>NC_085137.1:467353128-467703128 GCF_035046485.1 Aedes albopictus | reverse complement strand
GAGTTTGTTCAAAGAAACCTCCAGGAGTTGCTTATGAAAGTTGCTTTTGGAGTTGCTCCAGGAGTTGTTTTTGGGCATGCTTCAGAAGCTCCCTCTACAAATCACCCAGGAGTTCCTTCTGGATGATCTCTCAAAATTTC
The DNA here is from genome assembly GCF_035046485.1 of Aedes albopictus. Taxonomy (NCBI): domain Eukaryota; kingdom Metazoa; phylum Arthropoda; class Insecta; order Diptera; family Culicidae; genus Aedes; species Aedes albopictus. The sequence continues at coordinate 467,702,988 of NC_085137.1, read as the reverse complement.
TTACAAAAACTTTACGATAACTATTTCTGGAAGTACTCCAGAATTCTGAAAATCATACTACTGCGGGAGTTTTGTAATCGAGAACTCTTCCAAGAGTTCCTTGGGAAACCTTCTAGACATGTGGGAGATTCTTTTGGGAATCCTTCAGGAGTTCCAGGAGAAATCCCTAGATCGAATTCATGATCCCAGACCAAAAGTTCTATTCCCTAATAGGACAAATCGGTGAAGTACTAGGTTTGTAGTAATGAGCTGAATTTTAGTATGGTGAGAAGGTTAATTCTCCGTTTCTGCAATGAAATGGTGCAAAAAGTGTGGGTATTATGATTCCTTGCCTAATTTGATGCTGTTTGAGCAAAACTTTGGACAACAGTGTTGTTGTTTTCTCTTTTTCTTGCAACATAAACAACATAGTTATCCAAAGTTTTGCTCAAACAGTAGGAACAAGGAATCATAATACCCACGCTTTTTGCACCATTTCATTGCAGAAACAGAGGATTGACCTTCTCACCATACTAAAATTCAGCTCATTACTACAAATCTAGTACTACACCGAACGTACCCCATTGCCAACAGACTGACTAAAATCCTAAATTCCCTAAAGGAACCTCTTCCAGAATAAATCCATTAACCCTCGAGCGATCTCGCTGTTGTGTTTTGTAAAACACGTTGAAAAAATCTCGCTTTTTGTGTTCAGTATTAGCGTGGTGCTGGCGATGGTGGCCAACCGCGCTATTTATGGACGGTCAAGAAATCTAGAGGAATCCACAAAAGATATACAAGGTGCTAACAGAAGTTACTAAAGAAATCCAAGATAGTATTTTTGGAGTAATCGAAAGATGAAATCTCGGACAAAACTTTGTAAGAATCTCCAGCTGTAAGTTTTTGGGGGAATACTCAGTTGATTCCTCCAGGTAATCCCCGGAAACAACACCAATGAAGTTGCGATAGGGCACCTACGCTAATGAATAAAATTAAAAAAAAAAAATGGTTCGATTATCCTCGATGTCCCGGACCTTTGCTGATTTTATATGCACATCTTACCTATTATAGATCTGTCATAGTTAGCTACCCTTGTTTTTTTTTAAGTACAAGAAAATAAGTAAAATAATGAGTGAGAGAAAGCTTGAATTATGAACTATTTGGAGCTGAATGAAAATATGTGTAAGTAATTGTGTAGCATACGCCTTTTATGTCATCATTGGTAGTTACTTCCATTTTTTCCATAGATGCATTCCGTCAAGAATAATATTAAATTAAATCTATATCTATATATATCTATATATATCTATATATATAAAAATGAATTTCCGTCTGTCTGTCTGTCTGTCTGTCTGTCTGTCTGTCTGTCTGTCTGTCTGTCTGACCGTGATGCATTCGGAAACTACTGGACCGATCGGCGTGAAATTTTGTATGTGGGTATTTTGGGGGCCGGGGAAGGTTCTTAGCTTGGTGCGGAATCTCTCCGGTCTCTGGAACGGGGGGCTCCCATGTAGATGACTTTTCGGGGACGTCCCTATGGAGCTGCACGACAAAAAACACAGTAGGCAGGCAGTACGACGTTTGCCGGATTATGTATTTTATTGATTGACCGCCTCAATCAATAGGACTTACAACATATGTAACTGCTTGAAAGGGACATAAAACCATATGTTTGGCTTCGGATATCAGTGGCAAAGTTGGTTAAGACCAAAGCAATGGAGACGGACTGAATGTGCCAGCGTTCTGAAAATACTCAGCAGAATTGACACAGCCAAGGACGACCGCGAAGTGATTATTACCTTTGATACCGACCGTCTTTCCGAAGGCACACATAATGAACGTAAACCCGCTTTTGACCCCGGGAGAAACTTGCCGCTCCAGAAGGGAACGTCACTAGGCCAAAAACAGCTGGTCTGAGCCACGGCCGCTTCCTGGGTGGGCGCAGAAGCCCTCTTATGCTCCTGGGTCCCAGGGCGTTGAAGGAGTGTGGAAGTTTGAGGATGCGGGTGGTCTTGAAAAGTGATTACATTCGCTTAGTACGTACATATTTTATTCCTATCTATTCTACAACAGGGGGGAGCTGGTTCAGTAATGCGACGTGACAGGCATCATGGGTGGTGGCGTCGTGGTCGAGTGGTGTCCAGTAATTGGCATTCTGGAACAAAGCGCGGAGCGTGATCCGTGCCCAGATAAACAGCTTTGTTGCGAACGACCCGCCCCCAATAAGGGAGGTGGGGGGTGGTGAAGTGTTGGTAGGCGTATTGCTCCTCAAATTCAACCTGGATTACTCTCAGAGGACCGGACGGTAAATCTTAATGTTCACGGGCACACTTTTTTATTTCCCGCCCCTTTCGTCAAAAACACCACTGCTCAAATGTACAGTACAACCATTACCGCACGCAGTGATATGGACACTAAAATTAATATACATATTCAGCTAACATCCAGTAAAGAAGTATCCAACTTAATATGAAAATACTTTTGTGGTCATACTCTTTTACTTTTCTTTGAATTAGGATGAGACAGGGATCCCTGTCTCTGTTCTCCACACACAGTTTACAAAGTTTAAAATACGTGAACAAAATATTATTGAACTTGGAAAATTATTCGAAAGATATATCGCGACAGAACCAAATTACAATCACTTTTTTTGGTTCCTAATTCCGTTCACCCCGTTTTTTGTTGGTGTGAACGGAATAAGAAACCGAAAAAAAAGTGTTTGGAATTAGGTGATGTCACGGTAGTATTTTCAAAGAATAGAACCCATCTTTTGAAAGTATCTCTCACGATTATTCTTTATACAGTAACTCACATAGAAATTCGATCTTATTTATATAAATAAGTGAAGATAGTATGCTATTGTCGTCTCTTCGCCAAAGCTATAGAAAATACATAAATCAAACCTAACTTTACCAAACACCGTATCTAACAAAATCCACGAACGGAGAAAATTGAATTGGGGAGCTCGCTGTTCCCATAGCAACTCATACATTGAGCATTTCAGAAACGTAAAAAATCCGATTATTTTTTCACAAAACATTCCCAAAGGTGAGTGATAAAAAAAGTCATTAACGAAATTCAGCGCCTCATGTGAAAATATCATTTTTCTTTACATATGTTATATACGGTGTTTGGTAATGTTAGGCTTGAAATGAGTTCTGTCTGTCAGACCCTTTTATACTCTACAACTACTGAACCGATCGGTGTGAAAATTTGTATGCGGGGTTTTATTGGAGTTATAGGGAAGGTTCTTAAGGTGTCATGATGCATCTCCAAGCTTTCAAACGAATAATTAACTTTTTGCTTTTCAATGATCGTTTGCATCGCGTTTTCGAAGTGATAAAAAACTGCCAGTTCTGCAGCAATGCAGCTGAAAAAGTATCATCGCAATCACTGCGAGTGAGCATATAGGATGATACTTTTTTATACGAATATTCACTATGGTTGCAGAAAACTATCACTTTGAAATTTCGAGCCACATATCCAACATGGCGGCCGATGCTGATGATGCCGTAAATAGCCTAAAGATGATTTAAGGCCTCTTCTTCTCCAGAAATAGGATCTCCCATACAAATGTAACAGAAAATTCAACATAACTTGAGAACTATAGAGCTACTAATTTCGGCACTATAGTCTTGGAAAATTAAAACGAAAGTTTTAGATTTTTCAAACCAACAGTTACCACCAACAAAAGTGTAGTGCAGAGGATTCAATCTTGGAATCAATTGTTTAATTAAGTAAAAAAAAAACGGTCGTTTCACTTAATATCCAAGTATCAAATTATTAATAGTGCAGACACCGACAATATATGTCACATCAAACGAAAAACGAATAGCCAGAATTATCCTGTGAAAAAGACTAACACGATTCGAAACGTTGGGAAAAATATTGAACTTTCGTTTGATTTCACAGAAACTGCAGAGCAGAAAATATCTTTATCCGTAACATAAGAACTAATCAAGCTAATGGAACCAAATTTTGCATGTGGAGCAAATTGAAGGCAAGAAATTTCTGTTGCGGTGCGAGACCCCACCTCATATAGAAAGACCACCCCACAAATGAAACATAAATTTATGCATACAATGTAGAAATCTAGCAAAAGGAACTTAATTGGACAAGTGCAAGTTTCTGAGGGCAAGACATTTTCAAATTTTTGTTACATATTTTTTTGACGACCAAGATCTAACTACAAAAACTTCCATTAGAAATTATTCCTTCTTTTCATCAGGGACCGTTCATTAATGGCGTAGCATTCAAGGGGAAGAGAGGAGGCTACGAGGGGAAAGTAAAAAATCTGGCAAAAAAACTACATTATTTCTGGATGCTCCCTCAAAGGTTTTTCTTCCGAGAGGCATTGTTGAGAAGTATGCGGCGTTTGAACTGTTAATGCAATGAGAGATTTGCCTTACTTCAAAGTTACACTGATAAAGAGTTGGTTGGAAATCAAAATGCTTTCTTCATAGGAGATTTTCATTCTTTAAAAATATGCTTTTCTTTCGTGTTATGGTGTTATGTAGGAAAGGGGCCCTTTTTATAACTTAAAAACAAATTTTAACCTTTCGTAACTCGCGCGGTGGCGCCAACACCACGCTAATGCTGAGGACCAAAAGCGAAATTTTTTCAATGTATTGTATAAAATACAACAGCGCAATTGCTAGAGAGTTAAGCTAAGATAAAATGTATTCAGGCAATTTAAACACAAACTGTGTAGAAAGAATACATCATCATTTTTTATTGAGCAATACAAGGTTTGCCGGGTCAGCTAGTCTATATATATCTATATATATAAAAATGAATTTCCGTCTGTCTGTCTGTCTGTCTGTCTGTCTGTCTGTCTGTCTGTCTGTCTGTCTGTCTGTCTGTCTGTCTGTCCGTCTGTCTGACCGCTATGCATTCGGAAACTACTGAACTGATCGGTGTGAAATTTTGTATGTGGGTACTTTTGGGGCCGGGGAAGGTTCTTAGCTGGGTTTCAGACCCCTCCCCCCTGTGAAAAGGGGGCTCCAATACAAATGAACCGGAAATAAGCTGGGAGAGAAGTTCAACACGGTCGCAAACAAAACCAATCTAGAGTGCGGCGCTGAAATGATTGTCAAATTTGAAAGGGCTGAAACGAATCGACTGGGCCGACTCAAGGCAATCTTTCGCGATACAAATGTCCTATTTTGTGGCGTGTGCGTGTTGCCTGGTGAAATAATTTAATGTAAATTCGTAAAAATGTGTACTAATCTATTCGGTAGTATCGCGTTCATTAGCCGAGCTGTGCGGCCAGAAATCTCGCCGGATGGCAAGACGACTAGGCCTGAACTCGGCCGAAGGCCAGCCGAAGTTGTTAGAGAGCGGATGCAGGCGTCTTCACTCTTAGGCGCAATCGGCCGGCCGTGGTATCGTCACCTTGGACGGCCGAGAGGGGAAAACCTCCTTTGCATTTTAAACTTTTACCCGTGGTGATCCTCCTTGGAGAAAGAAATCCTTTACCGTAAGGCACGGGAACCAATCCTGGTTCCGCGGACCGAGCCGTACGCTGGACGGTGGAACCTAATTTAGGTCCAACAAGAGGTTACAATATATTTTAAGGGACATTATTATTACCTAAGCAGGGTTTTACCTAAACATCTACTAAGCACCTGTAAAGGGCTAGGGGTAGAGGGGAGCCAAAGATGTTGGAAGGGGGTTGTTCCGGGTTTCAAATCTGATTACCACCTTTATCACTGCACTGACTGTCAAACACGTCTTTGACGCCTGATTGCAAAAATTACATAATTTTGGCGATTGCCGCTCTATTTTTTTTTTTTCATTTTCCATTCCACTTTTGAATGTAATCTTTCAGCCAGGTATATTTCTATTTCGGTAACGACAAAACATTTACATCGGTACTTGACCCTTTTACTCTGTGGTATACATATAAAAATGTATTTCTGTCTGTCTATCTGACCCTTATAGACTCGGAAACTACTGGACCGATCAACGTGAAAATTGGCATGCGGAGGTTTTTGGGACAGGGAAAGAATGGTTAGAGACCCATCCCCATCTGGAAAGGGGGGCTCCTATTCAAATTTCCGTTACATTTCTGCATAACTCAAGAATCACTCAAGCAAAAGGAACCAATTTTGATCTGTGATAGTTTATAGAAATATTTGTATGGTCATGTGAGTCCCCTCCCAAATTTTAAAAGGGGGGCTCCCATACAAATTAAACGGAAAATTCTGTATAACTCCAGAACCAATCGAGCAAATGGAGCACAGTCTGGCATCTTGAGGTTTTAGAAGGCAAGAAATATTTCTATGATAACCAGAGGTATGAGAGCCCCCCCTCCCCCTCTTTAAAAAGGAAGTCTTCCATACAAATTCTGCATAACAAGAAATGCTTAGAGAAGCAATTCAGCAAAGGTTTTAGATGACAAGAAATGTTTCTACGGTTGATATTCGTATTCAATGATTCAAGTGATATGGAACACCTGATTTGATTCTTCAAGGAAATCCTTTACGACGTTCTCAAGTTTTTTTCATTGATTTGCTCCAGTATTAGCCCATACATTTCTCAAGAAATTTGGCTATGGAACCACAGACAGATTAATGCAGCGATTTCTTCACGGCTCTTTAACGGATTCCTCCAGACATCCATACATAGATTAATCAACAGTTTCTTCCAGAAATTCCTCTAAGTATTTTATACCCAAATATCCTTCGCGTATTCCTCTAGGGCTCCATCCATGAAATCATTGAGGAATTCCTCCACGGATGCCTCCAGTCGTTATTCCAGAATATTTGCGTTCAAAAATGTGATTATAAGAAAGTAAATATTTGGCCGTTTAAGCTTTAAAACGCTGAACTGCTATTACACACTCCAGTTGGAACGAGATCAGGAAATTGTAGGTAACCTGAGGCATGCTAATGTTTAAGAAGGCAACAAATGTGTTTATAGTGGGTTGCGACTCCTACCTATTCTGAGAAGGATGCCTCCCAATGGAATAGAAATTGATACATAGCTTGAGAAATGATCAAGTAAAAGAAGCACAAACTTCAGGATTAGAAAGTTTGCCGGCAAGCCAGGGCAAACCATTATGGATTCAAAAACTACTGGACCAATCGATGTGAAATTTTGTATGAGGGTATTTTTGGGGCAGGGGAAGGTTCTTAGCTAGGTGCGAGACCTCTCCCGGTCTCTGGAACGGGGGGCTCTCATACAGATGACTTTGCGGGGGACGTCCCTATGAAGCTGTATGTCAAAAAAACACAGTAGGCAGGCAGTACGACGTTTGCCGGGACAGCTAGTTAAACTATAAATGTCTAATACGTAGTATTCACAGGATTGCAAGTGCATTTTTACATGGTACTTATCATCCATATGATACGAAAATTGGGCGTTAACTACTAAAAAAAATGTGCATTTTTAAAACCGGGAAAATTTCAGAAATCGTACCGGGAGAACCGGGAAAAAGACGGGAATTTCAAAACTGATATTTAGTGGCCACCCTGGATCTGGTATTTAGGACTTCCGTCGTGGCAGCAGAAGCTTTGTTGACGATTTTGGTCTGGTACTTATGATTATAATTATCAACCAGAACGTTCGCCATTTTTGCTGAAGACGAATTTCCTCAAATACAATCCATTTAATGGTAAACTTACTTGTTTCGAAAGCAAACAACCCCATCCACCAATGGCACTATCTGCAGGAGGACTAAAAGCTGCGATAATCCTTTCTTGGGCTGTGTGAAGTCGCTGGCTGGTTAGAACACCGGGAAGACACAGCAGATTTTTTGCTCTAAACAGCAAAATATCACTATTTTTATGACACTAGCACTGGGTAGCAAGAGTTTATCACTTTTATCACAAAAAAGGTACAAAGCAAGAGAAATCATCGGACACTAGAAAAAGATTCGCGGCACTTGTGTTGATATCTGCGAGCGCGTACGTTATTAAAAATGACAGCGCGCGTGAACGGAATTCTCGTTATGACGAACAAAATCACGAATTTGATTCCATGTCTCATTGATATCGTGATTTGTGTTCTCGTTTCTGGATGCGTTACTAAATAAACAGCCGGGATGGAAAGACGTGAACTGTGTTCTAGAATTTGTGCTAGCTTTGCATGGAAGTTGATTATTTGAATCACGTATTTGGGAACTAAACCATGATTACGATCTGACTCTCAGTTCCTCCATTCGTGATTTTTTGTTCAGGGACTTTTTAGCGTGTAGGTTCCTATAAGTTTACGTTTACGTCAATATTATAAATTTCCACTTTTACATTATACTGCTCCTCTAGTTTTTCGGAAAAGTGATCAATTTTAATAAACATTTTGTCTTATGAACTTCTTCATCTTCATACATACATTACATTTTTACATTTACATTTACATTACATTCGTTACATTTTAATGAAATCACTTTTCAGCTGTTCTGATTTCTGTATAATTTTACTTTGAAGCTATTTAACCTTTCAGCACGTGCGCCATCAAGCAGCTGAAACGGCACGTGTCCAGAAGGGTTAAAAATCAATTTGAAGTTCGTATGGCAGCGACTGAATAAATCACCCCTCGTCGGATTTTGTACTAGAACAGCTATCAAGCAGTTGCTCAGCTGTCAAAAGTTGATTTAAAAAAATACATTTTTTAAAAATTGATTGACGGTATCAAAATGAAGTTCTATAAATCTGAAAAAAAAAATCATAGTGACTCAAAAATCGAATCATACGGCGTGTGCAGCGCTGTGAACAAATCACAATTGACCATCATGCGGGCGACGGTCGTATAGCAGTGAGTGTCATAATTTCTGCGTTGGAGCGACAGTAACATGCATTGGACTGCTATTGAATTTTGCAAGGAATGAGCTTGGAGGGAGTTCTCATCGTACCAATCAATGCGTTCTTCGCGAATGTGTTTGTTAGATGATGTCAGACATGGTCGGCCGTAGCAATAAAATATGGAAATATAGATATTGAGACTTTCAGTGTAAAGATGCACAAGACTGCTTATCAATGTTACTAGATTCAGATCATGCGTGAGAGAGCGCTTGAGTTTCTCTTTAAAAATCACACGCTCTTGCTCATGGCACCGACAACGACTCTTGCATTTGTTTCGCTTTGTAGTTTTACGTCGACTAAATAAAAAAAATCTCTCACCACAGTATCATGCATGATTTCGTAGCTGCTGAATTCAGCATTGATAAAATTTACGTGCTATGGAAGCTATGGAGCTATGGAAAATTATGGACGAGAACAGCTTTCCCGGGAAGCTGACTAGACTGATAAGAGCAACGATGGACGGTGTGCAGAAAAGCGTAAGGATTTCGGGTGAACTATCCAGTTCATTCGAATATCAACGGGGACTACGACAAGGTGATGGACTTTCCTGTCTACTCTTCAACATCGCCCTGGAAGGTGTTATGCGACGAGCCGGGCTCAACAGCCGGGGTACGATCTTCACGAAATCCGGCCAATTTGTCTGTTTTGCAGATGACATGGATATTATTGCTAGAACATTGGGAAGGCGGCAGAACTGTACACCCGCCTGAAACGCGAAGCAGCAAAGGTCGGACTGGTGGTGAATGCAGCTAAGACAAAGTACATGCTGGTAGGTGGGACTGAGCGAGACAGGACAATCCTTGGCAGCAATGTTACGATAGACGGGGATACTTTCGAGGTGGTAGAAGAATTCGTCTACCTCGGTTCCTTGCTAACGGCTGACAATAACGTGAGCCGTGAAATACGAAGGCGCATCATCAGCGGAACTCGTGCCTACTATGGACTCCAGAAGAAACTGCGGTCAAAAAAGATTCACTCCCATACCAAATGTACCATGTACAAGACGTTAATAAGACCGGTGGTTCTCTACGGACACGAGACATGGACTATGCTCGAGGAGGACCTGCAAGCACTCGGAGTTTTCGAGCGACGGGTGCTAAGGACGATCTTCGGCGGCGTGCAGGAGAATGGTGTGTGGCGGAGAAGGATGAACCACGAGCTCGGCGAACCCAGCATCCAGAAAGTGGCCAAAGCCGGAAGCATACGGTGGGCAGGGCATGTTACAAGAATGCCGGGCAATAACCCTGCAAAGTTGGTGTTTGTTAAACATCCGGTTGGCACAAGAAGGCGTGGAGCGCAGAGAGCACGATGGGCGGACCAGGTGGAGCGTGATCTGGCGAGTGTTGGGCGTGACCGACGTTGGAGAACTGCAGCTGCAAATCGAGTATTATGGCGGCAAATTGTTGATTCAGTATTATCATGAATTTGAATGAAATGAATGAAAATTTATGTGCAAGGATTCTCAAGCATGAGAATTGAATTTTCTCAACATAACATTGCATCAAACAATCTTGTTTCCAGTTTTTTCAATTTGCTAGAGTATGAAAATGGAAATCACTTACCTCATGATTGTAGTTTGATAGAAACCGGCCATAATCCACAAAGTAAACATCCAATTGAGGTTAATCCAATTTGCAAGCCGCTTCCACTGATTCTGCTACCAGGTATTTACACTTCCTTCTTCGCACTTATCACACTTAAATCTTCAAAGCAGCACCAAAAACCAATACACCAAGCTCGTTTCTTCGTCTCCTAGTCATCCATTCAAATCACTCAAAATTGCGAAACACACCCAGTTAGCACAGATTCGCATCACAACCGCTGTTACCCAGCATCCTTCCCGTAATCCAGCCGGTGCGGCGCGGCGTTCAAATCTTTTGTTCACGACACACAACCAACTTCGAGTTGTCCAGACTTGGCAACTTCTTCCGTATACACCCTTTTTTCTTCGAATCAATCACTCACTGTTGATCACACTTCATTTGATTCTTTGTTGCCAATTATTATTTTCACCTTTGCACAGAGGGTATAATAGTGAATCGCACCTACACACTTTTGCATACACACTTCGCGTCGAGTAACTCTTGGCAAGTTTCACTTTATTTAACGACCCACCAAACCGAGGAGGTTAGACTCAACAACGAACAACGACGATGGTGGTACTTAATTTTTGCTCAATCATCCGTTTTCATCACCACTGACTGCGTGCGGCACCGGGCACAGTCAACTGGCCAAACTTGACCTTGACGAGGCTGGAGGAATTTAGAAGAACTCTGAGCTCTCAAAGCGCATGAACCATTGCTGGTTGAGATTTAATTGAAATTATAGGCCGCGATCCGAGTGGGTCTTGTTGAATGTGGAGCACCGCGCGAGAAGAATTCTGAATGGTCATTGTCCTCTCTACGCGTGCAGCGATACGATGATGATGGGGGGTCGATCGAGCGGTACTCTGGGTAAGATCTGAAAAGAAGAACGGGAAGAATTGTGAGGTGTTAGTGAGTTGAGTAATTACTAGCATTGCGTCAGTTGAAGTGTGAGGAAATTAGTTTGAGGGGATATCGTAATTGATAGACCGTTATTAGACGAGTATGGATCGAGTCGAGAAATGAGCAGTTTTGAGGTGAAAATGAATCATAATAGAGCCGGGTTCTCCAGAGGACAGTCCAGTTCTTGTTTGATGTGGGTTTGGATATTATTATCGCATTAACCCTGATGTTATGGCGTAAGCAGGGCAGAAATCTACTTCGTCATATGCGCCATTTCCCGTCATACCAGACGGGAAATAGCCAATAATTACAGATATTCTAAATATGAAGACTATATATTAAGCCCCTATTGCACTGGAAATCGAATAATTACGCGAAATTTTACTCTATTTACGACTTGAACATTTTTCTTGATTTGCGTACGATGAAGACAAGCGTACCAAAGCAGCATCTTGCTGAATTGTTCTTCATAACCGTTCAATTTTAACTTCGTCAGATTCACTTGTGAAACCAACCTTCAAATCACATCCCACAAAAGCTGTGTGACACTTCAAAGTTGCATTTCACTGCGGAAGAATGCAGCAAAAGCAGCTCAATCAATTAAATATATCATTTTTTCCCGTCGATAAAATGTAAACAACAAGCAAAAAGAGAATCATGGACGGAAATGGCTTTCCTGGGAAGCTGACTAGACTGATTAAAGCAACGATGGACGGTTGTGCAAAACTGCATAAGATTTTCGGGTGAACTATCTAGTTCATTCGAATCTCGCCGGGGACTACGACAAGGTAACGGACTCTCTGTCTACTCTTCAATATCTCTCTGGAAGGTGTGATGCCACAAGCCGGGCTCAACAGTCGGGGTACGATTTTCACAAAATCCGGTTAATTTGTGTGCTTTGCGGACGACATGGACATTATTGCCAGAACATTTGGAACGGTGGCAGAGCTGTACGTCCGCCTGAAACGCGAAGCAGCAAAGGTCGGACTGGTGATGAATGCCTCAAAAACAAAGTACATGCTGGTAGGCGTAATCGAACACGACTGGATCCGTCTAGGTAGTAATGTGACGATAGACGGGGATACCTTCGAGGTGGCGGAGGAATTCGTCTACCCCAGATCACTACTGATGGCTGACAACAATGCTACGAAATACGAAGGCGCATTGTCAGTGGAAGTCGACGATCGTGCCCACTACGGACTCCAGTAGAAGCTGCGGTCTAAAAAGATTCACCCACGCACCAAATGCACCATGTACAAAACGCTAATAAGCCCGGTGGTCCTAACGGACACGAGAAATGAACTATGCTCGATGAGGACCTGCAAGCACTCGGAGTCTTCGAGCGACGCGTGCTAAGGACGATCGTCGGCGGTGTGCAGGAGAACGGTGTATGGCGGAGAAGGATGAATCACGTGCACACTGCACTTTACGGTGAATCCAGCATCCAGAAGGTGGCCAAAGCCGGAAGGATACGATGGGCGGGGCATGTTGTAAGAATGCCGGACAACAACCCTGCAAAGTTGGTGTTCGCGACTGATCCGGTTGACACAAAAAGCCGTGGAGTGACGCACGAGACAACACGATGGGCGGATCAGTTGGAGCGTTACTTGGCGAGCATCGGGCGTGACATTAGAATAACTAGCCACAGAAGTCTAATGTCGCGACTGTTCGTGTGACAAACATCTAGTTTGCCACGCCCTTACAGCGTCATTAGCGGTACTAGAAGTGTCAAATAAATTTTGTTTACCAAAACAAGAGACCCTCTACACGATGGGCACTTACAAAAAATCGAATATGGCAATTAAAGTTGTTAATATAATTAAATAGGAAAAATGACTACAGCGCCATTGGAGTTCTAGTGTATTTCTATTGGCGTGACCGAGGATGGAGAACGGCAGCCACGAACCGTGTATTACGGAGAAATATGGTTGATTCAGTTTTATCTTGAATTTGATGTAATACTAAATAAATGAATTAAAACAAAAGTTTTCTGTGGAATTCAGGAACCTTTCAAAGGCGTTCCATGAAGTTGCGCTGGCGATTTAATAGGATTACGGGGATTGCAGGGGCGTTTCAATAGTATTGAGGGGGTTTCAGGCGCGTTCCAATGGGCTTTAAGGGAGGGTCTCAGGAGCCTTTAAAGGGCGTTACAAAGGATTCCAGTGTATTTTAAATTGAATATGATAAATTCAAGGACGTATCCATGATATAATGAAGGTTTCAGAGGCGTTCCGAAACAGTTTATTTTCAGGTCAGCTTCGTATCAAGGGAGTTTTAGGGACATTTCAAATAGATTACGGGGATTTAAAAGGCACTCCAACGATCATTGTTGCTGTACAACAGATGTATAAGCCTTTGTTAAGCTATATTTTGAAAATTTTAGCTGAATAAGCTGTTATTCAGCTATCATTGTTAGTTGGGATATCAATGGTATTATGGAGGTTTTTGGGGTTCAAAGTTGTTTTGTGAAGGGGTCGAAAAATCCGTAGAAACTTCCTGCAATGCCTTCGAAATCTTCCCGAAGCCCCCAAGGACCCCATTCAACGCACCTGAGACCGTCCGAAATCACCGAAAACGCATCTGGATCGCCACTACAATTCGCTAAAATTCTCTGAAGCTCTTAATCCTCTTAATCTTTTTTTTTGTGCGTTGCTGGTGGCAACATTGACTTCGTCGGCCAGGCGCACTTTTACGAAGAGCGAAACAAAACGAATGAAGATTTTGTTTTCGTCACGATGCAAGCACTTCACGACGATTCGCTGGCTAAAATGAGTCATCCGATGTGGAACGGACAACGATGACGGTCTAGTTTTCGTTCTCGTCGTCGACTTTTCTGCTCGTAAGGCGACGATTTTCAGCCCTGCCCATGAGACCCCCTGAGACTCCATAAAATGTCCCTGAGACTCCTTGAAGCGCCCCTGACATCACCTGGAACCCCTTTAAACACCCGTGAGAACTCCTGGTACCCAGCTGAAACCCCTTTGGACCTTTTGAAACGCCTCTGCAAGCTCCCTTTGTTCTCCCTTGCAAACGCCCTCTGGCCGCCGTTGCCGTCATTATAACATTTCTTATGCATAATATTGGTTCACTATCTCTTTTGATGCAGGGCATAAAAGTGGTTCATAAATTTAAGCATTACCTGCATAAAAATGCTTTTAGTGTAGTTTGTGTAACAAAAGCTATACCACCGAAGAACCCAAAATTGTCTCATGTGGAAAAGGGTTTGAAAGATGTTTTAATACACGTAAGAAGTGTTTCAGATGGATTCAGGGTGCTCCAGGTTTGTACCTGAAATCCCCTTAAATATCCATGAACCCTATGAAAATCCTTGGGACCCCCAAAACGCCCCTTAGACCAATTTAAACACTTCAGAAGCCCCAGGGAAACCCTTGAAGCGCCATTAAGACCCCCTTAAAACCCCTGAAACCATCCAGAAGTACCGCTGAGACCCCCTGTAACCCCCTTGAATCATCTTAAGACCCTCTAAACTGCCCCAGGCACCCACCTGAAGCGCCATGAAACACTTATTCTCCTAAGACCTTCTAAAAGTTCCCTGGAATCTTCTGAAATGCACACAAGACCCCATGCAAAGAACTTAAAACCACTTTAAATTCCGTTGATACTCCTTAAAGTACCCTGAGATGCTCTGAAACCCTATAGGAGGTTTCATGGATCATTTCTGAATCTTCTTTAGAACTTCGAAAACACTTCTGAAACCACCTGTAACCCTCTAAGACCCCTGAAACACACATGCAATTCCCTAATGTCCCCTAGTAAGCTTCATGGCCGTGTGATTAGCGGCGCCAGTCGTCTAGGCGTTTCGTAAGCCTCAGAGTGTGGGTTTGATTACCACTCCAGTGGGTGAAAACATTTTGTCGAACGTCGTTCAGTCTGTGCAACCACCGGTGGAAGGTGGTGTAGTGCATTTTTAAACCATCAATGTTAGAGGTTTTCAGATCGTACACCGTGATGCACTTGGTAGTATATTGCAAAAATGTCGTTAAAAATCTTGAAAGTAACTAAACTAGTATTATTGCGTAAGACCTCAAAAGGAATCTATCAATGATCTTGAAACCAATTTGCCAGGAATTCTACACACCTAGAAAATATCATGTAATTTTAAGTGTCCTGAACCTGACATATACGAGCATCTTTAAAAACACAAATTTAGAGTTTATAACATGTAAATTTACGTCTTTCAAGACACCCCAAAATAAAACTTATTTTTTCTTAGCGTCTAGCAATTGCTAGAACCTATTTGACAGATAAAACATAGAAAAGAAAAATATTGTCATGCATGGGATTCGAACACCGGATCTGCTGATCAACCGGCTGCGATGCGGCCATGTTTTTGAAGTCATCATCTGTTTCAGGTCATTTGGTTCAGGCGTAGTTTACGAGTGATATTTTTTCTTTAACAAAAAAGTTCTTTGCATCCCCAATTGCGGCCTAATTTGAACACGTTTTTATTTATTGTGACATCTTTCAGCTAAGAGAATTATATTTTTTCATAATTCTCCTAGTATTTTCGAAAATGTTCTTTTTTGTTGTGGAAAATATTACGCGCTTTTCAAGTGTTGTTCCAGAAAAGTTTACTGGTTATAAACTTTTTGCTTTCAAAATGGGGTTCAACGCACATTGGGGGTCAGAGATGTTGGCTCGCTTTTTTACTGTGGGGTAGTATTCGGATGACAAGTAGCTGCTGCTGATCGTGAGCCACGTCGCTTACCTCTCGGCTATTTCACCGAGTAAGATGGTGGCTGATGAAGGTGATACTGATTCTTCGTTTCTGGTGAAACGGATTTGTTGACATCTTACGCAACCAAGAAGCACTTACTTGATGCGCGTAAAATTGAGTCCAATTTGTGATTCAGTCTTGAAAACATTTACGTGTTTTGGTGATTCCGTTTCGTGGAAATTTCGGAATTTTCAAGTGTGTAATATAACCAAGAAAAGGTCGGAAATACCCAGAAAACAATGAATGTTGAACAGCGAGAGTATTAGCTAAACATGAGTTGGGTTATTGTGACAGTGGCTGAACATAATGACAGCTGAATATTGAACTGAAGTAGTGCTTGTTCAACCTCTTTGATCAGCAATACATAGGTGGCTGAATATCAAGTTGAAAAGAATATTTTTCATCTGTGTAATCAGCTTTAAACATACAACAACGTGCAAAGTTAATCATCTGTTTCCAACTTTTAATCAAATAATTTTTGACAGCTGACACATGGAATGTTTTCGTAGGGTCCACATAGCTTCTTCAGCCACAATACAGGCTTAGTTTAACTTGTGTTCTTGATTATTAAGACACAAATAGTTATGCTATCGTTTTCGAGGATATGTATACCCAAGTAACCAATAAGCATTCAAATAGGCCGTAAATAGCCGTATGCTTGTTGTCGTATCATAGCAGTGCGACTGCTAAATTGCCCTACACGGTGTGTTGCGTAGAACAACTTTATAATAAAAAAATAAGTAAGTCTGAAATTTTGCCTAATGATACTTTGGGCCATTCCCTTCAATTTGCTGGGTCGGTGGAAATCATCCATCGGGGGGTCTAGAGCAAAAATTTTTTTGAAGGTTTTTCATGCAAAAACTGTTAAAAGCACATATTGTAAAATATTGCATCTCCTACAAATAGTCACAACTTTTTTGTCTATGAAGATAGAACCATACAATTTTCAGGCGTTTCGAAGTAGTATGCGTAGGTGACTGTGTGAAAATTTCATTGAAATATGTTGAATGTTTTTCAAATAATACCAAAACTATCAAACGCATTCTAAAATACTAAGCTTAGTAGCAAAAGTCCAACAATATATCTATATATATTTTTATATAATAATACATGAAAAATATTTAATTCTAAGCACCTTGAGCCATCGGCCTACCAAGTACTGACCCACTAGGCCTAACGATTTCCAGCCTCATGGTCTGCTACCAGAACTAATTTTAAGACCTGAATGTACCGAAGAAAACTAATGAATTTCGTATGGGGCTGTTCATGAACCACGTATACTTTTTGGTGTTATTATTGTTTTAATCGCCGCGATTTGATGAGCTGGAAGTTCATCGATTGGTTCTCGCCGAAAACCAATCGATGAACTTCCAGCACGTAAACTTTTTGGGGGGAAGGTTCTGGCCAAAGTCTACTCTCCATACAAATATCAAAATGTTTGTATGGACAAAAGCCTACGAGGGGGGAGGGGGGGGGGGGTCTGAGATTGCCATATTTTGGTTTATGAACAGCCCCTATGTCCAATAGGGTACCCAATAATATATTTTTGTTTTTTTTTAGCGTTACACTGATCTGACAGTAGAGGAACAATAAAAAATGATGTACTTGGGTACCGAGGTTCGTTCACAATCTGCCAACTTGACTACCGAAAAAATCACGACCATGCAGCTACCGTCATCATCTAACACTTCAACGAAATTTTTTGTGGGCTAAACTAAAAATTTGGCAATGAAAATACATATATGTACACTATGTTCTAGATTTTTTTGAATCAAAATTCCTACGAAATATTTGATTTATTGGGTCAGAGGAGACTCTTACGACTTATTTTGCATTTTCAATATGCATAAACACCACAGTGCGTTTCGAGCATTGCAATAAAAAAAAAAACAAAATATTTAATCCACCTAGCGGTGATGGCGCCTTTCTCGTGTCTTCGAAAACCTCAACACCCTTTCCCATACCAAATATTACATGGTTTTGAAGCCTAAAACACCATTACACAGCCGCCATCTTGAATTTTGGGTTTAGGCTGCCATCTTGGATATTCGGTTGCCATTTTTGGACTCCGGACATCTTCCCCACACCAAATATTGCATGATTTTAGATTATAAAACTCCACCAAACAGACGCCATCTTGGATTTTGAGTTTCTATCTTGATTTTTGAGCCGCCATCTTGAATTTCGGGCCGACATCGTGGATTTTCTGGTCTCCAGTGTTGATTTTCACACAAAACCCGTCAACCATGATAAAGGTTACAAAAATCGTCGTAGTTTGATGTGTTCGACGGGGCTTGGTCCAGTTGTATAGACGGCCAATTCTATCGGTACCCGAGCAGAAGGGCATACCTTACGAATACCATGCGAAGAGCAACATGTGCTCTAATACCTAAAATTGTTATTGCTGCGTTATTCTACGAAATGTTATGAGAACATCACAATAACAGTTGGAGGTATTTGAGCAGAGTTTGGTATTGATGTAGTATTTGTTGGCTCAGCGGTGAAAATAACCGAATAACAAGATTTGTTATTACATCATGAAGTCATCGTACAAATGAAACATTTAATAACAAGAAATGTTATTTGTTTGTTATTCAATAACTTTATACAGCACTTGAAATTTTAGGTATGTAATCATTATTGAAATAACAAGACTTGTTATTTTCTAGGTGTAATTTATACTAAATTTTAGTATTTGTTTTTGTTATTTTGCCTCTTATTACCACCAAATGAAGGGCATATCAAGGTGTGGTAGTATTTAAGGTAAATACCTTGATATGTTATTCACTTGTTATTTTCTTCTGCTCGGGTACTGGACCGGATCACTGAAATGGCCATAACTCCTGAACGCCTTGACCGATCCAGACTATTTTCAATAGCAAACAATGCGGTCAAATTCCGGTTCGATTCAAGCTATAATCCATAAAATCGGCCAATGGGAAGTGCCTTAAAAATGAGTGAACTTATTTTGCGCACAGACATACATACATACACACATACAGACATCATCGCAATTCTTTTTTTATTTTGGTTTTTATTAATGTGTATTTTAACTTAAATGCTAATTCTACACTCATCATCGCAAATCGTCGAACTGAGTTGATTGGTATGCATGCGACTGGATCCTCCTAGCCTCTTTTTTTGAAAAATCATTTTTTGAGTGAACATATGCCTTTTCAGTGCACGTAGTGTACGAGAAAGACAAAAACTGTGCTATATTGAACACTGGTTTCTTTATCATCTACAATCACACAAACAGTAATAAAAATTATCCAAACCATGGACACTGTTCGCAGACAAAAATTTCACCCGCAATCGACGACAGCGGCGACAACGTCTGTTTACAAATATTTATCGCTCCACCTCCGTAACTTCTACATATACCTGCAGCAGAGTAGACGTTCCGGCAACATACCGCGAAAGCCTCCAGTATTGCCTCTTTCTTACCATCATTCGCAATGACACGAAGCGCAGGCCAAAGTTTGTGTAAAAGGCAATGCGTTCCGCGAAAATCGTGTCTTCCTCTTGAATAAATTTCTCCCGATTTGTGGAAAAGATGTACAGTACAATTGCACGTGGGAAATCTCCATTGCCGAAAGGGAAACTCCTACCAAACCAAAAGTGCAAGCTCAACCAGTTGAGCAACAGCTTAGGTACCTCTCCTTTCTTTACCATTTGTCTCCGACTCGCAAGCATCCGAGTGTCATCCGATTGCCGGTTCCAAATGGGCATTCAGCGAAATCTCGCTTCTTAACCTAGGCGGGAAATCAACCGGCACGGTGTGGAAAATGCTAATTTTCACTTCATTATTCTCTCCCTGTCTCGGCGGTGTCGCGGGCGGAAGAAAAGTGCTAGTCTGATGATACGGACCAAGCGGTGCGGATTCCGAGCGTTTTGGTGGAAGCTGGCCGGATGGAGGTCACGATTGTTGTTGCGGTTGGTATAAGTCTGCGACTCTAGAAGACGATGACCGGTTTTTCGGAGGAAAAATTGTCGTGATTAACATTCGTTGGAGAAGTTCATACCTATTACGACGACGACGGGGATGATGCTAGCAACGACGGCCAACCAACCAATTCACCGCCGGACAAGTGTTGAGCAAGGGTGAAAAGTTTCACTTCATCGGGTACTGCCAATGCAATGACGATCGTGCGATGATGACGTTGATGGGATGACCCTAATGGATGTTCGTTGAAATATGCGCTCTAATTTATCGCAATTTGGTACCTATGAGTTTGTCCATTAGCATAAATAATAGGAAATTGTTTCGATTGAAAAACCGAGTAAAGGAAACCACATGTGGTGTGGTGAACTTCATGCATGTCACAAAGACCTTCTGTTAATCACGACATCAGCGAGATCAGACATTAGCACTTATTGATTCATCACGGTGTCATCACCATTAGCTAATATTTGTCATACCCAGTCATACCCAGAAGAAATGGAATGAGCTTTGAGCCATCATAAGATTTCGTGCTCAAGATTTGATTGCTATAACATGCGTGAGATTGGAGTAATTACTTACTACAGTTAATACCACATCTTGACATCTACAGATCATCTTGTACCGACTTTTCGAACCCTCTATGCAGAATACCCTCTTGGAATGAGTGTATTCATTTTTGTACCTCTATATTCTGCCCTCTACAGGGCGGCATAGAGGGCAGAATTAAAAGGTACAAAACTGATTACAGTTCTTTGAAGGTGAATATCACTTTATCTCCCTGTCTTTATTCGATTCCGATGGTTTTCAATCTAGATTTTCTCTCGATTTGTCAACACAACACTATTTTTACAGGTTACTGTACCTGGTTTCCAAAGTGTTAATTATTCTGAGAAGGTGAAATTATATCTGTTTGGGAAAGGTTCTCCCTAGCTACAGAAGTTTAAAAATTGGTTCTTCATTTCGATCTCTAAATTCTTCAACAAATTACAGTTCATTCTGCTCATATCGATTTATCGAGATAGGATGGTCCTTCAACATGCGGCGAATCAACTGTTATTCGTTCAAATATTTATTTGATTGGCTTCTCAAGACATATTTGACACTTTGGGAGACCTTTTTGGTCGAAAAGAAGTTCAGCATGTAAAAACCGAATGGCTTTTTTCGTACTGGAGAGATTTACGAAAATAATCACGTTACTTCTCAAGGAATCTCTCGGGGGTGGCGGTATGATGGGTTCTGTCGACTCGAATGGACGAGCATCCAGGGATGTGCCGAGCTTCTGAACCTGAAAAATATATACTATCGTTTCTTGCAGCAACGCCCTTAAACAAATTAGACAATGTTTTATCAAGATCATGAATACACTTGTTCACACGGTTCAAGCAAATATGGCTTAGTTTCGTGAAAAGCTTATTTAGATTGAAGAAAGGTCAGCTCCTTACCCTGACCAGAACTCCATTGAGAATTTGTAGGGTGGATTATAAAAGCAGTGTGTGAATAAAATAAGCCGTACGGATGTTTTCCAAATCTAAACCGTGTAGTTGTTTGAACGTGGAATACAATCCATAAAAAGTAAATTAAAAGTATCCTGGATAGGCTGTTTGAGCTTATTAAGAACAAAAGAGAGACTACTCATTATTGATATGTTGAATGTTTTGTGTAGGTTAAATTAACTAGAATGAATTCTCGCTTGGATCTATTGTTATGAAACAAGGGAATTTATATAAGATTATTTATCAGATTCAGAGAACACATGAAATATCGAATTATTACTTTTCTCATGTCTACTCTAAATAATGAATTAAACAGGAGAACAATATGATTCAAATTCATTCTACATATCCGAGTATCCAAAAATATTGTTTGGATCTATAGTTATGAAACATAGTGTATATTCCATTGGGGTGGATCATTTATTTTTAATTAGGGTGGTTCTTTGGGATGGAAATTAGGAACAAAAAAATCTAGTAAATTTACCAGTCATATTTTTGTATAGTTTGAAACCATGATCCTTTATTGACATGTAACACTTTGTTATGATATTTCTAGACCAACATGTGAAAAGGGCGTCACAAGCATTGCGAATTTCTGCTTCCTGTCCCTCTTTATTATTCTTGAATTATTTTACCAGTAACAGATACAGGGGATAGACAAAATGATCGGGACAGGTAAAATTTTCACATTTCAACAAATGGTCAAATAAAGACCGCTCCAGAAAGTATGGACGCAGCTAGAAAATACTGGCATTTTAAAATGATTAATGACTAGTTCTTCTTGAAGGCTACATTCTGTCGGTCAACCTATTCTCTCAGAATTTGTAAAGCGGTTTATGCTATTTCAGCAGTTTGTTTAAAAAGCACGAACTTCCAGTGAAACATCTTCGAAAAAATGTGCACAAATGATGTATAGATCTTGAAAGGTCACATAAAAAATGAGAAAATATGGACGAAGTAAGTGAGAAAACCGTGCAAGCAACAATCAGCTAACACGCTAACAAGCTTGAGCATATGCAAAAAAATGGTCTAAAATTAAGATCCTGCTAACCTTCTTTTGTATAAACGTACAATGAAGGTATTTGAGCACAAGAAAAAAACCATCTAACTTACACAGAGCGGCATATGGCTAAAAATGTTACCATTTCAAATTTCAATGATCATCGTGGCAAAGAACGTTTGAATATTCGATCCTATAGTAAGCAGAAACTGCCAAAACAAAGCACGAAACAGGAACCATTGATCAGACGTAGACAACTGAAGACTCGGTGCGTCCATGCTTTCTGGGGCAGTCTTTAGCTGTAACTTTTTGAAAGTGCATCAAACAATCTTTACAATTTTACTGTAAGTTGATGAATTAGTTGTGTATCGATGGTCCAAATTTGGGAAAGATCGGGCTATTCTACATGAAATTACAAAGACTCTAGAAAAAGTCATAATTATCCAATTGCCAACTTTGAACTGTAATATTTCCGGATTCAATGAACCAATTGCAATGAAATTTTTAGCGTTCATGACTTATATGGTTATCTTTGAAAAACTTTGACATAGCATAGCATAGCATAGCATAGCATGAATACTTGCACAAATCTTGGATGGAGTTGCAAAGTTGAATACATCCATTGACATTGTTGATGTCGCTACTATCTACAATGTCAAAGATTCATTCAGCTCCACACACCTGGCCAAGTCCTTGCAAGCATTTATAAATCTCTTCATAAATTTAGAAAAAGCCCAGAACTGAAGCAGCTTCCAATAGATGAAAGGATGTTGAAAATAGCGAATTTTCAACTTATATGCAGTTATATAGCAAATATATAATGAAGTAGAATAATTTATAAATAAGTAATTTTGGAAAGATATCACCAATTGTTGTGTGGTTTTTGTGGTTCAATGCCGATCATCTAATTGGCTCAGGAGCGGACCTGGTGTGATGGTTAGAACACTTGACTATCACGCCGAGGACCTGGGATCGAATCCCACTCCCGACAACCTCACAAAATGTGGGTTCTTCCTTCGGAAGGGAAGTAAAGCGTGGGTCCCGAGATGAACTAGCCTAGGGCCAAAAATCTCGTTAATACAGATAAAAAAAAATCTAATTGGCTTGATTAATGTTCTTCTCTGCAAAGTCAGCAAAGAACAACACAATACTCATCTTTGACATAACCTAAAATTGTTAACATAGATGAAAATTATAGCGTTTAGATTTTTTTTTCTAAAATTTCTAAACATTGTGCACAAAAGTGAGGTGTGTGTGTTAGATATCCATCCAATCTCATCCGAAGGAGGTTTGGATTGCAAAAAAAGCTAACCATGTGTAATTGTGGAATCGAATTTAGTTCTACACCTACTGTAGACGAAGATAGTCAAGTGACTCCGTAGCTTGAAGGCATAGAATTCTTAAGCTTAAGCGTCAGTCTAGCGAATTGAAAGTCGTTGGTTCAATTCCCACCGGAGTACGTGGATTTCTTTCCATAATTCTAATCTCCATTTGTTCAACAAGCACATGTTTCTGCTATGTGCACATGGATGTCAAAGCATTCTCAACATATTTTTTTTTTGTTTGGAGAGACTTTACCGTCTCTTTAGCTTTATTGTCTCAACATATTACAATCATACAGTCTACTATTAAACCTAATTGTTTAATGCGATCTTATTTAACTAATTCTCGTTCATATTTTACGTTTTGAACTAATGACACCAAGAGGTTTTCACCACAGTTTTGTGACACTGCAGTGGGATGCATCTGGGAATTTATAGATAATAAAATTTTCATTTCTAAATATCTATTTTTTGTTGAAGAAAGGCGCATATGACAGTTACATTAACCGGAATGACGCTTTCCAGAGTTATACAGTTCCCGGAATGATTCAACTCCGGAAATTCGAATTTTTATATCTTCTTAACAAAGAAGGATTCACACTGTTGAAAATTCTTTGACATCCATGTGCACAACAGAACATGTGCTCGATGAACAAATTGAGATTTGAATTATGAAATGAAATCCACGTACTCCGGTGAGACTCGAACTCACGACTCCCAATTCGCTAGACGGGCCCTTCTATTCCTTCAAGCTACGGAGTCACTCGACTATCTCCGTCGCCAGCAAGCCTAGAACTGAACTCGATTCCACAGTCGAACATGGTTATCTTCTTTTCACAATCCAAACCTCCTTCGGATGGGATTAGATGAACATCGAACACATACACTGTTGTGCACATGTGTGTCAAAGCGGGAGAGTTAAGTTCTAGGCCTGCTGGCGACGGAGATAGTCGAGTGACTCCGTAGCTTGAAGGAATAGAGCCGCCCTAGCGAATTGGGAGTCGTGAGTTCGAGTCTCACCGGAGTACGTGGATTTCTTTTCATAATTCAAATCTAAATTTGTTCACCGAGCACATGTTCTGTTGTGCACATGGATGTCAAAGCATTTTCAACAGTGTAATTCCCCACATGGCTTGGTCAGCCATTGACAAAGAAGGATTCGTTTCCTTTCTCTCGGAAGGCATTTCTCTATAAGTATCTTCCGACATTCTAAGGACAAGGATTAAAAAAAATATATATATGTATATAGAAATAGAAACACTCGACACGAAATAAAAACAAACTTCAGCGACACTTTTTTTTTCAGGACAACTGCATTGGGAACTCTTCCGACAATTTCTTTAGGTATTCCTTTGACAATTTCTTTACGAAATCATTCGGAAATTCCTTTATTAGTGTTCATGCCATTTATAAAGTAATCCCTCTTTTTTATTTTTATTATTTACCCAACATCTTTTCAGCATTTCATCCCGTAATTATTTAAGAATTATTTCTTCTACAGATTTTTCAGGAATCCTTCTGGCATTTTATTTACAAATTTATCCAAGAATATTTTTGGAAATTTCTTTGAAAATATCTTTATTAGTACCTCCGGCAATTTAATTTGATTTTTTTCGGATTTGTTTTAGAAATTCCTCCGGAAAAATCCTCCAGGAATTCATCAGTCTATTTTAGCTGGGATTTATCCAAAAAGATGTTGAGGAATTCTTCCGACCAATCCTTAAAGAATTCTTATGGCGATTGCTTTGGCATTCCTTCGGCATTAATATTAACGAATTTATTCTACAATGTTTTGAAATACCTCGGCTTTTTTCAGAGAGTTTCTTCCGACAGTTCATTAGGAATATTTTACGGCAATTTTTCCAGGAAATGTTTCGTAATTTGCTTGGAAAACTACTCAGGCATTTCTTAAAAAAAGTCCAGCAATTCTTTCAATAATTTCAATTATTCAATTCAATATATTCAATTATTCCTGGAAGGTGTCTGTTAATTTCTTAAGGAATTTGTCCATTACTTAAGAAGCTGCAATTTCTTCATGAACTCTCAAGCATTTTTTTCTTTTGAACTTTCTTTGGGAATTTCATCGGCATTATTTCAAACAAAATCTGGAAATATCTGTAAGAACTCAGTCCAAAACCTTGCAAGGTTTCTTCTTTGGGAGATATGGATAGTTTTTTCGAAATCCCTTCAGTATTTCTTCGAAAATGTGGATTGTTCTAAACAAATGTGACAATACGTACATCAGACATATGGAAATAGCGTTACAAAGGGAGACATCTAGAAATTAAAAAAAAAACGCTGGACCCAACATTTGAATCTTCCGTTATAAACTTCTCGGAATTTTCTTTAGAGATGCCTCAAACAATTTCTTCTGGAACACATCCACTAGGGATTCCTCCGATATTTCCTTCAGAAACTTATTAATACAGAATACATGAAAGTGTTCTTAAAAAAACCCGGCAGGATCCCTAAAAGAATTTTCAAATTCAGAAACAAAAACGTAGGAATACGTCTTGAAAGAACTTGTGGAATTTCCGGAAGAATTCCGGAAGAAATTGCCCGAGAAATTTGTGAAAAACCTTTATTTTCAGAGTTTCGTCTGGCAATGAATTGCTGAAAATGTTTCTAAGGAAATTAAAGCAAAATTCCTCAAGAACTCTACAAAGCTAAATGTTGCCGGAAAAAATAGAAAAAAAGCTACCACCTAGGCTACCACAAAACAAATTAAATAACCTGTTAATTATCAATGGAATTTTCGGCGGAGTTCCCGAAGAAATGTTTGAAGGAATTTTAAAAGAGTCTCATAAGAGCATCCTGAAAACATTTCAGAAAACAAACCAAGAAAATAAATTTTCAAGGACATTCCTTGAGACATCCACTGAGAAATTTCCAAAGGCATTCCTATAAACCTAAAAAGAATGACGAAGGACTTCGTGAAGTATTTTTTTCGAAAAAATCCTTAATGAATCGCCAGAGAAGCTCTTTGAAAAATTAACATAGAAATTATTTCTTCTGAAATTCGAGAAGAAATTCCCGCAAGTGCCACAATTCTTAGAGGAATGTCTTTGGTAAAGCCTCAAGGGATTTTTCTGGAAATTTAATTGAGAAATTCAATGAAATATTGAGGAATTTCTCCGACAATTTATTTCGAAATACTTTAATCAAATTTATTTTGCATACTCCTTCATTGTCGGGAATATTCCTAAATGCATTGCCTGATAACATAATTGTTCTTAAAAGATTTTTTGGAGAAATCTACAAGTGAATTAGTGAGGGGGATTTTTTAAGAAACTGTAGAAGATATACTTCATTGGAGGAAATCCCGAAGAAAACTGCCAAAGAATTGTTAAATAAACAGCCAGAGAATTCACAATTGCCAAAATAATCTCCTGAGAAATTTCCAAAGTAATTCGTTGGAGGAGTTTCTGAAATAGTTGCCATAAACATTATTGAAGAAATTGTAGAAAAAGCTTTAGAACATTGCCACAGGAATTAGTGAAAAAAAAAAATTAAAAGAGGAAAGAAATAATAAAAAAAAAATCTTGAAAATAGCTGCCGAGAGTCCTGTAGACCACCCTGTAGACGTGTCTCTGGAGCCGACCTACTGATACCTGTAGACCATGGATTCCCAAACTGTGTGTCGCGACCCCCTAGACGGGTCGCCGGCCTCCATCTAGGTGATCGCGAGGGACAGTAGAATATACTGTAACAGACAACAAAATTAGGGAATTTCTATGGTGGGTCGCGAGAAGTGCGCCTACTGGCAAAAGGGGGTCGCGCCCCTGAAAGTTTGAAAACCTATGCTGTAGACATTAACGTCACGATTTTCAAAGAAATTTTAATAAATTAATTCCTTAAATAATCTCTAGATGAATTCCTAGTAGATTTTCCGGAATAATATCCTAAAACTTCACTAAAACTATATTTAAGGATTTCTGGAAAAAAAAATTCGGAGGAATTTCTAAATGAATTGCATGAAGAATTCTGGGAGGAAGCTGTAGATAAATACTTAAAGAAATTTCCGGGGGAATTACTAAAAGAACCGCCAAAGATCTCTCTCTCTTCTTGGCATAACGTCCTCATTGGGACAAAGCCTGCTTCTCAGCTTAGTGTTCTATGAGCACTTCCACAGTTATTAACTGAGAGCTTCCTCTGCCAATGACCATTTTGCATGCGTATATCGTGTGGCAGGCACGAAGATACTCTATGCCCAAGGAAGTCAAGGAAATTTCCCTTACGAAAAGATCCTGGACCGACCGGGAATCGAACCCGTCATCCTCAGCATGGTCATGCTGAATACCCGTGCGTTTACCGCCTCGGCTATATGGGCCCTAACCGCCAAAGATATTTGTTTTTAATTTGTCGAAGGAATTCCTTTATAATGGCCGAGAAAATTCTGGAGACAGCTCTCAATAAATTGCCTAAAAAAATCCTCAAAAAACTGAAACTGAACTATAGAATTCCTGATGGAATTGCTAAGGGAATCCCTTAACATAACAGGTAAAGTTCGTTAAAAAATCCCATGAAGTTGCCGTAAAAAAATTAGGAATTTATAGAATAATTGTTGTAAAATCTTCTAAAAAATGCAGGAATGTGGAAGTTACTTAAAAAATTCTCTTAAAAATCACGAAAAAAATCCTAGGTGAATTTCCATAGGATTCAATAAATCAATTGAACAACTTATTTACTACAGGAAGCTATGAAAAAATGGTTGGGGAATTTCTAAAATAAATATCGCAATATTCCTGCAACTTGAAGGAATTTCCGAAGAAATCAATAGAGCCGCCGGAGAAATTCTTGCAGGAATTTCCAAATGAAAAATTATCAGATGAGTTCCTAAAGAGATTAAGGGAGGAACTTCAAGATAAATGTCGAAGCAATTCCTGAAAAATTCGCAAAAAATATTCTGAAGAAATTTTCAAAAGAAAAATCGATAAATTTGTTGTTTAGCAGGCCGCAGTTAATTTAGAAGTATTTATGTACGCTTACTCAAACCGTGCTACGATTGAACACGTCTCGTGTTTCAAAGGTAGACAAGGAGCTATTTAACGATTCAAGAATGAGGATAAATCTTCGATTATTCACATTCTGCAACCAATGACGCCATCAACAAAACAGTACACACCAATGCCACTTGTATTTTGGTGACATCGTACGACACCTGAATACTAATCATCCTCCCTCTCCCCTAGAATGACCTAGTCACGTCCATTCAATGACTGCCTGCCTACCTCATCAATCGACTAGCGTAGCTTATGACAAAATCGCGAGAGCATCGATTAAAACCTCTTCCATATCCGAAAGGCGCGAGGTTGGATCGTGCACTAAATTGCGCAACCCAAAGCTAGCGTTGCCATTCCGTCGGCGCATTGATTTGCAACCGCATCCGTGTGTCCGTCCCATTCCGGAGGCCATTCGAACTCCAAGGCTCCAGGAGTTAGTCAGACCAGACGTTACCAGGAGGATGACTCACTGCCTCCTTCTGCTGGGGGAGCCGATCGCTGTCGATCACTCACTATACTTCTTGCAAGCTGTTGGTAATTTCCTTCATCATTAAATTCTGTACCAACTTGATTGGCACTCCGAAATTGTAGAGTGGACAAGAAACCCCGCTGGGTAGCTTAATCACACGTGTACTACTACCAGCAGTTCGTGCAAGAAAGCAATCGAAACTTGTTTCGAATCGATCTACATAGTGTTTATGTTCGACACGCATTAATCATCATCGCCGTTCCACAAAGCTCCACGGCTACGGATCAACAACGTATGTGGATCGTGCTGGGAGAAAAAAAAATACGTTCGGAACAGCAAGGTCGTAAAGATCGCTGGATGTTGGATTCCACCGCTTTGCGGTTCGTTCCATTAGCAACCGTAGTACCTCTTGTTGGTAGAAAGTGCGGACGAATGGAACGGCACTGTGGTGATGGTAAATACCAGCAACTTTTTACCAGCAAGACGATCAGGAAGGTGGATGAGTCATCACATCTTGG
Organism: Aedes albopictus; assembly: GCF_035046485.1. NCBI lineage: Eukaryota > Metazoa > Arthropoda > Insecta > Diptera > Culicidae > Aedes > Aedes albopictus. The sequence continues at coordinate 467,673,230 of NC_085137.1, read as the reverse complement.
GCGGACTCGGGACATTTGCAAGAACTATTTGCGAAGAGATTTGTAGACATGGTATGGCGGCGGTGGTGACGTGCATATGTGCATGAGGCAAGTGGTAATTGAACCTGTTTTCGCTCGTGATACGTTCTGGTCATCATTGCTGGAGAGATTGAAAGCAGAGATGGCATTTTGCTATAGTATATGGATGGTCAGGACGGTATTTCCAACTGCATTGTATTGGCGTGAGTAATGCGTAATGTGAAATGCAATGAAACTAAGTTTTCACCGTGATTGTTAGTCATCCTACAAAATTTATTTCAAATTGTATCACTAGTGTCCACTAGTGAGATCCGTGACAGTTTTGAAAGTACAAAGTTCGAACAAATTTACCACTGCTAGGATGGTCGATTGTCACTCTTCTGATCTTGAAGGTCGATGAACAGTTCCAATATCTGAACCACATCAATCATAGCTCCAAAATTGCGTAAAACTGTTAAGGCGCCGTCCACAAATTACGTAACGCTCTAGGGGGAGGGGGGGAGTATGGCCAAACGTTACGGTTCATACAAAAATTTTAGGATTTTCATACAAAAAAGCGTTACGGAGGGGGGAGGGGGGGTCTAAAAATGTCAATTTTAGCGTTACGTAATAAATGGATGCTGCCTAATACGTTTATTTTATTGGAACTGGTCTGGCAGGTTTTGGTTGCCTCATGGTAGACAACCAGAATTGTCTGTCCTGATCGATAAATTGATCTGTAGAATTGACAGACAATGGAATCGTTCAGACTGAATTAAACTGGTTCTCTAGCCGAATGAATGATTTATTTTGGGTAGGGAATCGCGCTACTTGGGCGGTGGCTTCTATATTCGTCTGTTTTCCACTATAACTCAGTCAAATTTGAACCAATCGACACAACTTTTGGAATGTGGTGAGATAGGCATAGTATCTACCCGTGTACAACATTTCAAGTCAATTGGTTCAACATTGACTGAGTTATATTGGAAAACAGACGAATATAGAAGCCACCGCCCAAGTGGCGCGATACCCTATAGCGTTTTTTGATAGTTCTTGCTCAACGTTTTTGAAACGATACCGATAATTGTTGCCCATAAGCAATCCACAGGTAACCGATACAGTGGGTCTTAGAATGTTGTGATATTTTGTGAATTTATTGCTCTTTGAAAAATATAAGAACAGTTTTTTTACGTAACCTACGTCTATGTGGAAGGTACTTTACCATGATACAGGATGTTGCCATCTATCGAGCGATTTTCCCGTAATATATTGGCAATATTTGTATGAACGGTACAAAGACCATTACTTTTAAATTTGGAAAAGGTACACCTAGTAAAATAGTAGTTAGATCTGAGGTATGATCCTTTAAAATTTTCTGTTGAGATTTCTGTAAAACTCCGTTTATGAATCTAGTAGAGTTCTAAAAGAGATACATGGGAAAACTTTGATTTTGATATGTGATGAATTTGGTGAAATTTAATTTAGGATTCCGAGAAGAAGTAATAATAGTTTCCACAAGTTCTTATGGGGATTCTCGTCTTCCAGAATACGAGATCAAAACATTGAGTTCTAATTATTTATTGCTCTCTACCAGTATCCGATCATTGGTAGAGCACTACATAAATGCCCTATATAAATATTATCTGCCCATACAATTCAATTTTGCTAATACCGTCTTACCCCGCTGGTTCGACACGCTTTAATACGACACTTTTTAATTCGTACCCCGCTTATTCGACAAATGTCGAATTAAAAAGTGTTCAAATGTCACAGCGATGTACACTATAAATGCAAAACAGTTTGATATTGCGCTTATACTCGCATCAGCAGCAGCTCCTCTTGCAGCCGCTGATTCCGGAAGTTCTGACTTGGTGCTATTCGACACCCAAACCGCCTGGCGACCAACCGGAATGAACTGGGGATGGCAACAATCGTAGAAAGAACGAGCTTTTCATCCGCACCGCCGCGGCCGCAATATCTGTTGAAATTATGTTTCATAACAAACCCGGAAATCAAAACAAAAACAAAAATAGAGTTGCCAAATGTCAATGAGCATGGTGATGTAGGGTGACCAGTTTGTCGAATTAAAAGTTTACCCCGGTTATTCGACAACAGTCGGTGTCGTATTAGCGGGGTAATACGGTAAACTAATGATACCTTACCCTCAATACCGACATAAATGGAAAATTGGAAGTGCTAAGCAACACTCAAATAATGAAATTCAAAACATGCCTAAAAATATGTGAAAATTATTTAGTTTCAAAAAAGAATCACTTTTTTTTCGAACGAGTGTAAACAGTTTTGTACCTTTCAATTCCGCCCTATTTTACTTATCCTTTGACAGATACGCGTATTTCGACTACCACTTGTAATCTTCCTCAGTGTCGGTTATCCACTTAAGTGGATCCTTAAGATCCACTATATAGCAATACCAATTTACACAATGTTGAGTGTAAAATATTAGATAGGGTATCGCGCTACTTGGGCGGTGGTTTTCTTCGTCTGTTATTTTCGTCTGTTTTCCACTGTAACTCGGTCAATTTTGAACCGATTGACTTGAAATTTTGTACACGGGTAGATACTATACCTATCTCACCGCATTCCAAGAATTGTGTCAATTGGTTCAAGATTGACTGAGTTATAGTGGAAAACAGACGAATATAGAAGCCACCGCCCAAGTAGCGCGATTCCCTAAATATAGTCAAAAATATACTAAACGAAAACGAAAAAAATACCGTTGAAGTTCAAGTTTACTCACTGCTTCGGTAGACTGTTTGATAACTGATCTGTGTTATGGTTTAGCTGGGGTCGGACGGGTGGTTGGTGTTTCAGTTATTTTGTCCATTAGTGTTCCTTGTCATGACTGCGTTAATTCTGTGTATTAGTCCAGAGAGCGTAATGCTATGTCTATCTGTATCTGTCCGTTTGTAAATGGAATCGATGTTGTTGCTGCTGTGTATTATCTCTAGAATCGGGAGAGTGTTTCTCTTGTACGTCCGATCGACTATTCGTGTTGTCTCGTAGATGAACCTATGGTTGTGGTCAATGCAGTGGGCCAAGAGAGCTGTTTTTTCTCTGAGTGCAAAATGTGAAAATGTTGAACTGGGAGTCAGGTTCTCAAGCTTCCAAAATATATACCTGGCAAACAGAATGCTGTGTCAAGTTCAACTTTCAGCTTTGTACAGCATTAAATTTGTTAGATGTACTTTTGGAAAGTTTCAGATTCCGACTCCGGATAATCGAGTCCGACCGGTGCTTCTTTTGCTAACTGGAAAAAAAATCCGCTGCTATCTGTAATTAATTGCGTCTAAGCGCTGCTGTAAATAAATGCGGATTTTTCCGGTTAACAAGAGAAGTTAACTTTAAAAAATGAATCAATATTACAAACATTTCCGTAACCGAAGCGTTCGTTTGCAAGCGTTTTTCAAGCGTTCGTTCCATGCGTTTTTCATGCGCTCTCTCACTGTGTCATTTTCACACCCGGTGAATCGGCGACGTGGATCAACACAAATTTGTGTAAAGTCACCTTTGCACAAATTGAGTGCTGATCCGGTCGACCGCAAATTTGGCTCAAAGTTACACAGATTTGTATCAATTTTGTGACCGTGAAGGCTAACGAGTAAGAGCACGCACAAGCGCTTGGTCTACCCACCACCCAAAACAAGAGAAACTGGCTTCTTGGTGTGGTGAAAAATGTTCCTATCCCCAGTGTGGTCGATAAGCTGACGCCGCAGTGAATCGCTACGGTGAAATGCCATCTCTGAGTGACGGGATGTAGAGGAGAGATCAGTAAATTTTATCTTGAGGCGGTCCAATCCAGAGTATGTCCTGGGTCCAATCGTGTGTTCTTCGGTCGTGTGATTGTCGGCTGTAATTATGTACGTAGATGCCCAGTGTGTTCGGTTCAGCAATCGATTGATGAGGTTTCGGGGGTATCCGTTGGTTTGCAGAATTTGAGCGACGAGTTCTCTCTTTGCCCACTGCATCGACCACGACCATAGGTTTATCTACGATGCAACACGAAGAGTCGATCGGACGTACAAGAGAAACATTCTCCCGATTCTAGAAAAAGCAATCAAGCAATCAAGTAGAAAAAAACGGCGTAAAAAAGTCAAGTCATGGTATATGTGAAAAAATATTATCGATTTCAGGGGGTTCCATGATGTTTCAGGGGGCTTTTGGAGCATTTCAAGAGGTTACAGGACGTTCCAGAGAGGTTTTAGAGGCTTTCAGAGTTTCAGGAGGTTCCAGGATTTCTCAGCGGGGCTTTCAGGGGTGTTTCAGAGGCCTTTCAAGTGGTTACAGAGTGTTTCTGAGAAGGTTCAGGGGAGCTTGAGGAAGTATCAGGGTGTTCTGAGGGTTCCAGGATATTTCAGGGGAGCATTACAGAGGTGTTACATGTGCGTTTTCGGGGATGTCGGAAGGATTCAGGTACGCTACATGAGGTCCGAGGGGGTTTTGAGGGGATTTCTGAAGCAATTCAGGAAGTTTCAGAAGATTTTCGACGGGTTTTCGAAACGTTACAGAGGCGTTTTCGGTGGATTCAGTGTTTATGGGGTCCGAGGAAATTCCAGGGATTTCTGGACGATTTTCTGTAGGTTTCTTCTGAAAGACCACCTGAAACTCTCCTCAAACGCCCCTGAAAACATCCTACCTAAAGCTTTCTGTGACTAAAAGCGTATCTGAAACATGCTAAAATAACTTCATGTCTGAAGTTTATACGATAACCTACGCAACCTTTGTGTGGAGTTCCAAATATAACGATCTATCATAATGTGTGTAATGATTTATAATGCGTATGCCCACTAGCGGAACCTAGTGGCAGAAATGTGAATCAAACGGCCCGTCATCTATCAATTCTTGACCTACCAAACAATTTCGCTGAAGATACAGTTCTATGTAACCATGATTCCGGATATTTGCGTACCTTGTAGCGCCACCTATGTCTGGGGAGGTCCGAATTAAATTTTACATCACATTTGAATCTTTGAATTTGCCGGACACATCATCGTTCAGTGTGATATAAGAGATAGGTATTAAATTTGCATACAAACTAGTGTCACCTATGTGTGAAGCACATCAAATGGCCAATCATCTGTAAGTATTTGACATACACGGCAACTTTCTCAAAGGTTCAATCAAGTATTCCGGATCCTGCGATATATGAGATATAAAATGTGCCGCCTCGTGATGGCATTTGAAATCAAACAGTTTTGCAAACAGTTAGCTGTAAGCACTATTGACTTACTGAGCAACTTTCCTGACGACAAGATGATTCTAAAAACTCGAGATCTTCAGATAATTTCGCTTAAAGACACTGTTCTAGGAAATAGTTTATGACTAATAGCACCATCAACTGGATAAATTTCAAATCAACCAATAACACTAGTTTACAGCATTTTTGAACTCGGTAAGCTGATGATCATTTTTGGTGTAGAATCATGCCCTGAGTTCGAAAACGCGAAGGGAAAATATTACAGTAGAGCGGAAATTTGTTCGATTTTTCATACAAGGTTGATGATTTGAAATCAATTTTTGTTCTATTTTTAAGCAAAGTCGCTCACTTCATTTATCTCATTCTACGTAATCAATGCTCCGATTGAGCTGATTTTTTCAATATAACTCGGCTAAACATAATCTATCAAATGAACGTTGAGAAAGAATTTTTGAATTGTTTTTTTTTTCTTATTGAAAAAAAAAAAAATTTCTTTTTAAATTTTTAGAAATTTTGTTAAAATTTGAGGAGATCGTTCGTTAAGCTAGCCAATATCTTGAGTTTCATCAATCTGACGAAAAACCTGCATTCGAAGATCGAAAGGTATTATATTCAGCTTTTGATTTATGGAAAAAAGATTTGAAATTGGTTGAACAAAACGCCAAATATTCGAATTTTAGTAAATTTCATATTTAAAAAAAATGTAAACTCGATATTGAACTAAAACTTAAAAACTGTTCAACTTGAAATTTTTTGAAGCACGGTTTCGAAATCAGCACTAAATTGTGCTTAATGAACTGTGGTCGTTGACAGAAGTTCACGACTTTTGTTTTATTTTGTGAACTAGTGTAATTAACCGCCAGACGGTGCCTACCGAACGAATTTTCCGAAGACGTGAAAATTCTAAAACAACAGAATCAAGAGATATCGAAAATTCAACTTTACAAAACTGCAAATAACTTTTGATAGGAAAACATACATCTCTATTTTTTGATATGTTGTGTATAAATGTCTCAGCCTAAAATTGATGTGAACATTTTGAAAATCGTTGGTTGTCAACATGGTTAAAAAAGGTTTTGGTATAAAAATCCAAGATGGTGGCCATATTCAATATGGCCGACCCAAATTTTTTCAACTGTAAATAGTAGCTCTATCTTTCCTCTTTTCAACAACGTTTCATTTTCAGGGAGTTTAAGAAGAATCTTTCGAGTTATAACAGTTCAAATAAGCCAACATTTGACCAAAACCGAGGGGCCCGCAAAAATTTTTGTGGCTCTAACTAACAGGGGGTCATCAATTTGAGTAACCAAGTGCATTTTCCTTACTTTTTAATTCGAGTACTTTCAGGAAATCGCCACCTTAAGCATTTTAAAAGACATGGTGTAAATAGTGGGACGATTTCAGCGACAGTTACCCACATATAAACACAGCCACCCTGAAGACTACTCAAACGGTGCAAAAAGCATGTTGATTGGTTCATCAGTTCGTGAGTTTTGTTGGCTACAACGGAATTCAAACTCATTCATATATATTAAATAATGTCGTTTAGTTACTTTTCAACCTTAGAAATTCACAGAATCGCTTTCAATAATTTAAGAAGGACTATCGTTGTTTCAAAATTTTCAAAAAACTTCCCTGGTTTTAATTATAGACTGTTCCAGAAACTATAAGCACAATATTGTAACAAGAACAAACCTTATTTCTGCACATATCCTACTTAAAGTCCCATTTAACGTGATTTGGCCAAACAAGCCCAGCTCGTAATCATGAGGGTAAACAGGTGCAAGAAAGGACCACATTATTGGAGGCAAATTTATTCAACCATTCGTGAATACTTAAGCATAGGGCGATTCAGCACAAGATCACAAACATCAACTCAAAACGAAACGCTGATTGCATACAAAATCTAAACAATATTGCACTGCTCCAAAGTTTCCCACCAGAAGCCCACCATTTTCACACGCGTAATTTACGCAAATGTCCAACATTTCCACTAACAGTGACAAAAGCGACAACAAATCTCTCAATCAACCATTGTGGCTGCTGCCGCCAACCTATTAGACGACGCAAAACAATCACAGGTAGATTACATTTCGCAAGATAATGTCTTCTGACATGGCGGCAGCCACCGCGGCGTTTGGCGCGGTGCCATCTGTGTCAACTGTGTAACAAAACCAACAATACCCCAATCATGGCGCGCCGCAGTTGTACACCAAACTGGTAAGAAATTAATTTACACCGATTTATCTCCTCTTATTCGCATTGTGCCAGCCAAGTGAGGCGGTGACCACCCTGGTGGGTGGGAAAATTTGATACGAGTCTTAGACCATAGGGTCTTACCATCCTAAACGACCATCGAGTAAATTCCACAGAGATACCCATCAACGACCCACGTGCCTTACCACGACTTTAGCTAATCGAGATCTGTTTCATTTGTGTAGTTATGCTCTCCCATTAATCCGTCCGAAAGTGTAATTATTCCGTAACACGACGACCATCATCATCTATATGGTTTGCATGCATGTGCGATAACAGTGTAACTCAACCCAACTAGTCGATTCTGTTTTTGTCACCGAATGCGGTTCCAGGCACGTTCTTCCCTCTTTGCTGCACCGTTGTGGCTGCTGGTGTGCCATATGCTGGACCAACAACAACCAGGCAGGCGTAGCTATGCGGAACTTGCGTTGATCGGCGGCGCAAGCAAATAATAACAACATTCCACCAACAACTTCAGGAGTAACAGCAGCCAACCACTAGCAGTAGTGGCCAGTGACGACGACTGATGATGGCGAGGCAGAACTGCCATTACTGGAAGTTACGTGTCATTGCGTTTAATTAGTAATCTCTTAGTTGGGGCTTTTTGTCGAGTGGTTCAGCAGGCGCTTTATGGAAACGCAGTGCCAAGGTGTCATCTACTCTCACTGCACTGTGTGTACTGGATTTTCGTTCATGGCTATTGGATCGGTGATGAGTAAGAGTGTCTGGTTTCAATACCATATCAGTGCAGGATTTCTTCGTAATGGGAATTTTCTTGACATCCTCAGGCGTAGAACATCTGCAAGCCTGCCACGCGATTAACGAATGCAAAAATAGGCAATTGGCAAAGAAAGCTAAGGATAGTAAAGTTAATAACTGCGGAAGCGGTGATAGATCATTATTCTTAAAAGCTTTCTGTCAAAGTTGAGACGTTATGCCTCGACAAAGATAAATAAGTACAGCAAAGCAGTATTTCAAATTTGTTCCAACGATCTAATGCTTACAATTTTTCAAATTGTGGGATTACCCGCTTGCAGTTCTCGCAGGAATAATTTCTACTGATATCATAGTCACAATTGTCACCGCACGTGTTTCTGCAGTTGTTCAGAATAAATATTTTATCTTCATCGGGGGAAACCAATCACTTCCATACCAACAAACGCACCACCGCATGTGTATTCGCTGGATTCCTCCAGTCAAGTGGTTTACTGTGGAGCACAGAAACAGCAAACTGGCAAATAGAGGCATTTACAAACAGCCTCGCTCAGCTGGCTGTAAGCATTCGTAATTGGAAGCAACTGATAATGGGCGTCGATTTCAACCGTCTGGTGAAACAGTTGAATTTATAAATGTGTGCAGGTAGGCAGGCAGGCTAATTCGACCTTTAGAAACATTGGACGCTGATTCCCACACAACCAACCTACTGAATCATCTTTATTTCGGAACCCGTTTCGACGACCATTAGGTTAGGCAAACGAACGAGATAACACCAATTTTACTTTGTCCACCCGCACAAAGGAAACCCCCGAATAATCCTCGTATATTCCTGTATTTAATTGTCATAGGTTCCCGACTAGAAGATTCTAGCAAAAATATAACATAATTATAACATACCATGATATTTATAACTCATTGTGATATAATCATGCTTACCCGAGCAGGAATGAATAACTGTCACATAACTGGAGAATACCAAAGTCAGGTATCATACCAAGACAAGGTATTGGTTGGTTATCCAGGTATTGAAAATAACTTATTTTGGTATTTTGTAGGTATTGATACAATACCTCAATGAGTTATTGGTTTGGTGTTGAGGACTGCTTGAGGTATTATTCAATTATGGAAAAATCACTATTCGTATGGAAAAATCGCCGATTATCATTTAGGTATTGCCATACCTGTTGTCATTATTCATGCGTTATGCACAGAATACACACCAGTTATTATTTTAGGTATTTTACCTCTTATGCAGGGCTAATAAATACCTGATTCAGGTTGTAGGTATTCGGTTTTCCATACCTGAGTTAGTTATTCTTCAGCTATTTTCTCCTGCTCGCATCATTGGTGTTAAAAAATATTATAACTCAATTGTATCATATTATGTTATAAATGTTGTTCAATAACTCATTGTGAAATAATTTAGTTCTGACTCTTTGACATTCAGAACATCATTTTACACAATTGTATTAAAATATGACAGAAATCTAGTTTTCTTGAAGCTAAAATTTATATCATATTTTGTTTTTTTTTTAATCTGTATTAACGAGATTTTTAGCCCTAGGCTAGTTTATCTCGGGACCCACGCTTTACTTCCCTTCCGAAGGAAGAACTCACAGAGATTGTTCTGATTATAACAAAATAGGTTATTATTTTGATTAGACCGGTGTCCTTTTGGTTACAGTTTTTGTTATTTTAACATTATCCTGCATCTAGTTTATGGCAAAATAAGTTACAGAAGTAAGTTACTTGATATTTAATTCTAGTCGGGTTCCTATTCTTCAAGACAGACGTCGGCCTTCAGTTTGTTAAGTGTAAAAGGTTTGTACAGGTTAGACTCCATTATCCTTAGTACCGATGATGATGAACCTGGGCGAGTTAGTGGAATATCTGTAAGTGAAAAGAAAATCGGGTTAAGTACTGTTCCTTTTTCAATATACTAAGAATTTGAATCCTTTCACAAATTCGTATTACAACCTCAAGCCGAGTCAAGTACGAGACACTGAAGATGACCTTACAGTTAAGGTCGAAATGCGTATCGGTCAAAGGATGCAAATTCTTAGCGGAATAAAAGGAACAGTACTTAACCCGAATTTCTTTATACGGAGTATCGATTTCCGAATAATCAAATCTTCCGGAAAATTGAATCACGTAAAATAATTAGATATGTATGTTTTCATTTTATAATTAGGGTAACAATTTTCAAAGTTTAAAGTTTTTCAAACCCCAAAAATAAAAAAAAATCCTCGTATGAATCTCGAAAGGATTTTTTTTTCTTGTAGAAATTACTGGAGAAATCCCATGATAATTTATGGTAATTCATAAAGGACTTTAGGAAACAATCGTTTGAGAAAACCCTAGAGAAATCAGGAAGCAAAAAAAACTTGAAGAAATATATGGAAGAGTTCGTAGAGAAATGCCTAAAAAATTCTTGAGGGATATCTGAAAAAAAAATCAATAAATCCAAGCAAGAGTTTTCACAAGCCATGAAAAAATCATTGGATGAATCCCAGGAGATATCCCAGCAGGAATTCTCCAATTGCAAATTCTAGAGGAACCCTTAAAGAAATGCCTGAAGAAGTCAACACAAGTACCTCAAGAATAATTCCTAGAAAAATCCATAGATAAATTCAGAGTAGTGACTTAAGGTAAAATTCAATGATAACATCTAGGAACAAATCCCTCGAGATTCTGCGGAGTAGTAATCCGTAGAAGAGTTTCAGGAGAAATTCATGACTGAATCTCAACAATAATTCCTGGAGAATTTTCTTAAAAAATATTTGGCGAATAAACTGATGATAAATCGACTGTTTAGTGAAATGTTTGGCTACGCAGTCATTTATTGAAAAAACGACGTTCTCCATTTGCCCGACGTTTCGACATGGGGAAGACACAAACCCCGTGTCGAAACGTTGGGCAAATAAAGAACGTCGTTTGTTCAATAAATGACTACGTAGCCAAACATAATCTATTTTGAGAATATTTGGAAGAATTCCAGCAGAAATTGTTTGATGATTGTCATCAGAAACTCTTGAAGAAGAGTCAGTAGAAATTATTGGAGTAATACCAAGGAATACTAAGAGGAATTCATCACTGGAAAAAATAGTCTCTGGTGGATTTCCCCTAGGAATTTCTAGAAGAATTTCAGCAGACACATTTGGATAAATTCATGCAGATATACCTTGAGAAATTCCTAGAGGACTCACTACATCTTTTGGAATCAGCCAAATTTACACTTTTTTAATTTGATGTGACGAGACTCAAAATTTGGTGGCCCTTTTCAAATATAACGTAAAATTTGTTCGTTAGGTAAAATATATATGGAGCCAAGAAAATAAGATTGATTAGAGAATGTATTTTTGGAGGATATATTTTAGCCGATATAACATGGAAAACTCTAAAAAATATTAATCATTCTTACAAATATAATAATGAAGGTATTAATGTCGTAAAAGAAGCATTTGAATCTAGAACAACAAGCAGAGCTAAGAAAAATTCTGTTATTCACAGAAATTATTCATAACAGATTTTAAATTCTAGCATGAAAATAATTATAGCCGGGGCTCAAGAAGAATAAGAAAATAAGTGTCAGATGACGTCATGGCTTACTAGAGATATCTACGTGCATCAGAAAACATGTTTCTCTCTATTTCTCTATTTTCCTCTTATTCTCCCACTTTCATTAGCTGTAACTCACGCTGGAGGATTTTTTTCTGTAGAAATCTCGGGAAAAACCCTGAAAGTCACAAAGAAATCCTGAAAGAAATCTTCAGAACCCCTCATAGGATCCTCAAAGACATCACGAAAGAAATTCCGATTGAAAGCTCGGCAGAACTCTCTGCGAGAATAATTGAAAAAATCCCGGGTGGAATCAAACGAGAAATCTCCTTGCGGAATGTAAAATTAACGAGAAGAATCTTTGAAGGAACCACAGCAAGAATCTTGACAAGAATACCTGAAAGACTGCCGCAAGACTCGCTGAAGGAATCTTTGAAGGAATTCAAGGCATCCCTGAAGCAATCCGAGCAGAAACCCCTAAAGGAATCCTTTACAAAATCCCGGAAGGGATCTTTGGAGAAATTTCAGCAATTATCCCTGAAAGAATGCTGTCTAGAACATTTGTCAGTTCAAAATTTTCTAAAGCAATCCCAGCTGAAATCCCTAACGAAATCCCGGGAGGATTTCCTATAGGAGTTCTGGAAGTCATTTCTGGTAGAATCCTGAGAGGAATCTCAGCTGGAAGCTCGACTGAAGAATCACAGAAGAAATCCCGGGAGGAATTACTGGAGAAATCCCTGAAAAAAAAAGAATCTTTCAACGAATACCAGCAGGAACCTCGGCACGTAGTTCTGACCAAAAAAATTAAGGTGCCCTGAAGAAATCTCGGACGAAAACTATATTCTTTCATATTCCTTATCGGGAGGAGTCCCTAATGGAATAACGCAGAAATACCGGATAATAATCTTTGAATGAGTTTTATCCCTGAAGGAATGCCAAATAGAATAACTAAAAGAATGCACAACACAGAAATTTCGGAAGGAGCATCTGAAGGAATCCTGGGAAGATTATCGAGAGGAATGTCTGAAGAAATCCCGGAAAGAATTTCTGAAGGCATTTCACCATTTCTTGGCCGCCATCTTGGATTATAGTCCTCCATCTTGAATTAAAGTCCACCATAATGGATTTCAAAATGGCATCATATATCGGTTTTTGACTTCTACTCATCAAGCCCAATGGATAGATGGTATCGTAGCTCAAACCACCATTCCGTGGCCGCCATATTGGACTATGGGTCGCCATATTTGATTGAAAATGGCGTCAAATACCGAATTTTGACTTCTACTCAGCAAGCCTGATCGATAGCTACCCATTTTGCATGATATTATAGCTCAAATCACCATTCTGTAGTCGCCATCTTGAATTATGGTCCTCTATGACTTCTACTCATCAAGCCCAATAGATAGATACCATGGTATCATTGCTCAAACCACCATTCCATGGCCACCATCTTGGATTATGGTCCACCATCTTGGTTTTCCAAATGGCGTCGGATATTTATATATGAGATCTACACATGAAGCCCGATCGATAGATACCAATATTGCATAATATCTGAAGCTGCATTGCAGTTAAATAGCATACACTAAGGCCGCCATCTTAGAACCTAAACCGCCATCTTGAATACCAACACCCCTATAACCTTGACAACCTAAGGAATGTGTATGCCAAATTTGATTGAAATTTATTAACGCATTCCAGAGGTATGTCGGAACATACATGCGTAATACATACATACAAATGGACAAACATACAAACATATAAGCATATAAACATACATACATTGTCTTTTGTATGTATTGATTACCAACTTTGCCGGTGACATGAACTTTGCATTAATATCCATTGTCAAGATTCCACGGAAATAAATTTCTTTCGCATTGAAGGTGAAGCTCATAGATTTTGACAATATATAATCTTTGCAGCCACCTAGTGTATCGCTTGAGCTTGATTGACCGCCCGTAGATGCTACTCCAGTATCGCCAGACCAGCTACACTCACACAAGGAACCAACCAATGTGATATCTGCCGAGGACTAGCAGGCACCTTCAGAGTGTGAGCGTTGGTGATTTTCTATTTTAGGCGACAAATGCGTCTGCCACGTCAGGTTGCAGGTCAGGCTTTAGGACATTTCCCCGAATTCCATTACCCCGAATGACATTACTCTGAATTCCATTACCCCGAATGATCCATTACCCCGAATGACCCATTTCCCCGAATGGCCCAATATCCGTATGATTTATCCACAAGCCTACCTCGAGACCCGCCATGGGTAATCAACGGTACACCAAGTGTTTCACCACATTTTCAAAAAAAAAAAAACCTTCTTTCAGCATATGTTGTTCTACCAAAGACATTCTAACTGACCACATAGTGTCATCACCTATGTATCCTTCTTTCAAACATAGGCTATTCTTTCTAATCATCAATTTAAGCCATTTGTTGGCGTCGCAACTGTTATTGTTTTTATTAGAGATTTTTCCTTCTTTTAATCATAGGCTGTTCTTTCAAGTTATACTGTTATATAGAAGAGTGAAATGATCACATTAATTTATTTCTTTCGTCCATATGATTCGATACCAATTGTTCAGTAGAGATTTTTTCCTTCTTTTGGTTATTGCCTGTTCTTTTAATCATACTGGTCAGGGATCTGTTCAAAGGGTCCCAGGAGATCCCATGCTTGGGTATTCTCAGCGCAAAACATAGGCAGAATAAAGTTTTAGCTTGGTTGCTAGTTCGTTCCGGGATGAACGTCATGATTTTCCTTCGTATTGGAAGATACGAAATTTATAGTTAAAAAAAAAATCGGGGAAATGGGTCATTCGGTCGTAATGGAATTCGGGGAAATGGGTCATTCGGGATAATGGAATTCTGGGTAATGTCATTCGGGGTAATGGAATTCGGGGAAATGTCATAGAGTCGCAGGTCAATGTGGGGAAGGGTAAGGAAGTGATGATTGCAATCGTTTGTATTTACATCTGACCGAATATACCTATGCGTCAGCACAAATTCATGCGGATGTCGGAGTGTTGGTGAGACATGGTTGACAGAAGGTTCACACATTGGTGCGTGGATACCAGGATAAGGTGATAGAATCGCGTGTTTTTTATTATTATTCTGAAGATTTGCGGCACAGTTCGCTTGATTGCATAACTTATAGGCGTTATCTAATAGGATTGAAACACTGTGCTGTGAAAGTATGGAAGGAAGGGAAACGGCTTTTTCAACCCGTTTTTGTTCTGACGATGGCTATGAACATGTGAATATACATGAGTTGTATATACAGAGAGGAAGAAAGTATATAGAAAGATACAAAGTAGGAGGAAAGGAGCGGGCCAGGGATTGAACTCAGGACTTGTGCATATGTATCAGAAGCGGTAGCCACTAGAGCACCAAGCCCGTCTTTCTTTGCAGCCACCTAGTGTATCAGTCACAAACTATATTGTCCACTGTGGATTGTACGACATTTCCCCGAAAACCAGTTCCCCGAATGAAGTTTCCCCGAAAGTTTTTTCCCCGAATGTACCATTTCCCCGAAAAATGTTTCCCCGAATGTACCGTTTCCCCGAAAAGATTATTGCATATGCCATTTAGCATTGACTCAATGCGCCCCCTAGTCTTTAGGACGAAGTACACTTAGCCAAAGTACGTCAGACTGAAGTACATTAAGCCGAATGGGTTGCTCAGCTGAATTTCATAGGGTAGAATGAATCAGTAGGCCGTCTTTCTAATTTTCTTCATCAACAAAGTTAAAATATGTTTTCGAAGTCCTAGACAACCAGTTCATTTAGGTCCCTTGAGTTTTTTTTACATTCCTCGAATCTAGGGCATTCTATGGATACTGGGATATATTTCCATGATTTAACAATATTCTTTTATGCTTTCCCTTTTCTCACATACCGAAGTACTGATGATTAATTGATCACTCTGCCAACATTCCATCTGAAAATTTCGCTTCTTTTTAAAACACGCAGTCGTTTTTAGTTGTAATATTGTACACCTTATTGACGGTAGTAATTTATTAAACCACTGACTGTCCCAGGACAGATTTACCTTCTTTGAGAAATCGGCTATTCTTTTGAATATTGGGTTTTATATATGATCAAACTGAGTTTTTTATGGCTTTCAACTCAACCGGGCTGATGCCCGTCCAGCGTAATGACACTTTCGGCCTAATGAACTAACGTACTTCGGCCTTTCATACTTCTGCCTGAAGATCCAACACCGTCTTTTTGGCTAAATTGATAACCTTTCACTTATTAAAATTTTCCTTCTTTCAAACATAGGCTGTTCTTTCAAGTTGAACTGCTCAATTAATCATCAGTAATTTGACTGCTGCTATATTTATTTATTTATTTTTTGTTTTTGTGACCAACTGTTCTAGTATCTATAGGCGTTATAGTAGAAATCTGTATCAAAGATTCTCCCTTCTTTCATCATACATTGTTCTTTCAAAATATTTACGGCAGTCTAACTACTAATATGTTCTGTAGAAATGTCAAATCCAAATGCTGCTTCGGTCATGATTGATCCATTGATTTACAAAAAAAAAACTGAAGAGAGCTTACCTTCAGATCTATTTGTCAAACAAATTGATATCCATTGACTTTTCGTTTTAAAGCACATTAAACTTGTGCTCATAGACTTCCTTTGCAAGCAAGAATACTTTAAGAGTTAAAGTTTAACTTATCTGGATCATGTGTTTTACAATGACAATGTATTTTAGCAGATTACTACCACAATCACGATAAATCGTTTTAAAGGTATTATGCGTTTATAGGGCGTTTTCATCGATTGAATATTCAAAAATAAATAGAAAGAACAGCCTATGAATAAAAGAAGGGAAAATAATGATGAGCGTTATCTTAGTTGAGTGCCATATCATTTTCAATCAGTACAACAGTAAAGAACGATTAATATTTAAAAGAAGAGCAAACCTCATTGAAGCATCATGAAGAACATTATATCTCGAAAAAATCATGATAAGAGGGAATGCACAACATCAATGAGGTGTGAAAGTTTCCATGATCTTGACATCTTTTTAAAGACTACACATCGGCACACTTTGTACTCAGGCTAGCTTTCCGCTATTTCGTTTCAATAACTAGTGCAGACAATGGAATTATTCAAGAAAATGTTCAGAAACCAGTACTAAAAATATTACCATAAATATTTCGGGGAAACGGTTCGTTCGGGTTATCGTTTTTCGGGGAAATAACTTTCGGGGAAACTTCATTCGGGGAACTGGTTTTCGGGGAAATGTCGTACAATCCCACTATGAACAAGGTATGGATGTGGAAAATATCTTCTCTGAAGAAAGTATTCTAAAATTTTGCTTAATTCTGCAGATACATATCCACATTAAAAGGACTGTCATATGCATAGGACGCTGGGCGTTCGAGGCATCTGCCCTATTAATAGGACGTTAGGAGGAGTTCTACGACAAATTTACAGAGTAATATATAATAATATAGGGTAAAAATCTACTTCGTCATATGCGTTAATTCCCGTCATATCAGACAGAAAATAGCTAAAAATTACAAATATTCCAACTAATCTGCTAATCTGTGTGAATGGCTCATCAGATGGAAGCAATAGATGTAGACTATCAATAACCAGCTCCTATGCCACTGAAAATCGTATAATTTCACGTCACTAACGAGTTGAATTTTTTTTGTCGGGCTCAGCATCCAAAAAGTGGACGGTTACGGGCATGGCATGTTGCGGAAATGCCAAACAACAACCCTGCAAAGTTGTTCCAGTTTTACAACCCATTCCATGAAATAGAACCTGAGATTTACATCTTCTTCGCTGGCGAGCAATAATTGATGTTTATGGAGACGTCTCGTATCCCCAAAATTAAACTTGTTTCTATGATGATAACAAAACCTTTCTTACAGTATCAGATTGTGAAGATTCATGTCCCATTCCAACAACGGTTGCTCCACATAATTTGTTCTTGTCCCGCGAAGTTTTACGTCAGTATTTACCTTAGATTAGCTCTGCTCGGCTTAGATTAGGCCCACCGTGCCGCTGCTGCCGACAACGACGACTGCTGTGATAATCCCGCTGGCTGCTGTTGATTCACAAACATGTGTTGTTGTTCCTCAGAGAAAGCGCGCTCCGCTGTTGCATTTTTACCACACTTTTGAAAACGTTTCGTTTCGTTGTCGGACTTACAGCATCTCTTTCGTTGGTTGTTTTTTTTTATCTCCACCCGGCACGAACGAAATATTTTTCTTCGACTAACGGTGTTCGGCACAATCAAAATTCTTCTTTCTTCGTTTAGAAACTGAATCACAAACTGACTGAAATGGTTTCTCGTTTTTCCAAACCTGAAGAGCTTCAGGTCATTAAAACCACCCGAAATAGATTTCGATTCACAAACAAAAAAAAAAGCGTCACAAATTCCAGTAGAAAATGGGGATAATCACCTAATAAGCATTCGATTGGCATTCATCGATATCGAATTTATATTCACCTTTTATGGAGGTTCTTCTTTGTCTTACATCACTGAACTATTGCATCGATTTCTTCCCGTTCGTTACTTCGATTCTATTTTCGGCGTACTTCAACCATTCAAATGTCCATCTAGGAGGTCTCCCACGATGACATCACTTGACGCACTTCCCTTCAAATTCTTCTTCTTCCACCTAGACTAATCCACAAAAAGGTTGCAAACAGGTTTCCGAGGTCCACCTTTCACCTTCCGCAAACACAGAAAAAGCATCGAATAAGCCCGTACCGAAAACAAAAATCAATAATTCACACGCAACTTCGCGCTGGCGGATCGTTCACCCACAAAGGAAAGTCCGCGCAATAATGATAAACGTCCTCCCGTCGTCATCAGGTGACAACACTACACATTCAAACCAGCAAAACTCGCGTGTCTTCGCGCACGATGGACTCGGCAACAAATCGCGCGCACTCATCCAACAGGTACAGGTATTCTCACCTTCGCGCACGAAACCGTACTGAAGCGGGTTCGCGACTTCAAAAAGCTCCGAAGGTACCAAAATGAGAAATAGCTGCTGCGGTGGTGGCGACGACGTCAGAGCCTTCGTTCGGTTTAGTAGACGCGCGAAACTGGAATCAAAACAACGAACGGTCGCCGGCGCGGTGCGGCCAGGCAAAGCAACAACACAGAAGAACACTACGACTACCGTGGGCTTGGGCTAGGTGAAGACGCCGCCCGGCTCGACTGAGGTCTTGAGGCGAATGCGAGTGCGGCGGGGTAGGTCTGCCTGGTGGACACCCGCACTACTACCACACGGCACTGTCTGTTGTAAAGCTCAAGCATGATTAGTGCCAGTTGGGCTGTTCGTTGTTTGCAATGGATTACACTAGTTTACAGCATTTTTGAACTCGGTAAGCTGATGATCATTTTTGGTGTAGAATCATGCCCTGAGTTTGAAAACGCGAAGGAAAAAAATTACAGTAGAACGGAAATTTTTTCGACTTTCCATACAAGGTTGAGGATTTGAAATCGATTTTTGTTCTATTTTTAAGCAACGTCGCTCACTTCACACATCTCATTCTCCGTAATCAATGCTCCGATTGAGCTGATTTATTTACTGTAACTCGCCTACATATGGTATGTCAAATAAACGTTGAGAAAGAATTTTTAGATTGTTTTTCTCTTATTGAAAAAAATACATTTCTTCACATAATTTTGGAAATTTGGCTAAAATTTAAGGAGATCGTCCCTAAAACTCGCCAATATTTTGTATTTCATCAATCTGACGCAAAACCTGCATTCAGATGATCTAATGGTATTGTATTCAGCTTTTATTTTATGGAAAAAGATTTGAAATTGGTTGAACAAAACGCAAGATATTTGAATTTTAGTAAATTCCATATTTTTAAAAGTTGTAAAACTCGATATTGAGCTAAAACTCAAAAACTGCTCCACTTAAAATTTTTTGAAGCACGGTTTCGAAATCAGTGCAAAATTGTGCTACAAAAATTTTGGTCGTTGACAGAAGTTCACGACTTTCGTTTTATTTTGTAAACTAGTGTTATTGGAGAACCTACACTTAGCATTCATTGCGGAGTAGGGTTTGTGTTGTATTGCTGTGTTGATTCTGAATGGGTTTTGGTTCCTGTGCCAGTGCACTGCACTGGTAGGTAAATCCATTATAGTCTCGAAGAGTATTTCCACAAATGCTGTAGGGTAAATGTACCAATAGTGGTGCAATTAGTAGCTCCTTGTACTAAAATAATTGAATAAAATTGATAATACCACAAAATAAAAAGTCTGAAGACGTTAATCGGTAGTTTTTCCCTTAAATTTGTTAGGAAAAATGTAAAAATCATTGTTTATTTCAGTTTTTGCTAATAAATCACTTGCACCAACTATAGGTACACGGTTCCTATTATGGAGGTAAAATTTAACATTGGTTCCTATAGTGGCGCATCCCATTGAATTCTTATGGGACCCACCACTATAGGAACACTACCACCACTATAGGTGCAAAGGAGCAAAAAAGTTAAGGAAAATAATTATTTAAAATACGTTTTCCGCTCAATCCTGAACACAAAACTGAATTAATGTTATTAATTAGGTATGATGCATCTATTAAAAATGCCATTTGCAAGCTTTTTGGTCGAAATTGTGCTAAATTGCCACTACCACCACTATTGGTACTACCTCCACTAAGGGAGCATTTACCCTAGTAAACCGATTCTATAAATAAATGCAATTTCAACATGCAACTTGCATGATTGACAGTGTCAATTTGACACAACTTCACATTGAACAGAAATGGACATTGTACGTAGAAAAATACGCTACCATGCGTCTCCTTCGCACAAGACTCATTACAAGACAACATATTATGGAGAGCACATAGTGAATTGTAAAATTTTTAATAAGAAAATAAGGTTTAAAAAAAAGTTATCACTAATGATGGTGGTTTCGAATCGAGAAGTTTACTTGTCTTTTCTTAGACATAAATTTAAATTGTTGAAATTTTAAATCTGAAGCAAAGCTTTTTAAAATAGAGCTACGTCCAGATAACCAGGAGCCGAGGATGCACACAGTACATCGTATAAAGTACTCTTTTAAGTTACTTTCGCATATATGTACGGCGGAGGGATAATTTTCATCGCATATGATGTTATTTTTTTTTTTGACGCGTCCAACATAGCTCTGGTCCTCACAAGTTCCTACCTCATGCCTCCACGGGTCAAGCGATGACAAAGACCGCCAGCTTAGAGTTGTGTGCTTAGCTGGTAGTGCAGCCTGGGCACTGTTGTCCTTCTGACTTCAACTAGATTGAGGAGGTACAATCCGAGTGTCTGTTCACCAAGGAGGTGCGGCTCAAACAGCGTCTGTTCTGGCATCCAGCGGCTGAGTAAGAAACGCTGCACCACGCCCAGCTAGATCCAAGGTAGTAGCCCCATCAGCGTGGTCGTCCCAGTGTTGGTTGGGACGTCAAACAGAACTGGCACGATGGCCCTCCGGTGAGACAGGAGTGTTGGCGTAGGCCGAATAAGCCACTCGTAAAAATCCCCATTGCGAAAAACATAGAAGAAAATACGATGCGATACAATCGGCAAAGACCCACGCGACGAAATAAGGACTACGATTGGAAACTTGGAACATGGAATTGCAAGTCACTAGGTTTCGCAGGATGTGACAGGATAATCTACGACGAACTACATCCCCGCAACTTCGACATCGTGGCGTTGCAGGAACTTTGTTGGACTGGACAGAAAGTGTGGAAAAGCGGGCATCGAGCGGCTACCTTCTACCAAAGTTGTGGCACCACCAATGAACTGGGAACAGGATTTATAGTGTTGGGCAAGATGCGACAACGTGTGATCGGGTGGCAGCCGATCAACGCAAGGATGTGCATGTTGAGAGTTAAGGGCCGTTTCTTCAACTACAGCATCATCAACGTCCACTGCCCACACGAAGGGAGACCTGATGACGAGAAAGAAGCGTTCTACGCGCAGTTAGAGCAAACATACGATGGTTGCTCGCCGCGTGACGTGAAAATCGTTGTCGGCGACATGAAAGTGCAGGTAGGAAGGGAGGAAATGTACAGACCGGTAATCGAGCAGCTGCGTAACGTAGAAGTGGCTCAAGACTACGCGCAGCAGTTAGCAGTGGCCCTACCAATGCACAATGGGTCCAGAGCCGTATTTACGAAGACAAAAATGTTTGTGCCTAAACCATAAGTTTCAGATACATTGTGTCTTTGGGAAAGTTTCTTCTTATTTTTCGATCTTTTTTCTCATTATTGTGAAATTAGGGTGGTCCCTCTAGTTTAGCTGATCTAAACATCTGCTTTTTTATAGTTTTATGTACGTTTACAAAATGTTCTACAAAGCTGTAAATCAACTTATTTTGAGCAAGTTTGCCGAAGAAACCATTATTCTATCTCTTATGGTTCCTAACTTATATTTTTTTTAAAAGATTCATGTAAGGGTGATCCATGAAATTCAGTTTTCTTGAAATAACTTTTAAATCGTTCGTTTCTCGTAGATACTTTGTTCCTAGCACTATTAGAACTATCAACGACGCATATTTTTTCCAAAGAGCTCAATTTTCTAACTCTCAAGGTTAAAAAGATACCAAAAAAATACCAATTTTCTATGAAAAATCACTTTTTTTTTTTCAAAAAGTCATATCTCAAAAAGGAACAAATGAGACTTTCCACGAACCAGCACGAACCCATTTTAATCGATGATTTTTAATCTACTTGATATTTTTGTATACTATTCCTTTTTATGTGAGAAACCATTTTATCATATCAAAAGTTCATATTTGGTCTCGACTAACTTTCAATTAGGGCCTATGAAAAAATGGAACACAAGCAAATAAAAAAATATAACACGGAAACGGCTTGTTCGATCGGAAAGGTGTCTTCAACAAAGTTGTAGAATAATATATGGCGGCTCTCAGAAAAATACACATTGAAAAATTTAATTAGTTTTTCTTCTGAAAAAACTGAATTTTGTTACTAAAAATCAAATATCTCAAAAAGCTATTTTTTTACCTTCGTGTTTTTTTGTGAGAATAAAGTTCATTCTGTTAGCTATCATCTCTAAAAATTTTATAGTGGTAAAAAATGTACAAAAAAGTTATGGCACTTTGATCATTTTTGGTTGCGTGTTTTTTTTAAAGTGCATGACGAATTTCCCGCAAACTAGATTTTGGGGTAGGCAGCACCGTCTCAGATTTCAATGGAATTGTGTAGGTATGAAGACTATGTACTTTAAAACAACGTTGCATACTTTGTTGTTTTTTTTAATTTATCTACACTAATATTTGAAAAGGGCTTAGGTTTTTGACCATTTTTTTATACCAATGTAAATTAAAAATAACATGACCTACAAAAAAGTGTGGTATGTGTGACTTTAAGGAATTTGTGTGAACTTTCAAGTAAAAAATTGAAATATTGAAAAAACGATCACGCTAAAAAAGTTAAAAAATAAATTGAAGTCAATTTGAAATACATGCCCATTTGCGAAATTAAATTAATCCTATTTCGGAGAACCAAACCCCACACCAACCGTTAAGAATAGAATTCAAAATGGATCAAAGTAATTAAATTGCTATTATCTGAATCCAACCCAACACAAAATGTTTTTTTTTTTGAGTCAAACCAATTTTTGGGTATTTTTATACGTGGATTTTCACATATTAATATTGAACATAGCTTTATTTGTTTCAATTATAAATCTATCCAATACAAAGAATATAATTTAGGATTCTCTTCTGAACCAGAACACCAGATCTGTTACACAGAAATTCAGAATATCAACCAGAAGTCGAATTTCAACTTAAAAGTTTCCTTATTCATAGGAGAATAAAATAAATACTTTGCATTAGAAAGACTTGTGAATCAAACATATGGAGCTATGTTTAATTTAATATATGAAAATATCTGTAAAAAACGCCCTGGATAAAAACATTTTTTTTCTACCGGAGAGAAACACTCAAAATGATGACATGAAGTATTTGTTGTTACCCGGGTAGAGGCTAATGGCAAACAAAGGACAAAATAATAACTGGTTTTGCCATCATATCTCGTTTTGCCATTCTTCTGTTATTATGAAAAACTTAAAATGGCTAATCAATAGCTAAATAGACAATCATAGCAACTTTTGTCAATGATATGTTATTCATGAATAATGCTAAATTACGCATCAATAACAAAAATTACTATCATGTTAAAACTTGCAATTTAGCACCTTTTATAATGAATTGTATAAAATATCAAAACAATAACATAATTTACATTCCTAGCTAAATTTACCATTATTTTGATATTGTGAGAAATTATTTATAAACATTAGGCACCATAACATATTTTACTCTTAATATACCATTAACTATTATATTGTATATTTCAACCATAACGGTGGCTACATTCATCAAAGTGAATTTGATTTTTAAGTTCGTTTCGTTTTGAGTTTTTAATTTCCACAAAATAAAACTGTTTTTGCATTGATTGATGAACTTAATTTTTATTGAAGAAAAAAAAAGAAATAGCTAATTTACCTTTCTTCTGCTACTTTGAAATAATAACGGAATCTACCATTATTTTAAAATTTAATTGGAACAACTAAACTTACCATTATTTTGATCTCCACATAAACAGCTAAATTTGTTCTTATTCTGTTATCAATAACTCAAGAATGTCATATTTTGTTATTCACCGAAAACAGTTAATTTGGGTCTTATTTTGTTATCAATATCTCAATAATAACTTATTTTGTTCTTCAATTTAATCCGCATGCTTTACCATTACTTTGTTATTACAATGGCAAAATAAGTTATTTTTATGTTTTTCTGCTACCAAAATTTTGTTATTATTTTTGTTATTTTACCTCTTATTTCAAACAAACAAATAACACATTTTGCCATTCAAACATTCTGTTTTAATGGTAAAATTTTCCATTCTTTTGCCATTAAGCTCTACCCGGGTAGGAACCGTCCATTAAAGATGTAGCATTTTAGGGAAAGTTTATGATATTGCTAGGAGCCTTCTTTTAGGTATGGGAGAATATACTTTAAGAGGGGAGGAGCTGTCAAAAATTTTCCACTTATGCTACCGTGATTTCGAATGCAGCGATATGGTCAAACTCAAACATTACAGAATCCTTGAAAAAGGTCCAATAAGGACCGATACGTCGAGTTAAGAAAACATATAGTTGTTTTTGATTGACCAAATTAGACTGAAATGCCAATTAAAGATATCATCCAACGTACAGTCGATCATTCAAAGAAAGTCAAACTCGAAGCAATAAAACAAGTACGACCATGATTCTCATCAGTCAACGAGTTTGAAACTTTTACTATAAATCATTTTATTGCAATAGGTAAATATCATTTAAAATAAAAAATCAATAATTTTGCTTTCGGGATGAAATTGATCAGTAAATGAAATACCTTTGCATGTGCCAAAAATATGTTTTCCACCTGAATTAACCACCCCAGTATGCGAAATGCTACGCAAAACTTTTACGAGTTTTCTCAATTTTTAATTATTCAAGTTTTAAATTTAGTAAATTTTATGAAAACGCCTTAAAGTATGCACTTTTCATACTGAAAAAGCGATTACTTCCGGAAAAGTGCAATTTTATGTATAAATTCGAATATTTATAAAATTTTTGATGATGAAATCGTGTTTAGCAAATACTTGACAGCTAAAAGCATCCATTCGAATATTCATTACATGTGCGATACAGCCACGGTAACAAAAGTTTGAAAGGGTATTTGAGATTCGCCAAACATGCAATTACGGAAAATATTTAATTTAATACAGAAATATGTGCGACTAATTGACTGTAAAACATGTAACTCATCATTCAATAATCCTTTAGCCAGATAATGGTCATTTTATACAAATTGTTTTAAGTTTAAAGCAATATTTTTAACAAATGAAAATGACCCTCACGTCGATCAATTTCACCCCACTGATCAATTTCATCCGAAATCACGGTACCTCAAAAATGCTTTTCTTCAAAAGTGCCCATCTTGCGATATATGGCAAAATTTTCAATAATAACAAAAATGTCATGTTTTGCAAATTGAAATAATTTTTCTTATTTGCATTTTTTTTGACTTTTAAAGCTTATTGACTTTTTTCAATGTTATAAAAGTTCACATGAATATCTAAAAGTCACCCATACATAACTTTTTTGTAGGTAATGTCATTTTTAAGTTATATTGAGTAAAAAACGGTCAAATACTTTAGCCCTTTTCAAATATTAGTCTAGATCAATAAAAAAACAACGTATTCCATCGGATTCTGAGACAGTTTTGCCAAACCCCTACGGCGAGTTTGCGTTAATTTCGTCATACACTTTGAAAAACACAACCGAAAATGTTCAAAGTGCCATAACTTTTTTGTACATTTTTTTACCATTATGAAATTTCTACAGATGGTAGCTAACAGAATGAACTTTATTCTCACAAAATATCACGAAGGTAAAAAAATAGCTTTTTGAGATATTTAATTTTTAGTAACAAAATTCAGTTTTTTCGGAAGAAAAACTAAATAAATTTTTCAATGTGTATTTTCCTGAGAGCCACCATTTATTAATCTACATTTTTACAGAAGACAATTTTCCGATAAAACAAGCAGTTTCAGAGATATGATTTGTCATTAGCATGTGTTCCATTTTTTCATAGGCCCCATTTGAAAGTTAGTCGAGACTCCATAAAAAGTTTTAATATGAAAAAATGGTTATTTATATTGATTTGTAAATGAAAGACGAAAGACTTCCGTCCCCTGACCTCCAAGATATTGAGGAGAAGGTTGGCTCGTTCTAATGTGCATATCAATTGAACACCCCAAGTTCTCCATACAGTATGCGGCAGGAAAAAATGCGAAAGTGTTTTTCAACTTCAAAACTCATTTTCGTCCATTTGACGTTAACCAATCTATGTTTCAACGTTCCATGATCTCTAACAAGCCAATTTTCTGAAACGTTATTAAAAAAAAAAAATCCCTTTTTGGTCACAAACCTTTACAAGACGGCGCCAGAAGCTGAAGACAATAAAAATTTTCAAACCACTGAAAAGTGCACAGGTCGCTAAATTTCATATCTGATAAAACAAAACTTTTAATTTTCTCTACTATATCATCATATGTGTTTATTTCATCTGGTATGTGAAACTACATGACCCTTGACTAGCATGGCTTGGTTTTTCGTCGAATTGAAGCTATTTTTTTTACTATTATAGCCATGTTGTTTTATGACCATTGGGCGCGCAGTTTTTTGATACCAATTTTTTAGGCTAACACTATCACATGTTAAAATCAAATATGTTAATTTTTATTTTGTAGTGCTAGAATATAGACGTTGACTGATACACTGTCATAAAAAAATAGTCATATGAACCCCACATTCAGTGTGTAATAGAACCTTGAACTTTTCGCATTTTTTCCTGTCGCACCCTGTACAAAACTTCGGTCATAAACTGTGAAGTTCCGTTCTAATGTATCTCAAAAAAATATTTCACTATGACATTTCCAGGGCCCCAAACCTCTGTTCTTTTGGTTTTCTTATCCCATAACGCGAACTAGTGTTAAACGGTGTTATTCTCAAAGCAACTTAAATCCAGAAGGAATCTGGACAACCGTGGAACACAAGGAGGGCTTCTAGACACTAGACCTAGCAGATATTTCCGACAAGCCGACGATTCCGATAAGATGTCGCAAATTTGACGTGGATGTGGATGAATCTGGAATATCAAAATCCATATAGAAATTCAGCTACAAGGATTTTTTTCAGAAATTTCGACAGGGTTTCTCCTGAAACTTTTTTAGAAATACCTCCAGGAATGCCTCTTATGATTTCTCACCAAACTGCTTCCGCATTTTTCTCGGCATTTTTCTTGATATTTTTTGTGATTTTTTCCCGGATAGGTATACTTCTGGATTCCTTCCTGCATTTTTTTTCCAGGATTCCTGATCTCCTACCGATTTTTTCTGGTGTTTTTAACGGGGATGCTAGGAGAGTTATTCCTGGGATTTCTACTAGGATTTCTCCAAGGATTCCTTAAAGAGTTTTTCACGAGCTTTCTGCAGGAGTTACTGCCGAGATTTCTTCCAAAGATTTTCCTGTAACATCTTCAAGAAATTTCTGTGAACTTTCTTCTAGAGTTCCATCCTGGATTTCTACATGAGATTCAGCTGGGGTATTTTGTAAAAGTTCTCACGGAGTTTATTTTGTAGATTTACCTGAGATTTCTCTCTGAGTTTCTCCTGGAACTTCTCCCAGAAGATTCCTTCTGGTGTTGGTCCTGGGAAGGAATATAACGAAAATGCATTTGACAATAAAAAAAGCAATATAAATACCGTGATATTTGCCAATTTCACTGCCCCCAGAAAGAAATTTGTATCGACGATATCGTTATATTGCCATAAATAATCAGCATTATTGGCGATTTGTGTTCACGAATGGAAGTTTGCTGTCATTACATTTTTTCCATGACATTTCCGTAACATGTTACAAACCTGGTCCAGGGATGCCTATCAGAGTTCTTTTTCTGAAATTACCCTGGACTTTTTTTTGAGGAGATGAACCTTTTTTTATCTGTATTAACGAGATAGGAGATGAACCTGAAATCTCTATGATAAAGTAATAATAATAATCCTAAGATTTTTTTTTCGGAGTTCCTTCTGGGATTTCTACAGGAGCTATTGCTGATATTTCTCATTGAATACTTCCGCGATTTCTTTCAGAGCAAGACTGTTAATTGTAGTTATATCGGATTTTTTGCAGTTATCCAGCTGATATTTTTTATCAGATTTTCTCCGAATTATTTCCAGAACTCTTCCCGGAATCTTAACCGGAAATTGTCCCGAGATGCTGAATACTTCTTAATGGATTTTTTTAAAAATAGATTCTCCCAGGGTTCCTGCAGGGATTTTCCACGGGTTTCCCTCAGAATATTGCTTGGAATAATTTACGAAATTGCCTTGAAATTCCCGGCGAAATATTCGAAGAAATCCAAGTGAAATCTTACGAGAAACTCCACATAGTCTTATTGAAAAAATCTCGACAGGCACTTCATAAAAAAAACCTGCTAAAAATTATATAGAAAAAAGTTCAAAGAGTATTCCCGAGAGAAAATATTAAGGACATCCAAGAAGGAATTCTGAAAAAATCTCAGGTAATCCTGGGAGCAGCTACAGGAGAAATTCCGTGAGAAAATTCAAGAGAAATATCGGTAAAAATCCCGAGATAAACTTATGGAAAGCTATCCCGGAAATCACTAAGTGGCATTCTTGAAGGAATTTTGAATAAATTTGGATGGATCTCCAGAAGGAATCTAGTGAGAAACTCTGGAAGCGTATCGGAAAACTTCAGGAAGAACTATCTGGAGGTATAAATATCTCGTGGAAAACTTTTCTCAGAAAGTTTTTCTTTTAGCATTTTTGAAAGATGTTCACCTAATTTTTGGGGGTATTCTTGAATAGTTTTTTTTAAATGTATATAAATAATTTAAAAAATGTGTACCATTTTTTTAATTATAAACTTTTAATATTTTATTTTGAGTCAGGAGTAGACACCCTGAAATCAGTTTCGATCTTCCACTCACGTAATTCACAATGATCGGCAACCAGTTCTCGGCACGACGTGGCGGCGTTGCAGGGTTTCGTCCTTCACTCGACATTCCGTCGGTCCTCACGGGACCGGATTTCTACATTTTCGCCGTCTACCGAACACTCCGAATTTCTCGCACAGCTTCTGGGCGTTCGACACGCGTCCGTCCTCGTTGAATGACCAAACTTTTTTCCTTTCCCGTATTCAGCACCGAAACTTCCTCTCCCCTCATCTCTTATTTTCTCTCTTCGTGCATAATCTCTCTCTTCCAACGTATGGGATACCAACATTTGCATTGGTTCAGCTATGATGAGTATCAACTCGTTGACCTAATGTCGAGGGGTTTATTGCTAGATAGTGCTGGGATTCGAAGTAGCAGTTTTGGGCATGTAGATGACTTGACATAATTAACAATGAAAGTAGGGGGGGGGGGGTACAGAGTTATTAATGAACAATTTTACAATTATATAGCCTTAGTAAATATATTTTGATTTAGACAATTTTCAACTAGACGAAATTCTAACAAGGGCCTATGATTTCTCTGCGAGAAATCCTACTGTTGTTCCGAGTTGTCGGTAACAACGTGTCTAGCATATATTTAGGCGTTTTCGGTTTAGGTTTGTTTGGGTTCATTCGCAAAATTTGGCCATTTCAAACCCCCTCCCTGCCCCACGTAACAATTTTTATATGGGAAATTTTGTATAAAGCGTAACACAGAGCTAGACCCCCTCCCTCCCCCCTTAGCGTTACGTAATATTTGAACGAACCCCTCTCGTTATCGTCTAACGCCTAAATAAATGCACAGTGCGTTTTAATGTACATATCAATTGAACAGCCCAAGTTCTCCATACAAACTTCGGTCTTAAACTGTAAAGGCCCGGTCTAATATTTTTCAAAAATATTTCACTATCACACTTCTAAAGTCCCAAATCCCTGTTCTTTTTTTTTCTCACCCCATAACAAAATTTAGTGTTGAACGGTGTAATGGGGCACGTTCGGTGTAGTACTAGATTTGTAGTAATGAGCTGAATTTTAGTATGGTGAAAAGGTCAATTCTCCGTTTCTGCAGTGAAATAGTGCGAAAGGCGTGGGTATTATGATTCCTTGCCTAATTTGATGTTGTTTGAGCAAAACTTTGGGCAACAGTGTTGTTGTTTTCTCTATTTCTCGCAAAGTAAACAACATAGTTATCCAAAGTTTTGCTCAAACAGCATCAAATTAGGCAAGGAATTGTAATACCCACGCTTTTTGTACCATTTCATTGCAGAAGCAGAGATCTGACCTTCTCACCATACTAAAATTCAGCTCATTACTACAAATCTAGTACTACACCGAACGTGCCCCATAGGCAACAAGCAGGCATATTTCAAACGGAATAAACTATTTCCCGTTTAAACTGTCTTCCGACATTCTCGTTCAAAATTTAGTTTTCTTTTATTTAGTTTTTTTTACCAAAATATTGTCGTATAAACTTTCTTAATAGAAAACTAACAAACAAAAAAGAGCTGGCAGGAATTGGATGCTTCGTTCACGAGTTATACGCGGTCACACGTATGTCTTCCTTGTTTTTTTTTTATATATTGTAGGAGTTACAAAGAAAGACGTGCAACTCCGACTACGATAATCTTTATTGTGTCATTTTGTTAACTTTATAAATCACGGCCTGCTACAATATAAAGGATAGACCGTGCTTGCATTCGTGTCTTCTGGGAGAGGGTGATAGGATTACTTATGTGGATACTGCAGAGAAAATCTGCAGGTACTCCAATTCCCTCGAGAGAAATTTCTTAAGGGACTTCCGAAGGAATCTCTGAAGGAATCGCAAATTAAAATTTTGGGGATGTGAAAGGGCATCCCCTGAAGATCATTCAAGCCTGGGGATTCTTCCTGGGATTTCTTCGGAGATTCCTTCTGGTGTTCGTTCTCATGGATTTGTTCCTGTAGATTTGCATATGGAATCCCTTGAGGAACAACCTGGAGAGGTTTTGACATGATTTTCGGTGATCTTTTGGAACCAATGTGAACAGGCTATTTGGGTACTTTTATCGTTTTCGATTCTGAATATTTTATTTCTAGCCTAACATGTGAAAGGGCCTAAGTGTAAACAAACATATTTCCGTCGCTGTAGGGTCCAACTAAATCCACCCACGAACATGAACAGATTGATCTTTCTGATAAGGGTGTTGATGTGCGTGGGTGATTCAAGATGGGCTCTACAGTAACCAAAACATTTTTTTTTTCTTCGAATGAGTGTAATCAGTTATTGTACCATTTATCTGCCCACTTTTGCTTATCCTTTGACAGATACGCGTATTTCGACTACCACTTGTAATCCCTCAGTGTCAGTTATCCACTCAGGACACTGAGGAAGATTACAAGTGGTAGTCGAAATACGCGTATCTGTTAAAGGATAAGCAAAAGAGGACGGACTTAAATGGTACAATAACTGATTACACTCATTCGAAGAGGGTATTCTGCTTAGAGGGTTCGTAAAATCGGTACATGAACCAGAACATGTTTGTTTACAGAAAGCATTAAGGCCTTTTTCACATGTTAGGCTAGATTTGATTCAGAATTCAGAAGCAGTAATTTGAAATTTGGCTTGATTTAAACAAGTGAATTTGCATAAAAACCAGAATTTGAAAAAAAAAAACCGGTCGCTTCCACTCGGAGGTAGAGTTGTCACCTGATTGTATTATTTAAGAGTGCCAAATGGTAGGATACTTAGCTCTTTCAGTCGAAGCTGTGCCAATTGTACGTATTTGCTTGATTTCAAAGGTCAGCACGAGTTATGACAACACTTATGAATCTCTTGAAATTTGAAATTTTAAAATTGGAATTTATATTTAGGGCAAAACCGGATGCATTCCCTATTTTTTTTGTTTTTTTTTTAATCAATTAACGGATCATTATTTACAAAATCGGTTTTCGTACACATGTAGAGGATTTATCAAGGTATCTCCTGATTTTTTTTTCCTGGAGGAAAATGTTTGTCATTTTTGCAGAAACCATTTTTAAACAGAATTTTGAAAAAAAAATGGTTTCTTCAATATTGACAAACATTTTCAACCAGGAAAAAAAATCATAAAAATCCTCTACATGTGTACGAAAACCTATATTGTAAATATTGATCCGTTATTAATTAAAAATCAAAAACCTAAAAAAGGGGAAATGCATATTTCCAACAATTTGGTATATCCCAGATCTTCTTTTGGAGCATTGAAATTAACATACTGTTAAGAATATTATGCCACATTTGCTGAACATCTTATTGAATTCTGAAAATTATAACATTGAAAACAGTTAATAACAGTTCTGATCAAGTTCAAAGAAAGATGTTGTTTTTTATTATCTTTCTTATTATTCATATTATTCTGAATTATTGGCTTATTTTTCTTCTTCCTGGCATTTCACCACAGCTGGGTTACAGCATGCTTCCTAGCTTAATGTTCTGTTTGCACTTCCACAGTTGTTAGCTAATAACGATGGAAGTATGTGCGCAGAGAAGTCTTGAATATTTACATTACGGATGCAATCAGGCCAAAATAACAAAAAAAAAACAAAAAATATAGAAATGGTTGAAAATCATTGGTTAAGAATTTCACTTAACAATCAGAGCAGAAAATAAAAGATATCATTACGGCACGACGATAACTTTAATGATTGGACGATTCGACAGATCGATATCTAAATCGTAAAACATTTCACATCAATGTCTGTTCAATCGTAAACTTTACTGCTGTCACGCTACATGGTTAATGAGAGTTCTTCACTGGTGGACCTCTGAGCCACGAGCGAGTAATTACCGATAGAATCTGCGCTGCATGCAAACGGTGTAAACAATTAAATGCTTACCCCAATGGATGGAAATTCGATTGACGGTGGTGGCGAAACTGTTTTGCACATCGTCCACACACATCCATATGAAAATAAGCTCAGAAAAAGAGGCCATTGGACTCTCAGAAGCTTCTGGTCTCAACCCTCTTCGTCTTGGGAATCCCACGCAAGCGATCAACCGTCGCGTCGCGTCGTCCATATGTCAATAGCCTCGCGCAATACGTGCCTTCGTTCATTTGTGATCTAACTCCTGGTTGGGTTTGTACTTGAGAAGAACGCTGCTGGCTCAATCTTTTAACAGATGGGCGAAAGAGCTATCCGATTGTGACAAATGCGCAAACTTTTGAACACTTACACGCTGTCCCATCAAGAATCTCTACTGTACTTGGTATATGTGACATCATTATTTGAAATACATGTTAGGAACTATTCAAGATGTTAAGCGGATCTTCATCTCTTACGCATTACATACCTACTAAAGCAATGTTTGCTTCTCAGCTAAGTGTTCTACGGGCACTTGGGAGCTTTATTTTACAGAAGTTTTACTAAGGTAATTCCAAAAACTATACTTTATGCTTTACTGGCTGAGTGAGAGATGGACAAATTAGAGTGAAATTCGCGAAAAAGTTATTCGTACTCTCGGTGAGACTCTAACTCATGACTCCAACTCATTAAGTTCCAGATTCACAAATGTTGTCACAACTCGTATTGACATTCAATTCCTTTGAAATCACGCAACTGCAATTGGCACAGCGTCGACTGAAAGAACTATCATTCGATTTGGCACTCTTAAAGAATACAATCAGATGACAACCCTACCTACGAGTGGAACCGACTGGTTTTTTTTTTCAACTTGTTACGCAAATTCACATCTTCCTGAATATTAAATTGCTGCTTCTGAATTCTGAATCAAATCAACATTCAAAATCGAAAACGATAAAGGTTCCCGAGCACCGTTCACATGGTTCCAAAAGATCATCGAAAATCATTTCAAAGCCTCCCCAGCTTGTTCCTCAAGGGACAGCACATGAAATTCTATAGAAAAAAATCTATAAGAACGAACACCAGAAGGAAAATTTAAAGAAACTGCATGAAGCATTCCTAGACCTCATTCAAGACCCCTACATATCTACAAGAATTTGCTTGTCAAATCAGCATGGTTTTGTTTTTATGGTAATACTATTGCTATTCTTGTTAAAACTTAAACACATACAAGAGGACGAGTAACTTTTTGCAAATTCCACTAGAATTTGTCCATATCTTATAAACTTGAACCCAGCATGACTTTGCTTTGTAGTGGATAACGATACCAAATGCTTAACAAAGACTCTCAAGTGCTAAGTGGTTATATCAACTGAATACCTACACATCTGATTGCACTGACTGAATATGTATAGCGAAATTCATCGCTGGGCAATAAACCACAACTGCCTGTGCAAAGTCTTAAACAGCAGCGATGTTCTGGGTGGATGGAGATTTAATGGAACCTCGAGAAATAGTGCTAAGAAGTTGATTCCTAATAGGAAAAATTTGCGTCTCATTCCATCAACGGCTGACAAAGCCATTTACCAGTTACTACCACCAGACAACAGCAGACGAAGTTACTTGTGGTGACCATTACGAATAAAGTTGTAACTGACGGTAATAAATTTCAAGTCCAATGGCAGGGCGGCAGCTAAGCTCAGATCTCCACAATACAGCATTAGGCTTGGATCGTAAATACCCTCAGCAGCGGCTGACGGAATCATGCTAGAAGGCAGTGAATCAAAATTCAACCATCGCGCAACAATAATGACAATGTCGCAACCTGTATTTGTTGCGACAAAACAACCCATGCGACATAAGTTTGTCCCAACTTGAAAATAATGGGATTAACATCGTACACCACGAGTTTAGAGATTTTTAAGCCTTCCATTGCGATTTTCGAACGGTAACTTCGAGTCGGTAAACACTGCAACTCTGGTGAAGCTCTATCATCAAACAGTTCCGACTTTGGGTTAGTAATAATTGATTATTCACGAGTTGAAAAGTAAGCAACAAATTCAGCTTCCGTTTTGTCTGCAACAAAAAAATTCGAGATCATGTCATTATCTGTCACCAGTAGGGATAAAGACTAATCGTCGCACCTTCTTTGTTGCTTGTATTGTGCCGCTTTTGTCTGACAATTTTCTTCACTGCTAGAAGGTGAGCAGCTGCGATTATTGTTTAGTCTACAGTCAGTAGCTGAGAGTAGATTCGTTCCCGGTACCCATACTGAAAGGAATGCTGCACAATATTGACCAAGAAACCGGTATTCTACGCGTCTCTGGCTGTGCTTAACTTTCTTTGTTAGTCGTGAGAGATATTAATTCAGCGTGCGGGGGTGTGACATTTAGGACAATTGAATGCTTAACCGGAGTGGAATTCAATTCGATCCTGATGGAAAAGGGGTTAATAAAATGACGTGTTTACTCATTAACAGTTTTGTTGCCAACATGCTTTTGCTCTAAAATCAATTTGAAATTCCTCAAAAATCCTTCTTAATCTGATGTCATATAATAACTTTGTGACTATATCAAAATCCCTCTGGGATGAACAAACGCCGTTCTTTGTATAACAATCTAATTACTGCTATTAAAAAAATGTCTCAGTTCATAATACTTAGAACAAAGTTCTCCAGAAGTCATCATTGCAATCAGTGGCGCAGCTAGGAATTTGGGGGCCCGGTGTGGAACCAAATGTCTGGGTCCTCATGAAAATTACAAATGTATATATTTTACAATGATAAATCTATATAGGGGAAATTACCTATTTTCGGCCGTTTTGTTCTCTTCGTCTTGGGGGGTTTTTTGAACTCTATTGAACTAAGAGTTGACCTCAAATCCTTCCCAACTATGCTGAATGATATGGCCAAGTTTCAGGCAATTTGGTTGACAAACACCCCCCATGACGAAGAGAACAATCCTGCCGATAATACCCAATGTCACCCTATTCATCTTTCGAATTATCACCGTGTTTGTATTTTGTCCTAAGGACCGTATCGTTAATTATGAGTACACCTTAAAATTGTTGTATTTCAAAATGTTTTATTTATTTTGTAAATTAAATTCAATTACATTGTTCATTGACCATCAGAAAAGCCCATGACATGATTGTATATTTAATTTTTCGTGGATCTTGCCACCTCTCGCACTTTCTTCTTGGCGTGCTTCATAAGGTTTTGGACAACCGTTCCGACGATGGTTTTACATGCGTTGACCCAGTTTTTCTTGAATTTTGTGACGTCCTCTGCTCCTCTATCCTTTTTCCGTAGTTTCCCTTTCATCAAAGTTAACTATTTCTCAATGGGCCTTATTTACGGGCAATTTAGAGGATTCATTGCCTTTTCCACAAATTGAACATTGTTTACTTCATACCTGTCAAAGGTGTCACGCGCATAGTGGCAGGATGCCAAATCCGGCCAAAGTAATGTAGGACCTTTGTGCTTTCAGATGAGTGGCAGAATATGTTTCTGGAGACATTCCTTCCGGTATATTTCGACGTTCATACCTGGGACGGTGAAGAAAGGTGACGATTTCATACCACATTGACAAATTGCTTGTCTAACCAACACATTTTCCCATTTTTTTTTCGCAAAAAATCGATTTCTCCTAATTTGTAACATCCGTGCCATGCTTAACAGTGAAAATCTGTGCCCCTGGAAGTACCTTGTAGTCTAATTTGACATACGTTTCATCATCCATGAATATGCACATGCAATTTTTGCTCAAAACATCGTCGTACAGCTTCCAAGCCTGAGTTTTCACATAATCCGCCAGAATTTGACTGCGTTTTGGACATTTCTATTTTGGGTAGGTCTTCGGGGAATTACGCTCCTTGGCGCGTTGAACCATACCAACAGTCGTTTCACACTTTTTTGCGTAATCTCTAATGGATACCTCCTATTTTCCTTCAACGATTTTGCAAGTTTTTCTGTTCAAATTTGACTTGGACGCACCTGTTTTTTGCCGCGTCCGGGTAAGTCTTTCAGTGTGTTATGTATACCGAATCGTTTGATAGCATTTTGGACAACAAAAACCCTAACACATTCAATTTTTGCTAATTTTCTTAGCGATGATCATTTTTCCTTGCAGTGCCTGGTCACAATCGATTTTCGCTTCTCCTCCGTAAACCCTCGCATTGTTCCACTTGAGAAAAAACTTTAACTTTTAATGAAGGTTATCATTTGTTTACAACGTTAGCAACACATAGACACAAAGCAGTTAACAAAATAAGGCATAGTCTTTTTAATACAGAGCCTCAAAGGTGTACTCATAATTAACGATACAGTCCTTATCTCTCCACTTTAGTTTTGAAATCTCGAGATTTGTACTCAGCATTAGCGTGAAAGTTATTTTCTGTATTCCTTTATGAATTTCTTTGGGGATTTCTGCTAAGATACATCCCGAAGTATCCATCAATGAGTGCAAGATTTTTTTCTAAGAATTATGTCAAATTTTTGTGTTATCATTTTTTTTTAGTTTTTATTTTTGTGTATTTTAACCGTTCTCTGTTTAAGCTCGAACAAAAATGCGTCGAAATCGTGTGTAAAGGATTTAAGTGTACCTCAACGCCACCAACGGAGACTGCCCCACATATAAAGTCGAATTGACCCCACGATGGCAGTGTTCGTCGTTAAAATACACTAGCCCACAAAGCGACACGAGCGCCAAACGACCAAAAACGGCGAGCACTGGAAACAAAAATGACAACACAACAATGTAAGTGATAGGACGCTAGCGCCGCGCAACGGGAGCATAACCACATACTCCGATATGGCCGTTACAAAGTTTTACACAAGGCAGAAAGCGAAGATAGACGTCTGTTCTCTGTGTTTTAACTTAGATGCTAATTCTACACTCATTTTGTGTTATCAATTTATTTAGGTATTGCACTAAGTTATCCTCAAGGAATTCAGATTGCTTTATCGTTTTCTTTAGAAAACAATCTTTCTTGAAGAATATTTTGTCTTCAAGAAAAAAAGTACTTCAGAGTACTGAAAATCGAGTATCATCGAGAATTTCTCGAACAATTTGTTCAAGAAGTTCACCAGGGATTCTATCATTAACATCTCTGAGGATCATCTAGAACATCATCCATAGAATTCTTAAGAAATTCCAGAAAAAATACTACAAAAAAGTGCTCCAATGATTCTTTTGCAACCAGATATTCTCCCAAGAAATTACATTGGAATTC
Organism: Aedes albopictus; assembly: GCF_035046485.1. Lineage (NCBI taxonomy): Eukaryota > Metazoa > Arthropoda > Insecta > Diptera > Culicidae > Aedes > Aedes albopictus. The sequence continues at coordinate 467,634,862 of NC_085137.1, read as the reverse complement.
CACCAGAGGAAGAGAAGTCTTTCTAGAATTTCCTCAAACATTCCTCCATGATTTCTTTCAGGAGATCCTCCAAATATTCCTTTGATGATTTTTTCACAGAAGTTAAGAAAATTCTCAAAGGAACTTCTGTAGGAGTTTTGTAAGAATTCTTTCAAAAATCCTTCTGGAATTCCTCCAACATCAACACTAGGAGTTTTGCCAAGGATTCCTTCTGGAATTTTCGCTAGCGGAACTTTTCCAAAAATTTCTATTGCGACTTTTGATAATACTTTTTCATTTTTTTTCGAGAAACCTTTTGAGAAATCCTTCTAAGTTTCTGTTGGCGCGGTTACATACCTGGTAACCCTGTAGAGTGAATACGGCAAAACAATGAGAAATAGTAATGAGAATCACTTGTTTTGCAAAGAGATACCGCACTGGAAGTGTCGTTATACATAGTCGTGGAATTTATTGTAGTTTTAGACGGTTTGAAACCGATTGTATTGCCCATTTGATCGCTGTTGAATTGCGGGAAAGAAACTGTAGATTGTAAGTGAAATTAGTTATAAGTTTTCATGGATATTTAATAAAATATAATCACTTTCAGTTTAAGCTGATCGAACAAGGAGAGACGAACCAGCCAAGGGCTGAAAGTCTCTCTAATAAAGACAAATCAATCAATCAATCAATGATCGAACAAGAAAAGTGTCTGCTCTAAAAATTAGTTTCGTATTGAATCACCGCAACCCCCCGCAACAGTTTCCATTAGGTATCTCGGTCAAGAATTACACCAGAATTTGTTAATAATTCCTTGAAATTCCTCCAAAATTCGTTGAAAAGATTCTCTGAGAATTCCTGGTAGGTTCAACAACATAACTAAGTAATCTTACAATCCGAAACTCACCCTATTCGAATACAAAGCGATTATGGCATCAATTGATTACGTAATTTTTGTATCGTTCTTGCTCATTTCTTAAATATTTCTTCAAAGAAATCCCTTGAAAATTATTAAAAGATTTTTTAAAATTACTTCAAGGATCTTGTTAGAAGCTCTTACAAAGGTTTCATGAATCGGATAAAGCTTTTTTTGTTTAATTTGTTTAATGATTTCCCCGAGGATTCTACCAAGGATTACTTTTGAGATTTCTCCAGGGATCGCTTAAGGAAGGTTTTATTAAAAAATCTAAAGAAATTCCTTCAGAGAGGCCTTTAGAAAATCCTCCCAAGCTTCTTCAGGATTTTTTCCAAAGATTTCTTTAGTAGTCCACCCAATAAATTCTTTTGCGATTTCTCCAAAGATTCTTTCACAATTTATTGAAATATTCTCTTAAAACTCCTAAATTGATTTCATTCATTTATTCTTAATCTGTTTTTCAGGTATTTAACAAATAACTTTGTATAAGAAATCGTTCGGAAATTTTTTCATGTGAGGATTTTTTGATGTATTTCTATAATTACTCCTGCAAGATGTTCTCGTAGATTTTTACACAAATTCCTTCAATAAATTTTATAGGAATTCCTCCTGGATGATTTGAGTGTTTTTGCTAGAAATGCATAAGAAATCACTCCAATAAGCCATTTATTTTCTTCGGCCGTTCCGTTGTAAATTCTTGGATCGCAAGAGTGTATCTAATAGAATTTAAAAAGTAATAACAATTGGAATTCCGTAAGGAATTATCAAAAGAAACTTCCAGAGGAATTACCAAAGAGGAATTACTGGAGAAGTTTTCAAAAAGTTTTCACTTAAATTTATAAACGAATTTACTAAGAAATTTTCAAAATACATGTCGAATGAATTTCTAAAGGAAATATTGGAAGAATCACAAAAGTAATTGTCAGATGTATTAGCAAAGGGACTGACGGTGAAACTTGCAATGAAACTCCTGAAATCCCGTAGGAGTTGCCTTATAAATTTCCAAAGCAATTGCCCAAAGAATTTTTAAAAGTAATGCTGTAGATATTTTCAAAAATAATAACCTACATAAATTTCCAATAAATTTCCAAAAGAGTTACCGAATCAAATTTCGAAGGAATTTCTGAAATAGTTTACAAAAAAAAATGATCCAGAAAACCCCAAAAATAATCTTAACGGAATTTTTGAATCAAATCAATAAACATTTCTAAAAGGATTTCCAAAGAATTTGCCAAAAAACAGGAAATTCGCCTAATGAATTTCTAAAGCATATGCCATATGAATTAACCAATCAATTCCTGTAGGAATTGGCAAAGAAGTTTCCAGAAGTGTGTTGAAGTTATTCCCAAAGAAATTATGTACCAGAGAATTTTTCAAAGAAAATGTCAAAAAAAAAACCGGCGAATAGTTGCAGACGAAATTTTTATAGAAATAAAAATCCAAAGCATTTCGCAAAGCCATTGCTGAAGCATTGCCGAAAAAATTCCCGAATAAAATTCTGAAAAGAACTGCAGCACAAATTTTCAATAAGACTTCTAACGGAGATCCTAAAAAAACTTGACAATTTTTACCAAAGGTTAAGTAATAGTGAACTCAATTTTCGATACAATAGCTGAGACAGTTTCCAAAAGAATTGCCAAAGACATTTCCTAAAAATAATGCAGAATTAATGCAGAAAAAAATACTTGAGGAATTCCCAAAGGAATTTCCGAAAGACATTTCCAGAGTAATTGCTAAAGGGATTTCCAATTGTTTTAAAGATATTCGTTAACGAACCGCTGCTTGGATTTCTAAAATAATTACTGGAAAAGACGAAATACTTCAGAAATTCATGTAAAAAGGCGTCAAAATTCCTTGAATGACTCTCACAGAAATTCCTCCAAAAAGTTTAACTGGGATTCTTTCAATGAATCCTTTGTTTAGGTATTCTGCCAAGGTTTCCATCAGGATTTTTTTCTATTAACATCTTCAAATGTTTTTGTATCGATAACACCCGTTTCGTCAGGATGCCCTTCACGAGACTACGATTTCATCAAGCATTTGTTCCAAGTAAGGAACTCCAAAAACTCTTTCTTGGACGATTTATCCAAGATTAACTTCAAGGACTTCTTTACAAATCCCTCCAAGATTTCCTTCGTAAGTTGCTATAGCGGTTGCTTCGGGAACTCATCCAAGCGTTTCTGAAGGAATTTCTTCATAATATGTATTCCTAAGAATCCCAAAAAAAGTTTCTTAAAGATTTCCTCAAACGATTCCTTTGGTGCTGCCCCACATAATCACTTTAGCATATTTTCAGAGAAATCCTTTAGGAATTCTTTCAAGATTTTTTTTTAGAATTTTTTCAAGAGTTCCTTTTGCAATGCCCCAAACGGTTTTTCTTGAAGTCCTTCTAAGAATTTCTTACGAATTTGTTCAAGCATTTCTTTAGTTATACCTGCAGTGATTTATTCAGGAATTCCTCCAATAATTGCTGTAGAGAATGATACAAAGGTTCCTTAGGCGATTTTTTTCAAGTCCTCTTTCACAATTCGCTTAAGAATCCTTTAAGAAAGTCCACATTACAAAAATTTGTTAAGGGATTTCTCAAAGTTTTCTATCAGATAACCCTACAAGGATGAACACATTCATCCCCAACAAGTGTAGAATTAGCATAAGGTAAAATACACGTTAATAAAAATAGAAAAAAAAATATCCTCAAAGGATTCCTGCAGAAATTTCCTCCACCTTAGGTATAGCTTCCGGTGGAGGAGCATTTCATACTCAGCCGCTGGATGCCAGAACAGACACTGTTTGAGCCACTCCTTCTTGATTAACAGGCGCTCGGTACGTGCCTCCTCAATCTAGCTGAAGTCAGAAGGACAACAGGGCCCAGGCTACACTACCATCTAAATACAAAATTCTTATCCGGCGGCTTTTGTCATCGCTTGACCCGTGGAATGACTCAACCATGATCTCAATCTGAACCTTATCGCATGACTCGCTTAAAGTGAATCCCAAAGCAACCCATTCTAAATATCCTGCGCTTTGACACTTATGGGGTGAGTTGCTGGTCTCTCATAAAGTAGGAGTCATATAATTACATCCTATTCTATCCTTGTAACGCAGAAGATGGGCGTGGCAGGCAATGGAAGTTTTCATGTCTTTATTACTTCAATCTATGATTGGCTAGCTGTTCCTTCCCAAGCAGCATTCCTAAGCAATTGGAATAGGAGTGTTTTGAAGTTTTAACATGACAACTTTCAGTATGCAATGTACATACTCCGTATTGCAATGCTACTCATCGCAATTTGTGAAATATGCGATGTTCTCTTCTTTTTTCCCGACACATTTCTGTATATAATGTCTTCTATCATCTTTACAAAGCGCTAATCGGTAGATAACCTTCGCTGATCTCAACACTACTGACTGTTGCCTTAGGGGCTGTCCATAAACCACGTGGTCATTAGGGGGGGGGGGGGTTCGCCCAATGACCATTTTGTATGGACTAATAAAAAAATTTGTATGGATCAATGACCACGCGGGGGGGGGGGGGGGGTTGAAAAGTCCCAAAAAAATGACCACGTGGTTTATGGACAGCCCCTTATAAGTGCCAATGGAATGCATGAAATGTTTGCCCTTTTTCGGTTGCACAACAACCGAGGAAGAAGGAAAACGGAAGCGCAATATGTTCCTACTTCAAAGCAACGCACCTATAGGAAGTTATCGTTCAAGGTTCCGAAAACCGCAAACAGAAAAGTACTTGAAAGTGAAGCGATACCAACCGGACTGGACGGTCACTTTATAAAAGTCAAGTGAAAGGGGGCAATCAAAGTTCAAATGTGCCTCTATTTCAGTGGTCACCAAACTGCGGCCCGCGGGCCGCATGCGGCCCTCCACAAGGTTTTGTGAGGCCCGCGAACTGATTTTGGAATACATATATTGGAAAGTGGCCCACTCAAAGATTCCATAATGAAAATCAGAAATTTCACCATAATTCAAAAATTTAATGGGAATGAATATTAACTACTGATGAACTTTGCCATTTGCCAGAGTTTTTCAAAAGCTGTTTAACAAACTGTAAAAGTCTACTTTCTCGAATTTTGTTCCGAAAATATCCGAAACTGTTGTTAAGGCTAAATTTACAGGTTCTCTGTCATGGATTTCGGACTTGTGGCAGAGCTCGTCATTAGTAATTTGTTTAATTTCACGAAAATAAAATTAAAATAATGTTCATTTTGTTTTTTTTTTTTTAATTCCAAATATTCCAAAACATGCAAAGGAAGTATTTTCCAAACTTTTGGAATTTCGCTGAACACTCTTCTTCCCCTCACAATATTTTAGGGAATTCCTCTTAAAATATCTATTCTAAATTGGCTACAAACACTTGCACACATTGCTCAGGAAATTATGTCTGCAGGTTTATTTTCATTGGTATCGTATTTAAGTAATTACGCAAGAAAAACTTTAAAAAATCATCAAGAATTTCCAACAGTATCTCAAGGCAGTTTTTCGGAATTTCTTTCGAGAACCCCTAGAAATCATTCTGAAATTAATTAAAATCCACGAAAAGTGCCAAAAAATTTTGGAACACGGTTCCAAGATTAAAAAAAAAGGGTTCAATATATTTACTTCTCAGGAAATTCTTAAGCTGCAGTAAGAAAATTTATTCGATATTTTCTCAAAACTGATTCCAGGGGAATTACAAGAAATTTATCCGTGTTCGTGTCTTGAAATTCTGCACTGTAAGTTCATCCACAACATTCTTAAAAAGGCCCATATTGTTCTAGCCAGCATCGCTTTTGCTTATTTTTCATATAACTTACAAGTAGCTAGTCTGAAATAATTTGCTCAAAATTATTAATACTAAGAACTACAAAACCTAAATATTACTGTCGTTACATCCTGTTTTTAATTTCCTACGATTTTCAGGATTTTTTTTCTAGTGAAATAAAACCTCCTGATAACTACAGGTTTTTTTGGTTCTTTGCTAATGTTCAATAATTTCAAAAAAACAAACAAACGAACTTTGTACTGAATCTTGATTTTATTGAAAATAAACTCTTAAATGTCTTGCGGCCCGCAGTCGCTTTTCCAAATTCAATTTCGGCCCGTAAAGACAGTTAGGCTGAGGATCACTGCTCTATTTGAACAGGGAGCGGAGAAATGATATGTGCTGGTGGCTTTTGCAGTTCATGAGCGTTGTTCAACATTAAACGCAGCACGTCCATCGGGTTGTCGTGAGCTTTGGGTCTAATTAGAAACCAGTTGAAGGAAGGCAAATACAGTGTTTTATTACTCATCTGTGTCGTAAGGATAAAAACCGGACACAAACCCAGTCATGGAAATCTAATATAATCGTTGCCCTCATAAAAATGCTTCTGTCAAATTGTCATTACTTTGAGGTTAGCATAAAATACAACCTGGAGACCGAAAGTAAAAGATTTTGACAGGCATTATGTTGTACAATTAAGACATGCTCAGATTCATAGTTGATCTTGTCCACTATACACTGAAATGGTCAATAGCCTGGAAAGTCTTTTATTCTGGATATTAACGCTCACTGTTTCGTACACTGATTAATAACAAATCATTAAAACAAATACCAATGGGTCTCCAGTTAGCCTAGTGGTTAAGGCTATTGATCGCCAATCTGGAGACGGCGGGTTCGATTCCCGTTCCATTCGGGGAAATTTTCTCGACTCCCTGGGTATAGTGTATCATTGTACTTGCCTCACAATATACAAATTCATGCAATGGCAGGCAAAGAAAGCCCTTCAATTAATAACTGTGGAAGTGCTCAAAGAACACTAAGTTGAAGTGAGGCAGGTTAAGTCCCAGTGGAGACGTAGAGCCATAAAGAAGAAGAAGAACCAATGAGCTCTTTCAATTGCTCGTCGCAACAACGAGCAAAAGAAGTTAACTTTGAAACAGATAAACCAACTAAGAAAACTTGATTTCCTAACCCGGTTCAAGGTCTGTCTCTAATATCTTTTTTAAACCGGTGTAATGATCAAGACAGCACGCAATGAATCAATAAGCTGAACCTGGAAGAAAGTGAACGTGCAATCGTGTCGTCGTCATGTGGGTAGTAATGTTGTGTTCAACGATGTTCCTCTTATCAGTCATCGAGCCTGGTGTGCTGTGGTTCCTACCCACCACATGTTGCAGATAACCTGCGCGTAGATAGTTATATTTATTAACCATCAAGTCCTGGGTATAGCTTATTCATCATTTAAATGCGACGGTAGATGATGATTAATTGGACAATTACGGATGATGACGATGAGCCTACAGCAAGCACAGGCTGGGGACTGGTGCAGTAGTAGGAAGAAAGTAAACAGTGATTGGATGGAGTAGAAAGGGTTGAACCTACTGATTGAAACAGGATTGCATCCATCGGCATTGGTGACCTTGTTTCAGAGCAACTTCTCAGCAGCTGGATGGAGTTGAACACTTGTCGTCGTCGTCGTCGTCAGCTGATTGAGTGGAACGATGTATCTTCTCTTATCGTTCATACATTTTCTTACGGAAGGAATGAAAAACGTTGACCAGTTGATTGGTTTGATTAGCTGGCTTCAGCGGTTGAAGTTACTGAAGGTAGTTGGAAGTAGTACATACGTTCAAATCAGAACACAAATGCAATAGCTGTGCAAATTGGTTTTATCTACTAATACAGCCATCTGTAAGTAATTGACTGAAAGACCTTGCATTTGTGACAACACTTCCAGTTCGAAAGGGAATCAAGCTGTGCAACGACCAAGCCTCTTAGCATTGAGCGGCTTAAGCACTACATTTGCATGCTCGGTCGAGCATTCAACACGGCACTACAAGAGGTTTCCCTAGCGCCGCTGTCGATCATGTTGACATAGTCTAGAGCAATGCACACTATTTCGTGATTGAATTATTGGAATGTGGTTCAAAATACACTGATAGAGTAAGCTTGTCCAACACATTAATTAAAACTCCGGAAAGTGTCCGGATTATTGTTATTGGCGAAAGATGCCAAGATATGGAATATTTCAAGTACCTTGGATGGGAGAAAGCATGATTTTTTCACTGCCCCTCAGTTTTTTGATGGTCAACTTTCATCAAAACTCCTTATCCTTTGAGGGTTGGTTGTTGTTGCCTTTGATACACATGTTAAACGCTCATTTTTACCAGCATCGCAACCGAGATTTTGTAATTTTACTACAAAATAATGCAAATGCATTACACGCAGAAAAATTACGCTTATCGAAAACAATAAAACGCATAGTTGATTTTCAAACTGACAAGTTACTTATTCTAAAGTTATATTTATTTGTTGTTCTACTTGAAAATAATCGAAAAAATCAATTAATTGACATAATTCCATATATCGTTAGAAACTTCATACGTTTCCACAAAATGGTGTGAGCTCACACCAGTGCTGAAAATGTCATTTCAGTATATCTAAATTCCACCACCTACAGCTCATTTTAGAAGCTGAACCTGAAAACTTGTACGGCTCTATCAGTTCTACAAGGAAGTCATGGAAAAACACTCTTCTTCGAATATTGAGAGTAATTTTTACGGACTAGGGTCTGGGACCATTTGGGCAGGCGGACCTATTTTTGGCACTTGTTGCTATTCTTTATTACACCAACGAACCTAACCTCAAAATGACTGACAATTCTCAGATCATTTTGACAGATTTAACATGAGCATGAAGAGAACGCCAACAAGATCAATTAAACAGAATATATGATCATCCGCCATTTTTCTGCGTGCAGGATGCGCTGTATATTCAAGAATTCCACCAAGGGTTCCGAAGGGATTAGAGATTCCTCAAGAAAAAAAAAACAGAATTATTTAGAAAACCTTCCGTTAAAAAATCATCTAGGGGTTCCTTCGGAAATTGCTAGAAAAGTAGAAAATCGTCCATGAATTGCTTCAGTAAATCCGTAGATTTGCTTAGTAATGGAACACGTTCAGTGGAGTACTAGAGTTTTAAGAGAATTCCTCCGGAAAATTTCCGATTGATTGCCTGAATCAATGATAGATTTTCAAAGGAATCGATCTCTCCAGAAATTTATGCAGGAAGGCTCAGACTGATTTCTGAAAAAAAACCCTTGGAAAATCGTATGAAAACCGCTCTGGAAAAATTTATGAATAACTTAGTTATTCCTGGATCAGAATCCGTGGAGCTATTTCTAAATTTAAAGTTTTTCAGCTAGATTCCAGATAAAAAAATAAGCTCTTTACTACAAATAAAACTTCGCCGATTGCACCTCTAGAAAATTATCCGATACTTCAAGGATGTTTGAGGAAAATCTTCAATATATTTTTCTTACAAGTTGTTGCAGCAACTCCTTCCAAAAATCAAATTAAAGAATTTTGTCCAAAGGTTCCTTCAGAAATTCCTCTGAAAACATCTTCAAAGATTCTTTCAAGTAAAAATCTTACATAAATCCTTCCAAAGTTTTCTATAGAAATTTTACTAGATATTCCAAAAGAAAATCCTTCCAGGTTGACCTTCAGAAACTCCTCTAGAGATTCCTACAGATTTTTTTAGAATACCTTTTTTAGAAATTCCTTGTGATTTTTTTTCCAGAAATTGATCTAGATATTTATTCATGAACTGTTCCAACAATTCTCCTTTCTTCTTCCTTCCAACCTTCCTCAGAAATTCTTCTAACGATTCTTTGAGAAAACCAGAAATTCAGATATTTTCAGTAAATTGTTTCATGATTCATTTTCCCAAAAAACAAAAATGCGCTAAGAATTAATCAAGAAATTTCTTAGGAAAAGAATCCAGGAATTCCTATAAATCTTCCAGAGACTTCATCGAAAATTCTCCTAGGGATTCTTCCACAAATTTTCACAAGGTGTACAATAAAAAAAAAAACTTTTTTGAATTACTTCTTAAATTGCTCCATAGATTACTCCAAAGAATCTCACCCGTCATTTTTTTTCGAATTACTCTTGGAATTCCTTAAGATATTTCTCCAAATATTTCTTCAGAAATTTGTCAAAGAAGCCCTGTGGAAAATCCTATTGCCTTCAAACATTTCTCAACGCATTCAATCAGCAATTTTGACATGGATTCCTGTAATAATTCATCTAGAGGTTTTAGTAGAAATTTTTCAAAGGATTCTTAAAAAACTTCCTTGTTTTTTTTTCAGAAAATTTTGAATAAATACCTCATAAAAATGCTCCAGAGATTACTTCAGAAATTCCTCCAAAGTGGGCTTCAGGAAGTTTTCCAGAGATTTTTTCAGGATCTCTCAAGGATTACTTCTTTCAGAAAAAAATCCCACTATCCATTTTTGATCCCCTAGACTGCGAGGGCCAGTAAAAATCGTAAACAAATATCAGGGCATTATTTTAGAAAATCTTTCATGGATTGCTTTAGAAACTTTTTCAAGGTTTTTGTTTCATTATTTCTTTTTTAATATTTTAGAAATTCCTGAAGAGATTCCTCCTGCAACGTTTCCGAAAATTTCTTTACATAATGTTTTATAGATATTAAAAGCGTTCCGCCAAAAATTAATTTAAGAAGTTCTTCTCCAGGAGACATTTATTGTGGGATCCTTTAAAAAAACATTCAATTAATTGCTTTACAAGTTCATCCTGGAATATTTTCATGAAATCCTTTTGATATTGCTCCCACAATTGTCGCAAGAATTCCTTAGGAAAATCTTCCACGGATTCCTTTTGAAAATGTTCCATGGATGCCTGCAAAAATCTTCCGGGGATCCCTTCCAGAATCTTCCATGGTTTACTTTACACATGTCTTCTTATAGAGATTTCTGGAAACTCATTTCATAGAATTCTTATATAACATACTTAGCCAATTGGCGAATTAAAACTGATTTTTAGTTAAATTTGACAGTTCGACACTTAAACTTGACAGTTTACCTAAGGCAGCGTTTTTCAAACTATGGATCGCGACCCACTGGTGGGTCGCGGGCTGATTTTTGCTGGGTCGCGAAGGCTTGGGCAATATTGTATTGTAATAAATGATACTGCTTGCCGTTTTCTAATTTAATAATATTCCCTTTGAGAATATGCAGAGTTATTTCTAGTTCTGTTTCTCCTTAATTTATTCAAAACTTTGCATTATAAGTCTTAGTCTGGATTAAATTGAATATTGCAACTACTGTCTGCGTTCTGAAATTGATACTGAAACTTTGAGTTTTCATTCTGGAAGTTTAAGATTAGGGTAAAATCGAAGACGGCTAATAACAAGACAGACATCTACCCTGTGGCTCCATATACTCTGAGAACTTCAAGCACACTAGCGCCGCAAACGACTCCCGGGAACAACAATATGAATAAGTGTGCGTGAGATGCTACAGCTTCCGTGTACGTATTTGCATGTACACGCACACAATCATGTTTAATGATCCTGTGAATCGTTGAGGGCGTTTCAACCTTGTCGCCTGCAATAGGGTGGGAGCTGTCTGTCTTGTTATTAGCCGTCTTCGGTAAAATACTGCATTTTCCTTGTGTTTCCGAAAACTGAGTTTAAGTTAATTAAATTAATTAATTATCGATTTTTGCGGCTTAACCAGCCGAATGGAAGTTTTACTTTATTCCAAAAGCTAGACTTTCCGCTCACCGCACGATCTCTTCGACACAGTCGTCGATGAGAGGTGTGTGGACTTCCAACACACAAAAACAATGCGCTCTCGCCTAGGCTTTACATATACAATATATGCGTAGTGTGGATGTACATCTCATTCCATCCGAAAGGGGTGCAATCTGTGGAAAAGATAACCTCGGAATTTTATGTTGAACTTGAATTCAGGTTAGCAGCTACGTCTTCGAGTCTTCTCGTGGCGTAGCGGCAACGCGCCTGTCTAGTGAGTAGGAGTCGTGAGTTCGAGTCTCACCGAGAAGACGAGTAACTTTTTCGCAAATTTCACCTCAATTTGTCCACTTCTCACTCACGCCAGTATATGTAAAGTCTAGCTTTTGGAATGAAATGAGTTTAAGTTGTTGCTCAGAGTATGCATTTTCAGTTAGATTTACACACCATGTTCAGCAGTTAAATATAAAGAAAATTGAAATACCAAAAATCAGCAAAAAATCATCAAACTTCGACAAGAAACCTTATTTTTACCGAAATTCAGTAATGCATAATTTCGGTAAAATTCTTCCTAATGTAGCCCAACTGAACTTTTACAGAACACAAAACAACTGAAAAAAAAAGAGTTTCCAATAAAAATAGGAATGAAATAAGTGTATATGATGGCTATGACCAAAAATTTCAAGAAGGTTCACCTGACTATCCAGCAGTACTATATTTCTAAAAACTGCCACCAATTTTCAAAGACATTGTGAACATTGTATGATATTTTTTTATTTCTAGAATGTGTGAGAGAAAGGGATGAAAATGATGAAATGTATTTAATTAAAACGTCAGTCCAAAAAGAAAATGACGTATTTTATGAAAATCCGTGCTGGTGGGTCGCCAAATCCTATAAAAATCGAAAATGGGTCGCAAGTTCAAAAAGTTTGAGAACCCCTGACTTAAGGAAATAATTATCGAACTGTCAAGTTTAAGTGAAAATTAATTTTAATTCTTCAATTAGAACAGACCCTTGGAATACCGTCCATGGATTTTCTCAAGAATGCTTTTTCAGATTTGCTTGCGGGGATTCCTCCGTGGTACAGTATTGTTCCGATTTTATCACGCCATTTTTAAAAAATGCTATTCTTAAAAATCTATACGCATTTTCACTATTTTTAACGTTGCAAAACACGCCTTCAACACCCATCTTGAAGAAGAGGGGAAGCACTTGTTCTCAAAGAAATAGCAAATTAATGAAAAATAAAGGACTGAAGCGTGGAAGGCCTGATAAAATCGGAACATTACTGTATTTCTAGTAAACTGTTCCTGTAATTCCTTCACCAAATCTTCTAAAGTTTACCCAAGAAATTTATTCAGAAATTGGTCCTCGAAATCTTGCATCGTCCGAAATTTCCTTCAGAAAAAGTATTTGGGATTTTCTTAGAAAGCCATCCAAGCATTTATCAACTATTTCATCTAAATTTTCTTTCAGAAATTGCCCCAGTGATTCATCATGAACAGCCTTCATCCATTCCATTAAAAATTCATCTAATATTTTCAAAGATTCCATGGTAAATACTAGAATTATTGAAAAAAATTGGCCAAGGATTCCTGCAGAAATAACTGATAAGGTGCACCGGGGCAAGTTGAAACGGGTGGGGCAAGATGAAACAGCGGGTTAACATGATGTTTTCTAATGATGATAGACAGGTTGATCGCCATAACACATAGTTTTTGATTCAAACAACCTTTTGGCGAAGGATAAATTTCCAAATTGTATTGAAATCTATTTCGAAACTTCGTGTTTCGTCTTGCCCCACCCGTTTTAACTTGCCACGGTACACCGGGTACACCTTAATCCAAATCTTACAAGTTGTTTTTTCGTAAATTTCTTCCGATTTCTTGTGTTTTTTTTTTTTCAATAATCCTAACAGAAAATATTCTAGAGATTCCAGTAGAAACTCCTCCAAAGTTTTTTTTCAGTATTTCAGTGATTCTGGAGAAAATTCTTTAGAGATTTATTATGGAAATCTTTCAGGAAAAATTTCCAATGATTTATTATAAAATCTGTACGAAAGTTAACCTGATATTGTTTTCTATGGATTCCTTATGAAAACATTCTAGAAATTAATTGAGAAAAAACTCCAGGAATTCCAGCAGAAATGTTTGTGCAGATTATTTTATAAATTTTTCCAAGGGTTCAATCAGCCATGAATTTCTTTGAAAATTCCTTCATGGCTTCTTTCTAAACATCTTCCAAGAATTCCATCAGAAACGTCTGGATTTTCTTCTTCAAATCTTCCATTTGTGTTTTCAGAATATTCTCAAGAAATTCCTTCTCAGACATTCGCTTACAGTGTATCAAACAATTGCCCGTACAGCGTATTTTTCATCAAAATAACTTTTCATTCAATTGTTCATAACTTTTTATACGTCAGTCAAAACACTGAAATTTTTACCAATCATAAATCATATATGTATCCTCTATTAGTGAAATTTTCAGTGAAATCGAATGTGTTTTCTAAAAGTTATAGAACTCTTAATAAAATTTGACCGCATATTGAACAAAATTTCAATACTCTATATCTCAAGGAACATTAGATGAAATATTTTCAAACTTTTTTTAGGGAACACATTCAATATGCAAACTTGTTAGGGTTAATTTGTTCACGACAAAAATATGAAAAAACTGCTTAATAGTTGACAATGTTTACAAATTTACCATATTTTGCACATTTAATCTGCCAAACGTTTTCCACTAATTAATTGAACATTAATTAAACGAAAAATGCATTGGACCTACTCTGCATATGTAATTTAGTGGGTCCTGTACAAAAATATTACAATAGGAGAGTTTTAGAAGTTGAAAACATTTGTCACTTTTATTGATCAAAATATGATAAAATTCCAAATAAGACTTTGAACATATACAGATTTTTCCATATCTTTTGTAGCTGCATAAGCTGCATATGAAAGCTTCAAGTATAATCAGGTATCAGAACGTCGGGAACGGATTGGGATTTGGAAAAGGAAAGAGGAATGGGAAGGGGGAAGGGAAGACATAAGACCCATGACAAGGGTTAAAACGCCGATGCTTTAAAATGGCCGAAAGCTCTAATGGTTTTGAAATACAAAAAAAAAATAATAATAATAATAATAAGAAAAAGAAAAAAACCATTATGTAGGTTGAAACGCCGATGCGTAGAAAGAGCCGAAAGCTCTAAAAGCTTTGAAAAGCCAAAACCCTAAAAAAAGGAAAAAAAAACTTTACAAAGATTGAAACGCCGATGCGTAAATGAAAAGCTAATTGTTCAATTAGGCTTAAGAAGCCAAAACCAGCAGGTAGAAGACTAACTATTCACAAGAAACACATCAGCTTGATATTTCTGCAGATATTTCTGGTAGACGTATCCAGCTGCTATGTTCATTGAAATAGCTGTCAATGATCACTTCAATAACCGCGCTGCTACAGATGAAGTTTTGGCAGAGCTACTCTGTTGTGATACTTCAACAACAACTTTGTCGAAAGTAAAGTTGATTTTGAAATAACTATTTCTGAGTATGTGCAGAGAATCATCATCGATACAGCAGAAAATGACCCGACAGTCTATGGATTGCTGGGTTCTTACAATCCGCCAACGGTCTATTGGAATCCGAGGATTCTGTAACTTGAGACGATGAAGAATATCTCCATTTTTCAAGTTTTCGTTTACATCCCAAGGAATGCTAAAACTGACCTTGTTTTGGTACAGTGAGAACGGTTCTACTATGAACATGAATTCACCAGCCACGTCATTTATTGCAGCAAGCTTCTCTTTGAGCCAGTCACAGCTTTCTTTGTTGTCAGGCGCGAACCACACAGCACGAGTTGGGCGGTGAAGAAAATAAGCACAAATTCAGATCTCGTAAAAGAGAGTCTTTCATTGCGTTGGTGAAAGTGCCGCTTACAAGTCTCACTTGGATTCGATCAGTTTCACTTTTAACAGTTCGTTCTGGTAAAGAAGAACCATTGTAGGAAATCTGTTTAGATTTCCCTTTGGTAGCAGTGCCCTTTTCACCCTTTGATCGGGTTCCACTCGATGAATTCGCACCAGCCCCATTTGATTTGTTGAGAGACATTGCATCCTCCACACAATCACCTGTGGCTACTTGCAAAACATCGATGATAACAGGATTCTCCTGATTAACCTTACCGATAGTAGTACCTTCCTTTAGTGGAGCGGACCTGGTGTGATGGTTAGAACACTTTACTATCACGCCGAGGACCTGGGATCGAATCCCACTCCCGACAAACTCGCAAAATGTGAGTTCTTCCTTCGGAAGGGAAGTTAAGCGTGGGTCCCGAGATGAACTAGCCTAGGGCTAAAAATCTCGTTAATACAGATAAAAAAAAAAAATAAAGAAGTACCTTCAGTACTTTCAACCTCCATTCCTCCTTCGGAATTTGCACGACGCTCTGCAGCCATGATGGGTAAAAAAAAGCGTAGATAACGACCTGATGTCGATGGTGGTCAGAATCAGAAAGAACGATAATTCCAACAATCTACTTCTATCCACTGAACCAGTTATGCCCACACTACTACCAACTACATGTGAGATGTGAAGAGAGCAATCTCTAATACTCACATGTAGTTCACTGAAGTATGACGCATATCTGTATGTGTAGAGAAAAGAAAATTATTGGAACAATATCGCTTTCCAATACTGAAACAATAACCACAGTAGGGGTAAAAATCAAACCGAAGGTTATAAGGTGTAATAGGGTCTTGTACCATTTGGGCAGGTGTACCTATTTTGGGCACTTGCCTCTATAACTAAGTCAATTTGCAACCGATTGATTTGAAATTTTGTACAGAGTTAGATACTATGCGTACCTAACTCTATACAAAAATTCAAATCAATCGGTTAAAATTGACTTAGTTATAGCGGCAAGTGCCCAAAATAGGTAAACCTGCCCAAATGGTACAAGACCCTATGCCAAACAGAATACAAAAAACCTGAATTAATCCACCTATGGTGAACAGAACCCTTCTTACACTTATTCAAATTATTGTTGTATTATATTCGTTCGTATGATTGTGATTTTTGGTCATTCTAGAAAATATTGTGATTTGGCATCAAGTTGATTGCTTTCCATAATAGAATCATCGACCATGAGCTCAACTACCAGAAATGGCAGACAGAATCTCCTAGAATCTTGTATGGAATGTTTAAACAATAGCTTATATATTCTGGAATATTGAATGTATTGTTAACTGCCAATCGAATAATACATGGGTAAGAAAATCATCAAAATACACTTTGACTAATATTCTTTATCAGATCTAAAGTACTTGGGACCCATGGTTATGGCACAAAGAAACAGACGTCACACTCCGTTCGCTTCCCATCGATCACCTTTTTAACGGTTGATTTAAATTTTCGGTAGTAGGTCGATTGATCACTCGCTGCGCTGGCGTCGTTACTGCTTCTGTTTGACGTTTGCTCTTTACTGCCACCTAGTGATTGCCCGGCCAAACACAGTACGTTTAGCATTGGGCGCGTGGCGTAGTGGTCACACGTTCACTTCATAAGTGGTCAGGTCTGTCTGTCTGTCTGTCTGACCGTTATGCATTCGGAACCTACTTAGCCGATCGGTATGAAATTTTCTATGTGGGTATTTTTGGGGCTGGGGAAGGTTCTTAGCTTGGTGTGAGACCTCTCCGGTCTCTTGAACGGGGTGCTCCCATATACATAGATGACTTTGCGAGGGACGTCCCTATAGAACTGTATGCCAAAAACACAGTAGGCAGGCAGTACGACGTTTGCCGGGACAGCTAGTATAATAATAAAAAAGGAATTTATTGAGATTACTCTCAAATACTCTTCAAAAGAAATATCGGTGACTAAATGTCCAATTAAAATAAAATTCAATACAATTGTACGAGGATGCTGTAGCTTTCATTTGATGCTAAGAGAAACCAAATCGGTTGACAGACGGCTGAGAAATTTATTATGATACATTTTATCAAAAATCTCTCAAAAGCGTAAATTTCATTACTCCTTAGTACTCGTGGAAAGATATCTCGGAAACAAAATGTCCAAACGGCATGAAATTCAATAGCATACTACTTGGATGCTGTAGCTTTCATTTGATGCTGAGAGAACTCAAATCGATTGACACACGGCTGATTCATTTATTATGAAGCATTTTGTCAAAGACCTCTTAAAAAGTTAAGTTGTATTACTCCAAAGTACTCCCCGAAAGATATCTCGGTTACAAAATGTCCAATCGGAATGAAATTCAAAAGCGTTCTTCTAGGGTGCAGTAGCTTTCGTTTCGGGCCTTAAGAACCCGAATCGGTTGATAGACGGCTGAGAAATTTATGGTGATACACTTTGTCAAAAATATCTAAAATAATTAAGTTGTACTACTCCCTAGCACTCTTTGAAAGATATCTCGGTAACCGAACGTCCAATCAAAAAAAAAAATTCAATAGCGTTCTACTAGGATGTAGTAGCTTTCGTTTGGGGCCTTAAGAACCCAAATCGGTTGATAGACGGCTGAGAAATTTATGGTGATACACTTTGTCAAAAATATCTAAAATAATTAAGTTGTACTACTCCCTAGCACTCTTTGAAAGATATCTCGGTAACCGAACGTCCAATCAAAAAAAAATTCAATAGCGTTCTACTAGGATGTAGTAGCTTTCGTTTGGGGCCTTAAGAACCCAAATCGGTTGATAGACGGCTGAGAAATTTATGGTGATACACTTTGTCAAAAATATCTAAAATAATTAAGTTGTACTACTCCCTAGCACTCTTTGAAAGATATCTCGGTAACCGAACGTTCAATCAAAATAAAATTCAATAGCGTTCTACTAGGATGTAGTAGCTTTCATTTGCTTCCAAGAGAACTCAAATCGGTCAACAGATGGCTGAGAACCGTGAGTGACATTTTTTTGTAACATACATACACACACACACACATACACACACACACGCACATACAGACATTTGCTCAATTCGTCGAGCTGAGTTGATTGGTATATGTGACTCGGCCCTGCGGGCCTCGGATCGAAAGTCGGTTTTCCAAGCGGTATTTATACCCTTCTTATGGGTGTAAGAAGGGTAAAAAGGAATTTATTGAGATTACTCTCAAATACTCTTCAAAAGAAATCTCGGTGACTAAATGTCCAATTAAAATAAAATTCAATACAATTGTACGAGGATGCTGTAGCTTTCATTTGATGCTAAGAGAAACCAAATCGGTTGACAGACGGCTGAGAAATTTATTATGATACATTTTATCAAAAATCTCTCAAAAGCGTAAATTTCATTACTCCTTAGTACTCGTGGAAAGATATCTCGGAAACAAAATGTCCAAATGGCATGAAATTTAATAGCATACTACTTGGATGCTGTAGCTTTCATTTGATGCTGAGAGAACTCAAATCGATTGACACACGGCTGATTCATTTATTATGAAGCATTTTGTCAAAGACCTCTTAAAAAGTTAAGTTGTATTACTCCAAAGTACTCCCCGAAAGATATCTCGGTTACAAAATGTCCAATCGGAATGAAATTCAAAAGCGTTCTTCTAGGGTGCAGTAGCTTTCGTTTCGGGCCTTAAGAACCCGAATCGGTTGATAGACGGCTGAGAAATTTATGGTGATACACTTTGTCAAAAATATCTAAAATAATTAAGTTGTACTACTCCCTAGCACTCTTTGAAAGATATCTCGGTAACCGAACGTCCAATCAAAAAAAAATCAATAGCGTTCTACTAGGATGTAGTAGCTTTCGTTTGGGGCCTTAAGAACCCAAATCGGTTGATAGACGGCTGAGAAATTTATGGTGATACACTTTGTCAAAAATATCTAAAATAATTAAGTTGTACTACTCCCAAGCACTCTTTGAAAGATATCTCGGTAACCGAACGTTCAATCAAAATAAAATTCAATAGCGTTCTACTAGGATGTAGTAGCTTTCATTTGCTTCCAAGAGAACTCAAATCGGTCAACAGATGGCTGAGAACCGTGAGTGACATTTTTTTGTAACATACATACACACACACACACATACACACACACGCACATACAGACATTTGCTCAATTCGTCGAGCTGAGTTGATTGGTATATGTGACTCGGCCCTGCGGGCCTCGGATCGAAAGTCGGTTTTCCAAGCGGTATTTATACCCTTCTTATGGGTGTAAGAAGGGTAAAAAGACATATGCACTATTAGACAACGTAGAAGACAATAATACTTGAACAAACTGAAACATATTGTTTCTGAAAATCATTCTATCTGACCGCAACATGAGGATCCCTAAGCGATCAAGAATGATCAACAGTCCACTGCATACATTGTCCCCGTGTTCTCCCATGAGGAAATTCTCTTTCCCACAAAAACTCTACGTTTACTACTATTGCCAGCAGAGGCAACAGTGGGAGATAGACTAATACACAAATCTCCATGCATACACCAAAAGTCAGGTTACTTAGAAACACACAGACAGTTGCACAATACAGCGAAATACTGTAGTAAAACCCGAAGGTACTCACTATAAGAATAGTCGTATGAAGAAAACAAAATCCAGTAACTCAAATCAAGTGTTTCTCATACCTAAACGGTGCAAGGTACCATAAACCGGGGTGAAATTGATCACTTTAAAACACCTTTTGCGGATAACGTGAGTACGAATCCAAATATTGTCAGAAGAATTTATGAAAAATCAGTACTGGGTGGACTTCTACAAAGCTGCGTGACACAATTTTGGTTCAACAAATTTTAGCATACAGTTAAATAACTTCAAACCCTAAAAAAGGGAAAATACCATTCTGGGGTGAAATTGATCAGCATACAATCACACATCAGTTTACATTCTAAATCGCCTTATCCACTTAATTATGACCTTCTGAACACGAATAACGTGTCAAAACTCTTACAACTTATGAATTTGGCTGTTAAAAAGCTAATTTAACTTTTGAAATTGACTCTTTAACGCCTGAAAGTAGGCAATTTCCTATGAAATAAGCGAGTTCAGCCACATTAAATTACTTTTTAAACAAAATACAACAGTTTCATAACTGATTCTTGTCTAGAATAGGTACATAATATCACAATAAAGGTTCCATAAAAATTTTATTACAGAAAGTTTACAGGTAATACTTGTGGCAGCTGATTGTTTAGTACCAAAGGTTTCATCTAAGTAATAAACACATTGAAAAACCTTTAAAAAAGTAATGTAAGACTAACTTTTTCTAAAAACTGAAAAGTGCACTCTCACCTCTAGGCATCCGTGTGCTGAATGACGTAAGAACTTTATGATCATAACGACGTATAGAAGATGCTGGAATGGAATTACAATGTAGTCCCTGATTGATCAATTTCACTCCACTGATCAATTGACCCCGGATTACGGTACAGTAGTTTTCCAATACCTACTAGTTTGCACACGTTTCTGTTATGCTCTGTAGTACTTACATAGACAGTTCTGTACATGCAATACAACAGTAGAAGGAACACAATGTATTGATAACACTATTCCCAAAAACTATCTAGTGTATTGGATGAACGATACACATTTGTTCACTATTTCGGAGCGGATGATCTCGAACACAACCTATCATCATACATGATTAAATACCCATCAACATATCGGTACACAAACACTGGATATAAGAATGTTTTGAATAACACTAATACACTTAGGTGCACTTGTGATAGCGCTTGCCATCTTGAACCACTTTTTTGGATTAAACATAAAAAATGCACTGATTCTCTACATTATTCTATGTAATTTATGGAAACTTTTGCAGCCAATAATTTACTTTAACGACAATGCACATCATCGATATTAATCGATGAATAAAATTGTGAAAAACAGCCCTAAATATGGGAGCTGTACGTCCACTACCACCCATACCCCATATAAGCTGTAACACGAAAAAGTTGAAAATGTTTCGTCGAGTACATTTTAAGATATAATGTTTTAATTTTTTGTTTTCGAAAATCCTATAAGTTTTACTAAAAAATCTATAATTCTATGAACTTTCACCAGATTCTACGCAAAATTTCAGCAAACAATCTTCAATGTATGGGGAACTCAGAGCTGAAGTCAGAGCTGCATTTTCAGCTGATTTGATTGACGTAAAAAAAATGTAACCATTTGAATATAACCAAAAATTTGACGAATAATCCGCTGTACGGACAATTGTTTGTACAAATTAAAAAACAATAATGATGAGGTAAACTTTTTGTAAAAAAAAACACAAGTACACGACTTTAATAGAATATCGAAATAAATTAAACTATGTTTTTAAAACAGTTTTATTGATACTCTTAATGCTGTTTGCAAAATTTATCCAAGATTGGTAATTTAGCTGGAAGATGTTTTTAAAGAGGTTATTAAGATGTTAAGGCTATGGATCGCCAATCCGGAGAAGGCGGGTTCGATTCCCGTTCCGGTCGGGAAAATTTTCTCGACTCCCTGGCCATAGTGTATCATTGTGCTTGCCTCACAATATACAAATTCATGCAATGGCAGGCAAAGAAAAGCCCTTCAATTAATAACTGTGAAAGTGCTCAAAAGAACACTAAGTTGAAGTGAGGCAGGCCAAGTCCCAGTGGGGACGTCAAGCCATGAAGAAGAAGAAGAAGATTAAGAGGTTTTAAAGTATGAATTAGTGTTATTGGTAACAAAAATCTCTTTTAGAGCAGAATAAAACTTATGTATAATGTTTCTTAGGTCTGGAGCCGGCCTTCTCAGCAAAGTTCAAATCAAACCTATCAAATTTTTAGCGTACACAAATTGTAATTTCACAGGTTATAACAAACCACCTAGACCTCAGTCAAAACACACTGATGATTCATTCTCATTAAAATGAAAGTGATAAAGTGATAACTCTCTTTTTCCATAAGAACCAGTTTCCCCATCATCGTAAAACTTCCAGCATTTCAGCATCTACAGATATCACCCACAAAATACTGGCGCTGGTTGAACCCATAATGCACTCTGCGCACCCATCCAAGCGCATCCCAACATAGTCTACGTGACCATAAACAAATGCCGAAAGCATGAAGCACAAACCCACCTCCGTTGGAACATACAGAGTGCAACAGGTTCCCTCCGCGCGCGTTGGCCCATATCTACAGACACAGACACACCTGTCGCCAACGGTAACCAGATGGGACCCAAACAAATCGGGCGAATTTTCCCCCAGTGCTGGCTGCAGTAGGTAATTTTCGGTGCAAGGATTTTCACCGTTAAAGCAATCCGTTTCCGCGATCCGTTCCGTGTTCCGTATTGAGGGCGAAGTCCCTCCGCACCCGACTGAGAAGAGCTAAGCCGAGGAGGGATTTGGACCGACGACCCGAGTGAGAGTGGCTAATCGCGCTGCTGCTGGCTGGGCCGTGTGATACTAATTAGTTTATGAAATCGGAACAGCAGCGGCGGCGTTGGAACGATCATGTTTCTAAGGTAAGTGGCAGCACTTGGTGGAGTTGGAGTTGTCGTCGGTGTGTGGCGGTGGATTTGCCGTTGTTGACTTGTCAATCCGATTTGTTACGCAACCCCGGTCGACGTCGGTGGTGATTGCCGGGCCGGGCGATGAAGGTCTTTCTCTTTATGCCTATTCTGTGCTTGATGGTACTTTGATGGAGTTCAGTGCGTGGTTCATTGGAGGAGCTTTCTTTTTTCAATTTATCTGCCTGGTAATTATGGACCGGGCAGGGCACCGGGTTTAACGATTGGGACAGAGAGATATGAACCTAAGTACGCGTCACGGAATCCATTGCAAGGCCGTTATTGAAGAAAGTGAGTTGAGCCACGAAACGATTGCAAGTTCGGAGTTAAACTTTTTGCATAAGGCTTTGATGGTTCGTGAAAGAATACTTAACGCACCAATGCTTAGATAACAAATCTTTCTTTTTCAAACTGCTCTTAAAGTTTGTTATAAATAATTCTTCCATCCGTTTTCGTTGAGCAAGAGTTACTTAACCTAAGACATTAAGCTAGGCACACTACGATAATGTAACGCACCCCAACACCCTACTAGAGTTAAGCTTGATTCATAGTAAGATTTTTAGGAACTGTTTAAACATTTGGTAAGTGCTCAACAATAGGAAAATCACTTCAATTGAATTTTTCTAAAAGTACAAAGACTTTGATACATGTTGTCCTTTTCTGGCATTTTCCAGATTTGCTGTATGTCATAGAAAAACTTAGAATTAGAAGGCAAGGAATGTTGCTAATTGACAAGTTGAGACTTGAATCGGGTGACAAAAAAACTGTTGAACAAAAAATTACAAGTTTTTAGATTTTTACCATCTGCAAAAATTCACCCTTTTTGTCGGAAATTTCGACAATATTTTATATATATTCCGTGGAAACCTAAGATTTTCCATAGATCTTCCGAGATTTAGTCGGATTTTATGTGTATTCGTTGATTTTTATTTGTTGTAACCCTCTAATACCCAACCCTGCCTTCAGAAGGGGTATAGTTTGAGCACATTTGTATTTTTTCTTGGCTAAGCAATTAAAATTTTTATGTTTTAGGATTGTTATGTTAATCTCAAAATAATTTTTATGCAATTCAGTATCATAATTTATATTTTATATAACTCATTTTGGTATCATAATGGCCAATTTTTCCGAACTGGTTCATTATGCAACTGAAATGAGTTGCAAAATGAAAAACAGTTGTATTAACCGAAGCGACACCTGGTTTTGAGAAAAGCAAACTCCCATTGCAAGCTTTGAAGGTAGCGTGCTTTACTGCTCGATTGGCTGTGAAATATTCCTGGTGGTGACGCAATAGCTGTATATACCACTACTCATCTACGTTTCAAGCATATCGTTTGTTTGTGTTGAAGGAGTCGACTACGTTTGCGATATGACCACTGCTTGCGATCGTTGCGCTAAGGCGATTAAACGTACGGATGATGTCATCACTTGCATGGGTTTTTGCGAGCATGTTGTCCACCTTAAATGCGCAAGTATTGACAAAAATGTAGTCAAATCCGTATCCGACATACCGAACTATCACTGGATGTGTGACGAATGTTCGAAATTAATGAAGGTGATACGATTCCGCAATGCCATGTCTTCAGTTGGTAATGCGATATGTGAACTGACAAAGAATCAGGAAGCTGCTAACGCAGAGCTGAAAAGTGAACTTGCTAAGCATACTGAACAAATTGCGCAGCTTTCGAACAGGATTAATTCAGTCACGCCAATACTGCCAGTTACTGCTCCCCGGCGTACGATGAAACGTCGTCGGATTGATGATAATCATGAAGCCCACCCTGCTAAGCCTCTCATTGGGGGGACAAGATCAACCGATCATACCAGCGCAGTTGCAACCGTTCCTGTGCCTACTGTTATGTTTTGGATCTATCTCTCACGGTTACATCCTAGTGTAAAACCAGATGCTGTAGAAAAGTTAACCAGAGATTCCTTACAATGCGACACAGCGAAAGCTATTCCATTGATAAAACAGGGAACCGATGTGAATTCTCTGAACTTCATTTCATTCAAAGTAGGCATCGATCCCATATTCCGTGAAGCCGCACTTGATCCTTCGTCGTGGCCGAAGGGTATTCTTTTCCGTGAATTTGAAGATACTCGTGTAGGAAAATATTGGATGCCCGATGCATGCACTCCTTCGATCACTGTTACACCGGACCCTGGCGAATCATCCCAGTTTGCCTCTGCTTCGATTGAACCTGTGGAATGCTGACCCCTAAATATTCATTCAACTGGAGGAGAAATGAAACCGCGACGCACCGTAGAAAGCATTTTGGAGACCTCTTCTCAGTTCGACACAGTCCCGCCTAATGCTGTCATCGTTCGTCCGAGTCGTCATGGTCCTGCTGTCGAATCTGGTGAAGGGGTTCTCCAGCCTGCTGTTCCAGGCAAGTACCCACATTTTCACGAGCAAACACTTCCTGATCGCCTTCCCGCTTCCAGTCCCGTCACTGCCGCTTATGACGCTGAAAATGCATTATCATCTGACAATTGCTCGGCATCCGAGCCAACTCAGCCCTCGTCGATTCGACATGTTTCCTGCTCACCACCGGGATGCGCGCCTGCCAGTTTTATGGAAGCCCCTGAGCCCCTCGGTACAGTCGAGCCCCTCCTGCCAGCGACCTGCAGACATCCCGGTCCTGTGTCCGTGCGTGGTGACGGGGTCTTCCAACCCACAGATGCAAGCAAGTACAGTTGTATTAAGAACGATTATCTGCCGTTAACGCCCATCGCTTCCAGTTACCCAATGCCATCTTCGTCACGGATCCCATCTGGCACCGCAGATTTCTCCAGTTATCCACCAACGCCCTCGACGATTCGATTTGTTCCTTGTTCACCACCGGGATGCATGCCTGCCAGTCCTATGGAAGCCCCTGAGCCCCTCGGTACAGTCGAGCCCCTCCTGCCAGCGACCTGCAGACATCCCGGTCCTGTGTCCGTGCGTGGTGACGGGGTCTTCCAACCCACAGATGCAGGCAAGTACAGTTGTATTAAGAGCGATTATCTGCCGTTAACGCCCATCGCTTCCAGTTACCCAATGCCATCTTCGTCACGGATCCCATCTGGCACCGCAGATTTCTCCAGTTATCCACCAACGCCCTCGACGATTCGATTTGTTCCTTGTTCACCACCGGGATGCATGCCTGCCAGTCCTATGGAAGCCCCTGAGCCCCTCGGTACAGTCGAGCCCCTCCCGCCAGCGACCTGCAGACATCCCGGTCCTGTGTCCGTGTGTGGTGAAGGGGTCTTCCAACCCCCTGATGCAGGCAAGTACTGTTGCATTACGAACAATACTCTCCCGTCACTGTCGATTGCTTCTAGTCGTAAATCATCTGGTGAAACAAACGATGCGATCTGGATGTATTATCAAAACGTCCGTGGCCTAAGGACGAAAATAGACGACCTGCTTCTTGTGACAACCGACTGCAATTTCGACGTAATCATCTTGACGGAGACCGGCTTGAACGATTGCATTACTTCGCAACAACTCTTCGGCACAGCCTTCAACGTTTACCGCTGTGATCGGAGCCCCGAAAACAGTGATAGAACTCGATTTGGAGGAGTTTTAATTGGCATTTCCCAGCAATACGTCAGTAGCGTAGTACATACGGCTAGTGGGCGAAGGTTGGAACAAATTTGCGTGTCGGCATCAATTAAAGGTAGGAAAATCTTTTTTTGCGCAATCTACATCCCGCCGGACAAAAGCCAATGCGCGAGCATACTCAATGAGCATCTTTGCTCAATGAATGAGCTTTGCGGAAAATGTTCACCCGACGATGCTGTGGTTGTGTGCGGCGATTACAATCAGCCACATATGAATTGGTGTCTAGTTGAAAATTCAATTCAATGCAGCAATTCTCAACTACCGGTAGCTAGCAGCACTCTTCTGGATGGGATGGACTATTTAAACCTGGTCCAAAGAAATCTTGTGAATAATCATCTTGATCGTATTCTTGACTTGGTATTCTGCTTGCCGGATTGTGTGGCCGATGTGAACTCCTCTTCGGATCCATTATTACCCGTTGATCCTCACCATCCTCCACTCGAGATATCTCTACCTGCATGTTTGGCGCAGGATGATAAGATCGATCGCCCTTTAGGGAACCGGCCCCTTAATTTTCGCATGATTGATTTCGAAGCTCTTTCGGACTATTTGCTAGCGGTAAATTGGAATGAAATTTCTCATAACAACGATGTGGATGATATGGCCGAAAGCTTTTCGAACGTTTTAAACGAGTGGCTTGTATCCCATGTACCTCGGATTCGCCCACCTGTTTCTCCCGCTTGGAGCACACCCTATTTACGAAAATTGAAGCGCGCACGCAATGCGTGTCAAAGAAAGCTACGTCGCCAACGAACGCCTATCAATAAACGCAACTTCCATCGTGCCAGCAATGCATACCGTTACAATAACGCCTCCCTATACAAATCGTACGTTCTGCGTGTTCAAATGGATCTAAGAAGAAATCCTCGTGGCTTTTGGCGCTTCGTTAATTCCAAAAGGAAAAATGATGCTATCCCGTCAAACGTACATTTGAACGATGCATATGCGATGTCTGCACAAGGATCAAGTCATTTATTTGCTAAACACTTCGAATCCGTATTTTCCCTGAACGCCGCTTCTGAATGGGAGATTGCAGACGCTGTCCGTGATGTTCCCGTCGACGTCGTTGATCTAGGAATGTTCACTATAAACCCGGACATGGTCTCACTGGCGGCTAAAAAACTAAAACGATCATATGTTCCCGGTCCCGATGGATTACCTGCAGTTATCATCTGCCGTTGTATTTCTGCATTGGCACAACCTTTGTGCGATATTTTCAATCGCTCACTCCAGCAGGCCAAATTCCCACGCATATGGAAACAATCGTATATGACACCTGTTTTCAAACGTGGTGATCGCCATAATGTCGCGAACTATCGGGGAATCACTAGCTTGTCAGCTGTCTCCAAACTGTTTGAGATAATAGTATGTGGAATCATCTTCGATGCCACAAAAAGCTATATCTCCACTGAACAACATGGGTTCATGCCTAATCGATCGGTCACTACCAACTTGCTGACTTTCACATCGAAGTGTTTGAGGGGAATGGAAGCAAATGCCCAGGTGGACGCTATTTACACCGACTTGAAGGCAGCGTTTGATAAAATTGACCACGGAATACTTCTACGAAAGTTATCTCGCCTTGGTGTCGCTTCGCATTTGGTGTCTTGGTTGGAGTCATACCTTACAGGACGAGAGCTTCGAGTGAAGATCGACGGCTGTGTATCATCATCATTTTCCAACAAGTCCGGAGTTCCGCAAGGAAGCAATCTTGGACCGTTGCTTTTCATTATTTTCTTCAATGATGCTGCTTTGGTTTTGGACGAAGGATTGAAGCTGATCTATGCGGATGACCTCAAGCTGTATATTGTGGTGCGTTGTATAAATGATTGCAGACATCTTCAGAACTCGCTGACACTTTTCGCAGATTGGTGCCGTAGAAATAAGCTGACCATAAGCGTGGAAAAATGTCAGGTGATTACTTTCCACCGCACAGTACAGCCGATTGATTTTCGATATCATATTGAAGGAGATCCCCTGAACAGAGTGACTAGTGTGACAGACCTAGGTGTTCGTTTGGATACTAAAATGACTTTCGATCTTCATCGCTCTGAAATAGTATCGAAGGCATCGCGTCAGTTAGGCTTCATTTCCAAAATAGCCAAGGATTTTTCTGACCCGCATTGTTGGAAATCTCTTTACTGTGCACTAGTACGCCCAATTTTGGAAAATGCCTCCGTCGTATGGCATCCGTACCAAGTCACGTGGAGCCTAAGAATTGAACGAATTCAGAGACGGTTCATCCGCTTAGCCTTGAGAAGTTTGCCTTGGAGAGATCCTGATAACTTGCCACCCTATCCAGACAGATGCCAGCTACTAGGGTTGGAGACCTTGGAGCGACGGCGAAAAGTACAGCAGTCGCTACTTGTAGCTAAACTACTTAATAGTGAAATCGATGCTCCAGCGTTGCTTTCTTCATTAAACTTCCGTGTTCCGACCATACATCTTCGAAATTCGACGTTACTACAACCAACTTTCCACCGGACCGTGTATGGCTACAACGAGCCCTTCTCAGCGTGTATTCGTGCTTTTACAGATGTGGAGGAATTCTTCGTTTTTAATGAACCGACAAGAATTTTCGCTAATCGTATAAAATCTGTGTTAAATGTCGTTTAAATGTATGTACGTAATATTAATTAATTTTATTCATTAAGACTAACATGTCAGATGAATTATTTTAAATACAAATACAAATACAAATACAAATAATGTTCATAATGCAACTCAAATGAGTAGCATTATGAACATTATGCAACTCAAATGGGTTGCATTATGAAAAATTCATTGCATAAAATTTTGTATGGAACTCGTTGCAAAACTCGATTTTTTCAGCACTCTTCGTATTTATCCAACTCGGCAAGCCTCGTTGGATAAATGTACGACTCGTGCTGAAAAAATCAACTTTTTGCAACTCGTTACATAAATAACTATTGGTGTCTTTTGAAGCGTATTAAAAATTTTTTTAAATCATTTAAAAACTGATGTTTTGGTCTCCTTTTAGTTGTCATAGTTTCGTTAGTATTAAATCGCAACAGTTAACCCTAATACCCAAATTTTTGATTCTGAACTAAATATCATCTTTCGTCATCTAAAATCGATTTAAACATGTTTTGGAAGATGATTCTTTTCAATTCTCGATTTTGTGAATTCAGGTTTTTGATTATTCTATTTTTTATTTTTGAATAACTCTACACTTTCATATTTTTCCTTAAATTCTATTTGGGATAAGCATTTTTTTGAGACGAACAAATTTTTAGATTTCGAGATATTTTTCTTTTTTTTCTAGGGAAATTTTATTTTCTGTGTAGTTTTACGAAAATTATTTTTAGAGTGTTTTCAATTTCCTTAAACTATATAACTATGACGGAATGATTTGAGAAAAATTTCAAATATGTTAATAGTAGTGATTTAATACAGAATAAACTATGACTTCAGAAGAATGACTAAAACATTAATTTTTCAATGATTTGAAAAAATATAAATAAAGTGTATTGGACACCAAAAATCATTTTCAGATATACAGAACAGTCCTAAATATCAGCCAAAAATATAAAAGTTTTGATTGTCCACGGAACAAAAACAACATAAATGCTCAAACTATACCCCGTCTAAAGGCGGGGTTGGGTATTAGAGGGCTTTTAATTTTTTCCATTTAATTATGGTTAAAGAATTGAAAGAAGTTAAATACACACTAACATGATTTTCCTAAAAATTACACGGAAAATAACACTTTCCATTAAAAAAAATAAATTAAAAATATTTTATCAATAAC
This sequence comes from Aedes albopictus, assembly GCF_035046485.1. Taxonomy (NCBI): domain Eukaryota; kingdom Metazoa; phylum Arthropoda; class Insecta; order Diptera; family Culicidae; genus Aedes; species Aedes albopictus. Next base: position 467,604,568 of record NC_085137.1, on the reverse strand, counting down.
ACAGCGTAACAAAAATTAACTTGGTCTGTCTCAAGAGCAAACTTTTGTGTCTCTGACAGATTTTGGGCCGCTGAATCTGAATCCGGGCTCAGATTTGCTCCAGCACGCAACAATTTTGAGCTATACCTCAATTTATAGGGCAAAATATGCGATTTTGGGCTTTTTTGACTGCAAACCATTGGGGTGATACACAAATTATGTCACGCTAAAATCGACCTTTTTCAACCCCCCTCCACCCTATGTCACACTATTTGTATGGGACCTTAATATTTTTTGTAAGGGTCGTCACGTTCTGCAAAACCCCCTCCCCCCTAAGAGCGTGACGTAATTTGTGCACGGCCCCCATTAAGCATGGAAATGTTTTTTTGAAAGGAAAATTTGGCCCAATGAACCAATGACCAATGAAAGGATAATTTGGCCAATTAACATCCAAATTAACGATTCATGCAAAAATTTCGTTTTACCAAATCGATTTTGATAGTTTTAAGCGATTTATGTTAGATGCGATATTTCTCCTACAAGTCACCCTCCAAAAGTTGCATGCAAGTTTACATAAAATGCTTAAACCTACAAATTTGATTTGGTAAAACGAAATATTTTGCATGAGTCGTTATTTTAGATGTTAATTGACCAATTCATACTTTGGTTGCTTAAAAAATATATTTTCATGCTTAATGACTTTGCCCAATAAATTAGCCATACCTCGCTCACAATTGTGACGTGCTGGAGCAAATCTGAGCTCGGATTCGGATTCAGCGGCATAAGTTTGCTCTTGAGACAAAACAGGGTTGCGCTGTGCAATCACATAATATTTTCGTCTTCAAAATCTGTATACCCAATTTCTCGTAGCTTTGAGGAAAAATATAAAAGTGAAGGGATGTTCAAAAAAAAAATTATCAAAACCATAAACTAAAATTCACAAAATCGAGAATTGAAAAAAAAAACTTCCAACACATGTTTAAATCGATTTTAGACAAAGAAAAATTATATTTAGATCGAAATTTAAAATCCGGGTATAAGAGGGTTATATGAAATCTCATCATTTTTGTGAAAATTTTGGAACTCTCGATAGAATTTCAGAATCAATGAGCTAAAACTCGGGACTTGAATGAATAAAAGGTATTTTAGAATCATTTGCATTTTTTTATTTTTCTATTAAATTCCTCCTTATCCCATAATTTTGTCGGATTTTTAGCGAAATTTTTCATGTGCAATAATCTTACAGAACTTTCGTTAGAAATTTAAATCTTTTGGCGATTTTTTTTGTTTATTTTGCTGAAATTGTTGCAAGATCTTCCAACGATATTTTTATATTTTTGATTGAGGTTTCGAAATTTTAACGAGAAAATTTGAAGATTCTCAACGGGTTTGTTCAAAAATTTCCATTAAATTTTAATATATTTCAGCAAAATTTTACGAGTTTCGTCGGAAACCTCAACGGAATTTCGTAATTTTTTAGCGAAACTTTATGATTTTCAGATTGTTCTACAGAATTTCTGAATTTTACTCAAGTCATCCAGGACTTTTACAAAAATGCGGTGATTACAAAGAAATCCTCGGAAAGTTTAGAATGTTCATAGTATTAGTATTAGAAGTTATTAGAATCTTACATGTGTCTGTGGGTATTATGAAAGTAGAGGAGGATTTTTTTTTCTGGTGATATTTTTTATTTTCGCATTGAAATAAATAGAGTGGTTAGGTTTGTGAGGCTTGTTTTACCTTATTCGTGCATTATCTCACCTTGCTGACCTAGTGTATGTTTAGGGGCCATAATGACCCCAATGCACGAATAGGGTTGAGAATACCATAATTTTCGTTGGAATTTGAGATTTTTTCGGCAGAAAACCATTATTTTAGCCAAATTTTTCATAGAATTTTATTACTGTCCTTGGAGTTTTCCCGGATTTTCCAAAGTTCCGTCGGATTCCAGGAATTGTAAACTTTTTTTTTAAATCTTAAATATTGACGTTGAAATATATAGATGTAAGCCGTTTTTTTTCGAAATTCTAGAGCATGCCAGCAGATCTCGTGATTTTTTATAATTATTATATTTGTTTTCCTAGATGTTCTCAGACTCGTCAAATATTAGAATATTCGAAGAAATTTTAGAATTTTTAGCAGAATATCGTTATTCTGGCAGAATTTTGATGCAGTCCATGTATTTTTCTCAGATATTCCAAAGTTCCGTCGCATTTTTGGTATTATCGAATGGTGAGGCTGTTTCGAGACGGATATAAGAAATGCGAGTGAGGAACTTTACTTCGACGGTTTATTTTCAAGTGAACTTAAATACAATTCTGTGCCGTATAATATACCCTCTACCCCGGCGATTCCCAAAGTGGGCGAAATTGAAGAGCGAGACAGCAGGCAAACTGACACATCGCTATGACATATTTAACGTATACGCAACACGTACGTGAGATTCTCTCTCTCGAATGGTGCACGAAGAAATAAAACTACCTAATTTTTGGGTCGATTTTACTTAAAGCTTGTTTTCCCTCTTTTCCTCACCGGATGTTGTCAAAAACAAACAGAGATGCATCTACCCAACGGGGGTCCTTGAGCCCAATAAGCCAATTTTGGATAAATGCAGGTTTACTCAAATTTGGGTTGAATGGGGGGGGGGGGGGGGGTCATGTAGCCGGGGCGGTAAACGCACGGGTATTCAGCATGACCATGCTGAGGGTGACGGGTTCGATTCCCGGTCGGTCCAGGATCTTTTCGAAAAGGAAATTTCCTTGACTTCCTTGGGCATAGAGTAACTTCGTGCCTGCCACACGATATACACATGCAAAATGGTCATTGGCAGAGGAAGCTCTCAGTTTATAACTGTGGAAGTGCTCATAGAACACTAAGCTGAGAAGCAGGCTTTGTCCCAGTGAGGACGTTACGCCAAGAAGAGGAGAGGAGAGAGGAGGGGAGGTCTTGGGTTGAATTTACCTACTCTTAAGTAAATGTTTTTGCTGGAGGTGAAGGCAATTTACCTAGTGTGAGTTTAATCGATTTACTCAAATTTGGCTTATTGGACCGAACTATGGGATTGCGTCAAAAGAACTCAATTTTGGGTAGTTTGGCGGTTCCGTGTGTGGTTTGTTTTGATCCAATCTGACATTTCTTTTATGCTGCTCATGCTGCCGATGCTGCCCAACGTATCTAAATACCAAGGTAAATATTCCTGCAAATGTCAATAACGAGACCGACTAACACATCTGCGTTAGTTATGAAAAGTTGGTGATTTTGCTCTAGAATGTCATTATTTCTACCAATTTTTATTATTTTTATTAGTTTGGACGTTTCCTAATGCTGTAAAATTATGTTTAGAATCAATTAAAAAATAATTGTCTCCGATTTTCAAATGAAGATATTTTCTGATTTATTGCATGGAAGTAATTTTTTATCTAGTGAGATGCATTTCAATAATTGCTTCTAAGATGTGAGAGATTAACTTCTCAAAAAAGTTTGCTAAATAATGATTTGCCCATACAAATCTGCGCGAATTTCATAACTATTTTTGTTATTTTCCTTTTCTCACCAATACATGAATAATAGTTGGAGTATCTTACCTTGGTATTTAGATACTTTGGATGCTGATGGAGGAGCATAGTCGGAGGGGTGCTCCAATGCATTTTCGGAAGAGTTTGTCAAGATAAAAAGTTTTCGTTGTAACAATTTTAAGAAATTCTGGTTCAAAATTTCAGCATTAAATTTTTCAATGCGTGTTTTATATATTATTTTACAGAGAATCATTGTAAAGGTTGTTTAACGTAATACGCGCATTAACTTAGAAGACTATAATTTTACAAGAACGCATGGAAACGCATCTTCGAAGTAAATTCACAATATTGTGGATTTACCGGCTACTTGTCTTCTACCGGTTACTTAAGTAGCCGTTACTAAGTAGCCGTTCTCATATGAAAATGAACTTGATTGTCAAAAAATGAAGGTCACTGAGTAGCAAGTGGCAATAGGAATAGCGCATACAATAAAAATGTTTAAAATCATTTTTAAGTTACTTTTTTTTTATAAAACGGCTATTTTGGAGGCCATACTGAAGAGACCGGTAGAATACAAGTAGCCGGTAAATCTACAATATATTTATGTGGATTTTTTGGCAAATGCCATGAAAAAAAAAGACTTATATACGAATTTTTCAAAAGAATTCATTTGGATCCTGGAGATCTTATAAATTATATATATAAAAAAAAACTTCTATGGCGAAAATTGATGATTGATTTTTGTCAAAATTATGAATGGAAGTGTTTGTTTTTACTTGATGAGAAAGTTTTGTTTTTAAATCATACGCGGGTTTTTTTTATCATGGAATCAATCAAAAACATGAAGTTTCTGGAAAAGGTATTTAGAGTACATAGCTCCAATTTTCCCGAGCACAAATCTAGAGAACCGTCAAACCTTTCTGGCTGAAAATGTAACTTGATGCTTGCTTCCGCGCACATTGAGTTACATTTCTAGCCAGATCCGTTTGACGTTTCTCTAGATTTGTGCTCGAGAAAATTTGAGCTTGTTCACCAAATACCTTGCCCTTAAGGCGAATCTTAGAACACTTTTCGGATGAGAGTCGTCACACATTGTTTGAAAATATTTTAAAGAAGTTTCCCGAAGGAATTTCAAACATTGCGTATTACTAGCAGATGTTTTGAAAATTGTCACACATTCTGCGTTGAATTTCCTCAAAACCGAGTAGTAAATGATGCATATGCATATCTTATTTTACAATTAAAATGTATCTAATTCATACGAAACTCTTCAATTCAGATCAAAGCTTACTATATTTGAAAGTACACCATTATATTCCTGAGTTGTACTTTTTGCATAGGTAACAGATATTGTTGTATTTGTTTTTCAATTTCCCACCACACTTATTTGAGAACGTGTGGCCAAAAATGTCTGGAGTTGAAGAACCCCATTTTAGAACATTGATAAAGCATCTGGTTGAAGATAACCAGTGTTCGTAAATGTTCACAGTCCATTCTGTTTTGCTCGTTTTTGTTCTAGAATATGTATTACGTTATTATGTATGTACGTATTATGTAATACGTTTTCAAAATGTATTGCAAAAATGCAGTTTTTTTTTTCAAATGCAGACAATCAGACTATAAAAATGAGATCGATATTAATTTATATACATTAAATACCAGTTTTGCCACAGTAGTGTCAAATAATGGGCTTTTAAGTGCTTCCGATAAGCAAGGTTTCAGCATCTTGTACCGCCTTTTCGAACCCTCTAAGCAGAATACCCTCTTCGAATGAGTGTAATCAGTTTCGTACCTTTTAATTCCGCCCTATTTTGCTTATCCTTTAACAGATACGCGTATTTCGACTACCACATGTAATCTTCCTCAGTGTCAGTTATCCACTGAGGAAGATTACAAGTGGTAGTCGAAATACGCGTATCTGTAAAAGGATAAGCAAAATAGGGCGGAATTAAAAGGTACGAAACTGATTACACTCATTCGAAATGTATCATAGAAAAAAAAATCACTTAGGGGGATGAAAACGTTTATCTATGAGGGGGCAATACATCTTAAAAGTTTGGGAAGCACTGCTCTACCCTATTCTTATTTCGAAGTACATTATTGTTCCCCTGTCCCGAGCAGAGGAGAATATCAAATTAATAACTACGAAATCACATAACCACTTTTAATATCTAGTTTTGTTATTATTTAATTATCAAGGCATAGCTTTTCCATAACAAATTTTGTTGGACAATCTCATTTAGTTATAATCAAGCTATTGATATACATTCACTCAATTACATTTCAATAACATGTTTTGTTGAAGTACAAGTTTTGTTATTGTTGTACTATTGATTAACTTATCAACAATAGCACAACAGTAACAAGTATTGAAATCAAAGTGATAATTCGATAATAATGATATGTCCTTTGTGTTTTGTTCCACTTTTGTATTCAGTTAGGAAGAAAATTTCTGAACGAATCCTCTGAAAATCCCTTAAATAATATTTGGGAAAACATTTGAATGTTCTGAAGGAACCCTTCGATACCCTGGAGAAGTCTTTAAAAGAACTCCTGGCACAATCTTCTTAGAAATTCCAAAGTAATACTTCAGAGCAATTATTAGAATTTTTGACAAAATCTTTTGAAAAACTCTCGGAAAAAAAACTTATGAAATCCTCAAAAAAAAAATCAGAGAAATCTCAAGACGAATTTCGGAACAAATAATCACGGGGAATTCTGAAGAAATCCGTGAAGGGATTCTGTTCATAATTCTGAAGGAATTTCTAGAGAAGTCTTTGAAAATCTGTGAATGATTTCGTGGAAGAACTCTCGGAGAAATTTCTGGAAGTAGTATTTTTCGATCATTTATTTACAGTATTCTTACTCATGTTATGTGTGGGTTCGTGAGACAAAGTGAATAATTTTATATAATAAGTATCATAATTTACTTAGCTACGATTTTGATATAATAACAAATTTTGCTTTCCGATTATTATCAATAACAAATTAATATTAAAATTTGTTATTGAAATATTTTCCAAATGCACTGTTATAAAGTTGTTATTGAAACTAACAAAACAAGTTATTAAAATGGTTTTCCAAGAACATTTTTTTGTTATGATATTTGTTATTTTGCCGCTTATGACAGACAAGTTTATAACATAATCTGTTATGTTAAAAATGTTAAAAATGTTAAAAATAATCGATTTTTTTATTCAGTTATTTTATCCAAATAACACACGTTCTTATGCTGTTGTTATTCCCTTCTGCTCGGGGTATCCCTTTATAAATTGCATACAATAAAACCAGAACAAAACAACAATGCATACAATAATATGATTAAGGGCATTCTAATGCCTTTATTTGAAAATAAAAACCAGCTTTCGTCTTGATCGTATTTGATAAGGTACCCGTTTTATTTCAGCAAAACTAAAGCCACCGAAAAGTGGCTGGATGCGCAGTGTGATGGAACTGCCGCACTTCACACCCTTCCGTCCTGTATGTCCCTATGCGATCTCAAGAACGACAACTACTATCAGCTAGTCATCGTGGACGTCCCGCTTTTCGACTTCGATGCCAAACCCAAGCTAAAAGTGTACAAAGGGACTAACCTGACCAGTGAGCAGAACCTGCCGGAGATTCCTTCTGCAGTCGAGTGTTTCTATTTGGACGAACCGGAGCCCAGAATTCCTAGTTTAGACTGAAACAAGCAGACATATTCATTCACTAACTTCCTCTTTTTTCTAGTCATCGCCGTGGCAATCTCTTCATATGTCTTATTCTACCGCAACATGAAACCCTACTACAAGTTCACCGTCCCGGAAATGGACATCGATCCGCTTGAAGCGGACACCTGGAACAAACTGCAAACCGCTCGTCCGGAAAACGTTGACAAACTCATCGACAACTTGCGCACCCTTCATCTCTCCCAACTCACCGAACAATCCCAACACCTTCTCAGCCTCCCCGAAGACAAACGCGCATCATTCATCATCCAATCAGCCAACAACGACCTGAAACGTTTGTCAACCATCACCTCAATGGTTTCGATCAAGAAAGCCGCCAACGACTCCAAGTCGGCATCTTGCCTGATCCTGACCGTCGAATCCAGCGAGATCTTCATCCTGGACACGCAAGCCTTCGTCATTCTGCATCAGGCCCGGGCTTGTAACTTTCAAGGAACGCCCAGCATGATCTCGGCCACCGGCCAGTACGATGTGGACTTCCGCCTGGTGGTCGCCACCCGCGAAGGATACCTCTGTCTGTTGCGCAAGGGTTGGCTCGTGGGTCAGCACATCGTCAAGCTGGATCACCCGTCCGCCGGTTTGGCACTGCTGCCGATCGACCAAACGATCGTGGTTGTTTGCATGAACAACTACCTTCTGTGCTACTCGAAGAAGGGCAAGAAACTCTGGTCGGTAACGCTGCCACAGCCGGCGGTTTGCATGACTCCGGTCCCGTTGCCGCATCTCGGTATTAGCTTGGTCTGCGTGGCCCTTCGCGGTGGATTGGTCCAGTTCTACTGTCAGAAGAAGCTGGTTGATCAGTTCTACGCTCCGGAGACCGTGTCGGCGCTGACTTTTGGTCGACTGGGTCAGGAGGAGCACGTTCTGATTCTGGTCACTTCCGATGGGTCACTGATCGTGAAGATCCTGAAGCGAACGGCCGAGTTTTCGACCACGGATAATATTTATGATATGAAGACGAGCAGTGAGGAGGCGTCTGGGAACCTGCAGATCCCGAAGAAGACTAAGATCTTCGTAGAGCAGACACTGAGGGAGAAGGAGCATGCTGCTGCGATTCACAATTCGTTTCAGTCGGAGTTGTGGCGGATGCGGCTGACGGCGGCCAGGGCTACGGTGGACGTCATCAATTCGGCGGATAGTAACGTCAGTGGGGATGTTGGAATGGCTCCGATCAAAATGGCGGCTGAAGTTTTGGGATTGGGACCTGTTTTCAAACTTTTCCTAATTGTTGAGAATATTTCAGCTCGAAAGGAGGCCAGTGGATTGAATGTGTTGATTCAGGCAGATCACCGTCACTATATGGTGGATCGACCGTACTTGAGATTGCCGATGTTAGTACCGGGAGCGCCACTGAAGCTGGATTTCAAAGTTACGGTCGTAACGGATCCGAGCGATGGACTTGCGCCAGTAGACTTAACACCGGAAAACTCATTTATCAAAGTGTTGATTTTCAAAACGGGACACGTAAGTCAACACCAACTGCTATTTTACATATCAGAATTTGCTCCTAACGCTGACGTGCCGTTCCGGTTCTTGACCCATCTACAGAATTGGAACACTCGGCACGAATGATTAAAATTAGTTAGAGACGAATGCCCCTTCAGGGTAAAGTCTCTATAAACAAAAAAAAAAAAAAAAAAAAAAAAAAAAAAATTAAAATTAGTACATATATCTGAAGGCGTGACCCTTTGGAACTCAATTGCCCTAAAATTAGTAGAAAAAAATGTGTGATCCTTTTAACACATGCATGAAGCTCTGAAGATGGTCTAATAACCCTAATAACCGGACAGAAACATCGGTAACTGATAGAAAATTAGGCAACACAATTCAATTAACTGAGAGCTGAAACTTCGGATAGTCTTCAAAAATAATCCCGTTGAAACCTACAGTAGTATGGAATGGACATTAAATCAATGAATTCAAATTTAATGTCCATTTTATTCCATCCTTCCATAAGGAGTTGGACCATCTGGGCAATCAATTAGGGTCACTTGTGGCTGTATTTCAGGTAATTTTAACTAAGGATACCGAGCCACTTGGGCAATGGCTTCCATTTTGGGCTCTTTTTCGCTGTAACTCAGTCAATTTTGAACCAATTACTAGATACTACCCATCTCATCGCGTTCCAAAAATTGTATCAATTGACTGAGTTATAGCGGACAGTGCCGAAAATAGAAGCCACTGCCCAAGTGGCTCGGTTCCCCTAACTGTTTTTTTTTGCGATATTGATGCAGCAGACTGTGCACACAAATTCTTGCTATTGGATTTAAAGATGACTTAATCATAACGAAAAGTGTTCCAATGGTCCAACTTCCTCCTAAGTTGGCTTTGGTCCAACCTTCAAACTAGCCTGAGTCATACTACCATGAAGCGAAATATTGATGTGCGCCTAAATGTATGCATCACGTTTTTTTATTCTTTCAGACTAAACCGCTGATTGCTTCTACGGTCGTGATGCCGCAGCCAGAACCGCAGATACTAGGCACGTTTTAACCGTTTGAAGGGTTATTTTTTTCAATATTTCATACTAAACTGTGTGTATATACTTGTATTCTTGAAACAATAAATGTAAAATAGATTTCATCATCTTGTACCGACTTTTCGGACTCTCTTAGCCGAATACCCCTTCGACTGGATGTAATCAGTCTGTCCTCTGTTTCTTTTGATTTCTAATGACATTGGCTGGGGATGCATCTTTCAATTGGTCGACGTTCAGTCAGAGTGGACTACGCGATTTTTCGGGCTGGTAAAGATAAGCTGAGTAATTCGTTAAACCTAAACTTTTCGACGTTATTTTGATGCAGATGTGCCATTACATAAAAGAATAATAAGTATTTCTGAAAATAATGCCAGAGATTTGAAATTTCAAATGCATGCAGGAGACATTTTCTCGAAATCATTGAAAAACAGATGGTCCGGTCTGACTTAACGCCGACCAATTAGGGGATAAAAAGATACAATTTTGTGCATAAATTAAGTCAGAGCCTTTATGAGGGAATCTAGTTCGCGAGAACAGGTCTTGCTCCTGGGCATTAAAGGTGGAGCCAAGGGGGTTTCCAGGAAGTTTCCAGAGAGCCCAAAAACATGAGGTTCTAAGGGGCATCAGGTTGTTCCAGGGGCTCCTGATCTTTTTTAGGGCGTTCCGTCAGGTTCAGATGGCGTTTTAATGGAATTAGGCGCTGTCCATGAACTACGTAGACTCATTTTTGGCCATCTTAGACCCCCTCCATCCTTTTGTCCAGACTTTTGTCCATACAACATTTTTGAATTTTGTATAAAGTGTAGACTTTGGCCTGATCCACCCTCACCCCTTGGGGTCTACGGAGAATCCCATAGTATTAAGGGGGTTCAGCAACTCTCCGACGGCAGCAAGCAGGATTCCGTGCCGGACGATCCTGTGTGGACCCTATTGTCACGCTCCGTATCATTCTGAAGCAAATCAATGAATTCCAAGAGTCTCTTCACCTGTTGTTCATTGATTACGAAAAAGCTTTCGACCGTCTCAATCACGGAAACATGTGGGAAGCCCTCAGACGCAAGGGTGTCCCTGAGAAAATCATCGGCCTCATTGAAGCACAGTCCAGAGCATTTTCGTGCAGAGTACTGCACAACGGTGTTTTATCCGATCCCATCCGGGTCGTTGCTGGAGTGAGGCAAGGATGTATACTATCACCCTATCACCGCTACTGTTCTTCGTCGTAATCGACGAGATCCTGGTAGGTGCGATTGACCGTGAACCAAATCGTGGATTGCTGTGGCAACCCATTACCATGGAGCACCTAAATGACTTCGAGCTGGCTGATGACGTTGCTCTCCTAGCTCAACGGCGCTCTGATATACAGAGCAAGCTCGATAATCTTGCCAATCGCTCCTCAGCGGCAGGTCAATTACCATCAACGTCAACAAGACCAAATCGTTGGATGTAAACACGGTCAACCCTTCCAGCTTTACGGTAGCTGGGCAATCAGTGGAGAATGTTGAAAGCTTCCAATATCTTGGTAGCCAAATGGTGGCACTAAGATCGACGTAGGTGCACTGATCAAGAAGGCGAGGACTGCTTTTGTGAGTTTAAGAAATGTATGGAAAACAACAAGATTAGTCGACGCACCAAAATCCGAATTTTCAACTCGAACGTGAAATCTGTGCTGATGTACGCCAGTGAAACATGGTGTGTATCAGTGGAGAACACTCAACGGCTGCAGTTCTTCATCAATAGATACCTGCGGTATAGAATTCGTGCATGGTGGCCTCACAATTGGATCTCCAACGTGAAGCTCCATCATCGTCGATGTCATCAAAAGCCGATAGCGACAGAAATTCGGGAGCGAAAGTGGAGGTGGGTCGGCCACACTCTACGCAGGGGCGGAAACGAAATTTGCAAACAAGCGTTAGAATGGAACCCAGCAGGACATCGCAGCAGAGGCAGACCAAGAGGCTCATGGCGGCGCAGCCTCGACAACGAAATCAAGCAAGTCGACAGAAATTTGACCTGGCCACAGGTCAAGGCGATCGCTGACAATCGCCCAGCATGGAAATCTTTCAATTCGGCCCTCTGCACCACCGTGGGTGCCCAGGACTGAAAGTAAGGGGGATCAGGGACGTTTCAAGGAGCTTTAAAGGCCATTCAGGGGGTCTTAGGAGCATTTAAAAAGTGTTACAAGGGGTTTCAGATGTGTTTCAAGGCATTAAAGAATGTTTCATAGTTTTTTGGGCGTACCTTGAGGTTTTAGAAACGTTGGATATCATTTCAGGGTGTTTCTGGAGCATTTTAAATGTGTTCCAATGGGTTTCTAGGGCATTCAAAATGTATTATGGTGATTCAAATGGTGTTTCAATCGGATTTCGGAGGTTTCAGAGGCATTTCGAGGCTTTTAATCTGGGTTGTACCAGGGGGGTTCTAGAAACACCCTTAACCCTCCTAAGATGTTAGATTTCTCGCACCACGATTGCGTAGTACACGTTCAGCGTGTCTGACTGGGTCATATCGATCCCATCATCGTCTTAGGGTTAAATCAAAGGGATTTTTTTTGTGATGGGGTCTCTAATTTCTCCGAAATCCCCCAAAATCTTCACGTACACCATACAACGTACCAGAGTCCCTTAAAAACTCCCGAAATCAATCCGTAATGCCGCTGAAAACCCATTGAAAATCCCCAGAAACTTCCTGAAATCTCCCTGAAACCTCCACGAGCCCCATGTAACGCACCTTAGACCCCCAAAGTAATCTAAAACTCACCTGTAATGCCACTAAAACCCGTTCAAATTCTTTCAAAATTTCTAAAATGTCACCGACACTCCCTAAAACTCCTCGGACTCCGAAAACGCCTTTGAAATCCGCCGAAAATATTCTGAAACTTCCTGAAATCCTAAGACCGCCTCAGACCAATAATGTAACACACCCGAGGCCCTTCAAAACCATCGAAAACGCACCTGTAACGCTGATAAAAACCGCTAAAATCCCCTTAAGATTCCAGAAAACCCCTCAAAACTTCCACTGATCCCATGTAACGCATCTGGGACCCTCCGAAACCACCGAAAATGCCTTTGAAACCCGCAAAAAACGGTCAGAAACTACCTGAAATGCCTCCGAAATCCCCCTAAAACAACCTCGGTCCCCATGTTACGCACCTGATACCCTCCGAAACCACCAAAAACGCACCTGTAACGCCTTCAAAACCCGTAGAAAATCCTTTGACCTTTGAAAACCACACCAGACCACCGAATACGACCCTGAAACCTGCTCCAAAAATCAATGTCCCCAACATTTTCACACTTCCGGTTCTCGAGATACAGATACAGATCTTTCAAAAAATCATCTGGCATCCCTGCCTCCAGGTATCCCCTGAAACCGTAGATCCACTGAAATGTCCCGAAGATACCCTAAATACGTCTGAGACCCTCCCGGAATGCCCTTAAAACCCCTTGAAGCTCCCCAGAGACTTCCTGGAACCCCTTGGAACCCTTTTGAGGCCCCCTCGAGAAGTCATAGGGTCCCCCTTGAAAGCCCCTCAAAACTCCTGGTACACCCTCAATTGCTCTTGAAATCCCCCTGAGACCCTCTTAATCGCCCCTGAGACTTGCCGGTATCCCCTTGAAACTTTCTGGTACACGCTTGAAACGCATCTGACATCTCCTGGTACTAGCAACCTTCCTTTGCGAAGGTTTTTTTTTTCTAAGTTTTTGACGTTTCGTGGCCTTGTTGTTTACTTCAGAATTTCGTCAGCTTTTGGACTTGGACTTGGAGTTAGATTTTTTTTTCAGGGCCAGCTTTTCATGAGTAGTTTGATTTAATTCAAAATGTAGAGTTCACGTGCGTGGGAACGTGTGTTGTTTTATGACATGGTGGAACTCCTAGGAGCTCCTACTGGTATTTTACAGGACTTCCATCCGGGATTCCTCCAAAACATCCTTCGCTTGATTTCTCCACAAAATTGGTCAAGAACTTCTCCAGGAGTTACTTCTAGGTTTCCCTGGAAGTTCTTGATGAGATTCTCCCGGGTGTTTATATGGGATTCCTTCAAAAGTTTCCTCTGGCGTTCTTCCAGAAGTTTCTTCTTAGATTCCTAAGGAGGTTCGTCTAAGATTTCTTCAAGAGCCCTTGCCCTGAATCCTCTACTTCCGGGATTCTTCCAGAGATTCTATGCTGGATTTATTCAAAACTCTTTCCAAAATTTCGATAGCTATTGAACTTAGAAAAATTTCGCCAGCCTTCCATGGGTGGTTGGATTTGATTAAAAATGTGGAGTTAGCGTACTTGGGAAAGTTGGCTAATTTATGACTTGATGACGGCACGGATCACCCCTCCGAGAGGTCCATCTGGGATTCCACAGGAATTTTATCCGGAATTTCTTTTGGAATTATCAGGGAGTTTTTGTTGAGAATCGATTTCGGGGGACCGTATATGAGTAAGAGTACACTATATTGGTAAGTGTTCCACCAGCTTCCGCCATAAGTTGTTCTCTCTCCCCTGGAGGCTTGGGTCCTGGCTAGTACTTAGACTACCCGCTGAACTGAAGCTCCTGGATGAGGAGGGGGGAAGGTCAACTCAACTTGCTGTTGGTCGGCTCGCCATTTTCTCTGTAGTTCAAGTACGATTCGGGAGACCGTGGAAGTAACGGAATCGCACTTGTTCGCCCCCGTACACATCCTTCAACAATGTTGTCCGGAGTGATGGGCCTTATTACGAGAGTCACTTCACGGTGAAAATAAAAAAAGTGACACCGGTAATAAGGACGGTGAAAGTGATTCCCATTTGATTAACCCACAAGTTTTCACCGTGGTTTCGCAATTTGTCACCGTCAAGTGATACTCATAATAAGGGCCGATATCTCTGTTTCCTGCATGTATTTGCTCCACGGTCTCATCGCAGTCTACACATTCCGGACATGCGGGGGAGCCTGCATGTCCGAATCTGTGCAAAAACCACCTAAAGCACCCATGGAAATAGTGTTAAGTGAAAATTCACCTCGCCATGGGGTTGCTTGCCCATGTAGAGATGCTCAGTATGAGCCTGTGTGTCCATCTACCCTGCTACTTCACGAAGAGCTCTTCATCCTCATGCCCGCAAGCGTCTTTTGAGACAGTGTGTAATACGCTGACCCTAAAGCACATCAGCCTATGAGTACTCTCGAGTCGCTTCACGTTTCGAATGACCACTGTGCAGTGGCACCATACCGTAGAAGACCACTACTGTCGCGAGCAGCTTACGCTTACTCGAGACTGTTGCCGAGCTGTTACAACGAATTACAGCTTATCGTCGATCCTCCTCTCCTCCTCTCCTCCCCTTCTTGGCGTAACGTCCTCACTGGGACAAAGCCTGCTTCTCAGCTCTCAGTGTTAATGAGCACTTCCACAGTTTTTAACTGAGAGCTGCCTCTGCCAATGACCATTTTGCATGTGTATATCGTGTGGCAGGCACGAAGATACTCTATGCCCAAGGAAGTCAAGGAAATTTCTTTTTACGAAAAGATCCTGGACCGACCGGGAATCGAACCCGTCACCCTCAGCATGGTCATGCTGAATACCCGTGCGTTTACCGCCTCAGCTATATGGGCCCTTATCGTCGATCATGAACCCCAATTGCTTTTGTGAGCGCTTAGAGTTGATCGTGCACCTGCCTTTGGTGACCACTGCCTGTTGTTCAGACTTGCGGTTGTTTCCCATCACCACGACACCACTTCCTTTTTGTGGTACGCATGTGCGAACTGTCTCGACCAAGATGTTTATAAGGAAGGTGTTAGCGTATAAGCAGTAAGTGGATGCGGGGAGTGCGGCACACTGCGGGGGGATGGATGATGGAATCTGACATATTGGATTACCTTCCTTTTACTTACCTTGGTCTCGACCTTAACTAGTCCTGCACTATATATCAATAGCGTGCGTTGCTGTCAGTTCCACTTCCCCTATCGACTCGTCAAATAACCCATGGCTAATGTCATCGGCAAAGCCGACCAGGTTCACGCTTGGTAGAAGTGTGAGCCGCAATATGCCGCGTTCGTTAATAGAGCCCTGAGGTACCCCCGCGGTGATGTTATAGCTTCTCTAGCCTTCGTTGGTGTCATAGATTAGCACCCTATTCTGGAAGTAGCCCTCCAGTATCCGGCATAGGCACCACCGGGACTCCTAGGTTGTGTATGGCGTACTCGAAGGCGACCCAGCTGACGCTGTTGAACGCATTTTTTACGTCCAGCGTGATGACCACGCAATAGCGGATTCCCGTTCGCTTCTTTTGATCGACACTTCCGGAAGCTTAACTGGTTATTTGAGAGCCCAGAGTATAATCTGGTCTCTCGGTGTAGTCCATCAGCCTCCAGAAAATGATTCGTTCCAACAGTTCTCCGGCGGTGTCAAAAAGGCAGATAGTTCTGTATATCGACGACGGATCGTCTGGTGGCTTCTTGGGTTTGGGAAGTAGAACCAATCTTTGCCTTTTCCATCTCTCTGGAAATTAGCGGAAATTCGCCTCTGTCTAGGCGTATCTGCATAGTCATTCTGAACATGTCGTCAGGACTAGCTTTGATGGCCGTCCTGATTGCTACTCTCGGGATACCGTCCGGACTCGCAGCCTTGTTCAACTTAAGCGACTTCGCTATTGCGATGAGCTCGTCATTTGTCAACGGGGCAACTTCGCTTCAGCCGGTTTGTCCAAACGGGACCGGGGCTCATGGTATTTCAACGTGTCACGGGAACATCGTTTCCACGATCTTCTGCAGAATCCCGGGGGAGCGTTCTGGGGGTGCTGACACGCCCTTCGTTTCGGCCATGACTACTCTGTAGCATGGGCGCCAACTTAGGAGGAGCATGCTTGGTTCTTTTTTCCAAGTTATGGATCATTGCCATGAAATTTATGGATTTTTAAATTATGAGAACCTCAGGTTTTAGTCTTATAGTGCTGCCATTTATTGTAACAACATCATAATTTATCCTTGAATTTGGTTGTAATGTAATGTAATATTCAACCACTATGTTAGGACTTTCGGATCTCCGCAGACACATTCATCCCAACCTGCATCAACAACTCCGTCGTTTATTTTTACATCACAAAACACCCCCCCTGTCATTTAAAATTTAACGTTAGTGAACAAAACTTAAAGCTCTCGATAAATAAACCGCGTAAAATTCGTTCTATTACAACAATTCTCACAGATACTTGGCCGTCAGTTCCTCCACAAACTTAACGTAGGCCTCCTTGGCGGCATCCTGGCTGGTGCCCTTCTTGTCCGACCACGCCTGCCACTTGGCCTTGCCCTTCAGGTCGAACATGCCGGGCTTGTCGGTGGTGTTGTCCCCGACCGAGGCCTGTTTGAACAGGGCGTACAGCTCGAGCAGTTCCTGGTCCGAGGGCCGTTTCGTGAAGGTCTTCACCTTTTCGGCGGCTTCGTTGAATTGCTGGTTTTGGTTGGTAACAGGAAGGAAAGAAAAATATAGATGTGTTAGTCGTGCGATAAAGTTCCCACTTGAAAAGGGTGTGTAATTTACGATCTTGGTGAGCTAATCAGCGGTTATCAGCGTTGCACAAAAAAAACGATATTGTTTCGTAATGCAGGGAAATCAAGTCGGAGTACTTAAATTTTATTCGAGCCGGTCTTATCAGTCGATTTACTTTTAGTCATTTGTTCTGTTAGTTGGGTGTTCGTTATAATTCCAACGGTCGACGGTCTCTTATCAGTTTCTGGATGAGTGTTTGTTTATTGGATCGCATGATGACTATGCTCAATCGAAAGGTTAAAATGGATCGGATCATTTTTAAAGGTGGAATGGAAGTCAAGTTTGCTGATTTTTTTTTTTGTTCCCTTGAGCTGTAGGCTGCTTACCTGATCCAAAGACATTTTGAAAGGTGATTGAGAGCTTCAGCTGAAAAAAAAAAGAAAATGAACAAATTAAATACAATAGCTAATTTCTAAAAAAAAAAGAAATTAAAAAAGTTCGTAAGATGATAGTTCAATGGCTTCCTAACTTTTATGAAGGAAGACGATTTATTGGGGTCTCCAGTTAGCCTAGTGGTTCAGGCTATGGATCGCCAATCTGGAGACGGCGGGTTCGATTCCCGTTCCGGTCGGGAACATTTTCTCGATTCCCTGGGCATAGTGTATCATTGTGCTTGCCACACAATGTACAAATTCATGCAATTGCAGGCAAAGGAAGCCCTTCAATTAATAACTGTGGAAGTGCTCAAAGAACACTAAGTTGAAGAGAGGCAGGCCAAGTTCCAGTGAGTACGTCAAGCCATAAAGAAGAAGAAGAAGGATTTATTGCAACAATTCAGTTTCTTGCAAAACACAAAACAATACTGACGTTGTTCGCATAATTGTCCCATATTGTATGGGAATGTCCCTAAACATGGGACAATTATTAATGGCACGTCAGTATACTGCTACTTTGATGGCGTGCAAGTGAAACTCCTTATATTAATACAAAAACACGCTTGAACACCACTACGGATTCGAACGGAATAAAATATTGTAGGGTATGGTGCACGGTATAGGTAAATTTTTGACTAAATTCTCTAGAAATTTCTAAACAGCCGTATTTTTGCAATCTGGTGTTAGGAACATTGGTGATTTTGGCACGTTTTTAGTTACAGGGTGCGGCAGGAAAAAATGCGAAAAGTTCAAGGCACTATTACACGCAAAATATGGGATATATATGACTATTTTTTCATGACAGTGTATCAGTCAATGTCTATATTCTAGCACTGAAAAATAAAAATGAACATATTTGATGTTTAACATGTGTTAATGTAGGCCTAATAAGCGGGTATCAATAAACTGCGCGCCCAATGGTCATTAAACAAAATGATTTTAACAGTAAAAAAATTAGCTTAAATTTGATGAACAACCAGACCACACTGATCCAGAGCCATGTAGTTTCACATACTAGATGAAATAAGTACATATATTTAATGATATTGTAGAGAAAATCAAAAATTTTGTTTTATCAGATACGAAATTTAGCGACCTGTGTGATTTTCTGCGGTTTGAAAATTCTGGTTGTCTTCATCTTCAGGCGCCGCCCTGTAAAGGTTAGTGACCAAAATGGGAAAATGTTTAATTAACTTTTCAGAAAACTAGCCTATTATAGATCATGGAACGTTGAAACATAGATTGGTTAATGTCAAATGGACGAAAATGAGGTTTGAAGTTGAAAAACATTTTCGCATTTTTTCCTGCCGCATACTGTATTATGCATCCAACTCTTGATCATTCAATTATTTTTTTTTTCATGAATGCTAGATCACAACTAAATTTTGCATCATAATACAGGTATACCTCGATTAAGTGGATATTTTTTTTTTAATTTAAATTGTATACTAAAATGTACCAAAGCATATAGAAAACTGCATGAAAACTGAGTTTTGGATAAACGGCTCGGAGTTTTTGGCATATATTAGTAATTCTCGCCAAATAACAAATAAGCCTCTGTCTTGCTAGCTTGTTACGATCGAAATCTTTTGTCTCTAACAATATGTATGGTTGATCCAAAAGGGAATATTTTGAGCAATTGACACACAAAATAACGTGTTTTTGCAAAAATGTCCCAAAATTTTGAAAAGTTCAGAAATTCATTCAGCGACTCATTTGAAAATGTCTCCGAGGATTTATTATCGATGATATTCCTTCTCGAATTGCTTCAGAAATTCCTCCAGGGATTCCTTCTGAAATTCCTCTTGATATTTAATCAGAAATTTCTCTAGGCATTCGTTTGGAGAATCTATTGAATTTTTTTTTAGAAAAATTACTAAAAACTTCTTCAGAAATGATTCAAAAACATCCTTCTAAAAAAATATATTTAAGATTTTTGTTCCACTTTTCGGCCAAAAATCCTCTCACTGATTCTTTCTAAAAATCTTCCATGGATTCTTTCGGGACTTTCTCCAGAGATGTGTTTAGAAATTCCTCCTATTCTACAAATCCCCCAAAGAATTATTTCAAAGCATCTCGCATGATTTGTGTCTGAAATTCCTCCATTTTTTCAAAATATTATCCATACATTTAAGCAGAAATTACCCCAGGAATTCTTTCAAAAATTCGTTCAGAAATTTCTCCAGAGATTCCTTTAAGATCCCTTCGGAAATTTTACCAGAGTTTTTAGAAAATATTTAAAAAGTTCCTTCAAAAATTTTTACTAGGGTTACTTTGGAAATTCTTTCAAGGGTTTCACAATAAATTACTGAACCTTTTCTCCAGAAATTCCACCAGATTCCTCCAGAAGTTTGTGTGAGTTTCTGCAGAAATTCCTCTACGGATTTATTCATAGAATATTCTTTCGAAGTTTACCCTTTTTTGCGGGATTTTACTAGATTTTTTTTCAAAACAATTCTTTGAAAAAACCTTTAAACGTTCTTTCAAACGATCTTCAAGCTTTTTCCAGAGTTTGCTTGAGAAATTGCTCCAGGGACTTT
This sequence comes from Aedes albopictus, assembly GCF_035046485.1. Lineage (NCBI taxonomy): Eukaryota > Metazoa > Arthropoda > Insecta > Diptera > Culicidae > Aedes > Aedes albopictus. The sequence continues at coordinate 467,584,445 of NC_085137.1, read as the reverse complement.
TTTTTTGAAAATCTGAATTTCTGATAGAAAATTTGCCTGGGATTGCTTTTGAAAGTCCCCCAGGGACTCTTAAAAAAGTGTGAGATCCATTCGAGATTTTCAGAAATGATTCTCATAGAAACTGCCCTAGGGGTTTCTTCACATTTTTTCCGAAGCATTCTTCCATAGTTTTTATAAAAAATCGACTTATAATTTCAGAAATATCTCCAGATATTCCTACAGAGATTTATTTACAATTTTCTCCAAGTACTACTTAAAAAAAAACTTTCAAACATCTTTTAATAATTCTTTCATGGACCTTTACTGAAATCCATCCTAGGATTCATTTAAAAAACCTTTCACGAATCCCTGGAAAAAATCTCCCAGGTATTTTTAAAGAAATTCTTTACTGGACTCCTTTAGAAACTCCTCGTAGATTTACTTTAAAAATCACCCAGGAGATCCTTAAAAAATTAAGTAACAAATCTTTCAAAAAAACTTCTAGAGATTTCTTTAGACTTTAGAATATCCAGAGTTTTCTCCAAGAACTCCTTAAGAAAGTCTTGCACGGATAGCTTCCAAAAATGCTGCATGTTACGAATCCCTTTCAAAAAATCTAGCACAGACTGTTTCAGAAATTCATCTACGAATTTCTTCAGATTTTTTTTTCTTCCAAGCATTCACCTGGATGCTCCATGTATTTTATCAAAAATACTCAGTGTTTTTTTTTTTAGAAAATGAATCACAGATACATAGAATCAGAACTCCTTCGAAATTTTCTCAGACGCTTTCTTAAGAATTTTCCCCAAGGATTGCTTTAAAAATTCTACAAGAGATAATTAAGGAAATGCCCAAGATTTCTTTACATTCCTTTAGCTATTTCTTCATGCTCTTCCAGAATTGCTCCAAGGATTTCTTAAGAAAAATAAAATTTAGAAAATCTTTCAAGGATTCCTTCAGAAATTATCCGACAGATTCTTTCTGGGTTTCTTATAAGAATTCTTATGGAAAGGCTGGAAGACATTCTTACAAAGTTTCCTGCTGAAATTCACATCAGAAATTTCGCCGGGTATTACTCAGGTATTTCCTCAGAAATTCCTCCAGGACTTGCTCGAAGCGTACCTTTCGAAATTTCTTCCTCTAGGAATTTATTAAAAAAATGATTGGGGTGTTATTAGGGGATTTCTTCTGGATTTTTTTTTTCAAAAATATCTGAAGAGGTTTGGATTAAAAATAACCCTAATTAATCACCCTAGCGGTGATGGCACCTTTCTAGTACCTTCGAAAACCCATTTTAACAAAACTCAAGTGACGTGTTGATGAATATCACATTTTCATACGTTTAAGGTTAAGATATGTCGAACCTGGAATTTTGCACCAGGTTTTTGTGGGGCTGTTCGAGTCCGTATGAAGTTGATCATCAATATTAACTTCTTTTCTCGATCAGCCTAGATAGCTGTGTAGTGTCGGTAGCGATTGTCTCAATTGGCTAAGAATAACACTACGGACCGCCTGTTCCGGTGGTAAGAATCCACCAACAGGTGACCCCTAATTCATGGTGTGATGCGGCTTTATGCTTACCGTGCCTAGGAATGAATGGCTAGGGGGGTCTAATAAAAACCTAACCGCTAACGGAGCCTGTGGAGTACCAGGGCGCCCTCCACAGTATGTAGCCCTTACTGCGCTAACCGGAGCAATGGTGCAGTGGACCTTGTGTTTCTCCGAGACAATCAGCTGCCCTTCTTTAGTCTCACTTGAGGCTAAATAAGGGCGGGATTATGAAGATGTTGTTAATTAGTTTAAATTTTCACCTATATGGTTTCGCATTATGCGATTTACACAGTGTATTCTGTGTATCCTCGCCTTTGGCGTTTTCCAATCGATACCGATTTGGTTTTATTGTTGCTGTTCTTTGTTGTGCTGCTGTTGCGAAGAGTTTAATCTTACCTAGTTTGGGTAGTGGCTACGGTTAGGATAGCTCAGATCAATCTTCAGCATAAAAGAACAGCAACGATCAATCTTTGCAGACTTATGCAAAATGGTACAGCCCAAGTGGCCTTGGTACAAGAACCTTACTTTCGTAAGGGAAATTTCTATCTAGGAAACCTTGTGAACCCGGTGTTTGCCACTTTCAGTAAACATGAAATGGCAAACTCGCGTGTCATGCCTCGAGCCTGTGTGCTTGTCAACAACGCAATAGTTGCTACACTCATCTCTGAACTAACCACCAGAGATGTATGTGCTATCACAATTCATGTATCTGTTGGAAACCTCAACAGGAAATACGTCTATTGTTCTGTGTATTTACCGCATGATGAACCATCCCCTACGGATGCTTTCCAACAAGTCATCGCATACTGCACTTCAAAAGGCCTTCCGCTAATTGTTGGCAGTGATGCTAATGCTCACCATATCATCTGGGGCAGCTCAGACATTAACTTGAGAGGCTCCAGTTTGATGGAGTACTTAAGTAGTACAGATCTTGCATTACTTAACATAGGCAACCGCCCAACCTTCATGGTATCTGCTAGAGAGGAAGTGTTAGATATAACGCTTTGCTCTAGCAGAATTAGTCACGAGCTGACCAATTGGCATGTGTCAGATGAAGAATCTTTATCTGACCATCGCTATATCTTTTTTGAACATTTAAATGTTACTTCGCAAACATTGCGTTTCAGGAATCCTCGGTCAACAAACTGGGATCTTTATACTGATTTGGTTGCAGCCAAATTTCATGGATATTCACCATCCATTGACACTCCAAGTGATTTAGATGATGCCGTTGATACTACAACGACCTTCATCATGGAAGCTTTTGAAGAAGCATGCCCTCTACGGTCTGTGAAGATCACAAGAGGAACCCCTTGGTGGAACTCTGATCTGGCGAAACTCAGGAAATAATGTAGAAAGAGTTGGAACAGACGACGTTCGGCTGGTTCGGAGGCTTTCAGGTCGGCTCGCAAGGCCTACAGGAAAGCTCTCCGGTCTGCTGAACGATCCGGCTGGAAAAACCTTTGTACAAATGTTTCCAGCTTGAGTGAAGTCAGTCGGTTAAACAAAATCCTTGCGAAATCTAAGGATTTCCGGGTGAACGAACTTCGTTTGCCAAATGGCGATCTGACTTCCTCTGATGAGGAAGTTCTGGAATGCTTATTCAGCACACACTTCCCTGGATGTGTGGATATTACATCTTCGGATGATCCTGATGTCTTTTCTTGTAGTTATGATTCTTTAGCTTCGGCTCGGAGTATTGTAACTATAGAATCGATTGAGTGGGCTCTTAATAGCTTTGCTCCTTTCAAATCTCCTGGGGCAGATGGGATTTATCCTATTTTGCTTCAGAAGGGATTTGATTATTTCAAACATGTTTTGAAAAAACTACTTGTTTGCAGTTTTGCTACAGGGTATATTCCCAAATCCTGGAGGGATATTACTGTAAAGTTTATTCCGAAAGTGGGTCGTGCGTCGTATGAAGAAGCAAAGAGTTTCAGACCTATCAGTTTGACCTCTTTTCTTCTGAAATGCTTAGAACGCATTGTGGATCATCATATCCGTGATGTTCATCTGGCCAACGTGCCTCTTCATGTGAACCAACATGCCTACCAATCTGGTAAGTCCACTGTGACTCTTTTACACAAGGTTGTTTACGATATCGAGAAAGCATTCGCTCAAAAGCAATCTTGTTTGGGTGTTTTCTTAGATATCGAGGGTGCCTTTGACAACGTGCCTTTCGATGCCATATTGGAAGCCGCACGGAGTCATGGTATATCTCCAATGATTTCCAATTGGATTCACCAAATGCTCAAAAACCGATATCTCTTCTCGACATTGCGTCTAGCAGGGATTAGGAAATTGAGTGTTTGTGGATGCCCCCAAGGGGGAGTCTTATCACCGCTTTTGTGGAATCTCGTAGCAGATACGCTATTGAGGCAACTCAATAATAGCGGTTTTCCTACTTATGGTTATGCCGACGACTACCTAACATTGTTAGTTGGTATGTGCATCAGCACCCTTTTCGACCTGATGCAAAACGCCCTTCAGGTAGTTGAGGGTTGGTGTCGCCAATATGGCCTTTCGGTTAATCCGAGTAAAACATCTATTGTTCTTTTCACGGAAAGGCGAAACCGTAATGGCGTTCGACCTTTGCGTCTCTTTGATTCTGAAATCGATGTGACTGAACAGGTAAAGTACGTTGGAGTCATTCTTGATTCCAAGCTTTCCTGGACACCTCACATTGAGTTCAGAATCAAGAAAGCTTGTATGGCCTTCGGGCAATGCCGGCGTACTTTTGGTACAACTTGGGGTCTAAAACCCAAGTATATCAAATGGATTTACACAACTGTGGTTCGGCCAATATTGGCTTATGGATGTCTTGTGTTGTGGCAAAAGGGTGAAGTGAGAACGGTCCAATCAAAATTAGGCCATCTCCAAAGGATGTGCTTAATGGCGATGTCTGGAGCGTTCTCTTCAACTCCTACGGCAGCGCTAGAAGTTCTCTTTGACGTTGCCCCACTACACATTCATCTCAAACAAGAAGCCCTTTCTTGCACTTACCGGTTACGGGTACTCGGTTTACTAGAGGAAACTCCTGTGAACCGCACATCAACACACACCTCATTGTTTCCACTTTTGGTGAATTGGGACAAAATTGTCCTTGCTCCAAGTGATCTTACAATTGCTTGTAATTTTCCATATAGGACATTTTCCACGAAATTCCCTTCCCGGGAAGAGTGGACATCTGGTTATCTGGAAAGAAGTATTTCAGACGGCATCGTATGTTACACTGATGGCTCCCTTCTCGAAGGTCGAGCAGGTGCTGGTGTTTATTCTCGTGAGCTAAGGCTGTATCAGTCTTATTCACTTGGTAGACACTGCACCGTTTTTCAGGCCGAAATCTTTGCTCTTATGTGCGGAGTGCAATCAGCACTTCAGCAGCACGTAATGGGCAAAGTAATATACTTCTGTTCAGATAGCCAGGCTGCTATTAAAGCACTTGCTTCGGCCAACTCCAGGTCGAAGATAGTTATCGCTTGTCGAACTCAAATCGAGGAGCTGAATTCAGCAAACGCTGTTCACCTTCTATGGGTACCTGGTCATTCTTCCATCGCTGGAAATGAATTGGCTGATGAGCTAGCTCGCTCTGGAGCATCACATGACTTCATTGGCCCTGAGCCAGCTATTCCGATATCGAAGTGTTGGATTAAGCTTCAGATTCACACCTGGGCTGTCACTCAACACAGACAATATTGGAATAGTTTGGAGTCATGTCGTCAAACCAAATTGTATAGTGCTGAGCCATCTCTACGGGTGGCGAAGTATCTAACTAATCTGTCTAAGCAGAATTGCAGCATGCTAGTCAAAGCATTGACTGGCCACTGCCGACTCAGCTATCACATGGCGAATATTCAGCAAGCTGATTCATTTGCCTGTGATAGCTGTGAATCCGATTATGGAACTTCGTATCATTTGATATGTAACTGTCCAGTTTTCGCGCAACTGCGTTTCCGAGTATTCGGTAAACACTTATTAAGTGAAACTGACTTCAGAAACCTGAATCTTCAGGATATTCTGTTGTTCTTAACCCGCTGTGGTAAAGAGCTATAGGCTCTCTTTCGCTTTATGCGTTATTACAGTGCCCTTTTCAGGGCGCTGTTTGAACCCATTGTGGTACGCTTGTGCGTTAGTACCCTCTTCCAGGGTATTTTTCCTATTTCCCTACCTGTCCCTATCCCCATCCAAATCCTTTTTCCTTCCTTTTCCCTCAGGTAGATGATGAAATAGGCTGTTATTTTGGCGATGGCACAAATGTCCCAAATGGAGGATAACGTGCCTCTGGAGCCGGCCTTCTGATACCTGATCTGATACCTTTCGAAATTTCTTCCTCTAGGAATTTATTAAAAAAATGATTGGGGTGTTATTAGGGGATTTCTTCTGGATTTTTTTTTTTCAAAAATATCTGAAGAGGTTTGGATTAAAAATAACCCTAATTAATCACCCTAGCGGTGATGGCACCTTTCTAGTACCTTCGAAAACCCATTTTAACAAAACTCAAGTGACGTGTTGATGAATATCACATTTTCATACGTTTAAGGTTAAGATATGTCGAACCTGGAATTTTGCACCAATCTGAAGAACCAAACATCTGTTTGCACTGGAATGTTGATCGATTGGTCACCACCAACGGGTCACCACCAACGGGTCACCAATCAATCAACATTTTAGCCCAAACCTACTTTTGGGGTAGCTTCGTCATATCTTCACTTCTACAAAAATCCATTTCATCGTTTATCTTGTTTTTGATGGTTAGTCCTGAAACTCTTAAAAAACCGCAATCCTAAGCTTTGAGTCACCATTTGTGATTTAAACCCACCATCTTAGGATTTCTGGTCGTCATTTTTGGACTCCGGACTCCTTCCCCCTACCAAATATATCCACATTGCATGGTTTTAGAGCCTGAAACACCATTAAACAGACGACATGTTGGATTTTAAGTCCAGATATCTTCCCCATACGAATTATACCCATATTGCATGGTTTAAGATCCTAAAACACCATTATACTGCTAGCATCTTGAATTTGGAGCAGCCATTTCGGATTCCCGACCGCCATCTTGGATATTCTGGTCGTTATTTTTGAACTTCGAACATCTTCTTCGTACCAAATATACTCATATTGCATGGTTTTTGGGCCCAAAACTCCATTGAACAGACGACATCTTGAATTTTAAGCCGCTGAACAAAAAGCTGGTGTTACACCATATGCTTCTATTGGTGGACATAACTTTGTAAGTTTTGGAGAAAGAATTTCCCCGTCTTCGACAAAGTTTTTCAAAATAGCTTAATCTACAATGTTGCCATAGAGGTCATGCGATTTTGGCCACTAATTGAAAAAAATCATCTTGGTGTATTACCACCTTAACCTAAAAAATGTAACACCTTTAAAAAGTACTTGAAAAGCTAAAAAACTCCTCTGAAGACACCAAATTGCTTTAATCAATAGTTTTGCCGCAAAACCCAATGTCCCACTTTTCTGAATTTGTGCCACTGTGCGCCATCTTGGATTTAACACCGCCATCTTGGATATTCTGTTCGCCATTTATGGACTCCAGACATTTTCACCATACCAAATATACCCATATTGCATGGTTTTAGAGCCTAAAACACCATTGAACAGCCGCCATATTTAATTTTGATCCGCCATCTTGGATTTTAGTCCGCCATATTGGATATTCTGGTCGCACATTTTTTGAACTCCGGACATCTACTCCATACCAAATATATCCCATATTGCATGGTTTAAGAGCTTACAACTCAATGAAACAACCGCCATCTTGAATTGGGAGCCGCCATCTTGAATATTGGGCTGCAATCTTGAATTTTGGGCTGACTTACGGCCTTCACAATGGGAAAATCGACCCAAAAAACTGATCTATTAACGCCACTGGTTTCGGTACGTGAAGTTGACCATTTCCGACGTAAAAAAGTACGAGAAATCGATTTATTTCACCGCACGGCACGGAAAGTGGTCCATTTTGCCCCATTTCGCCCTTTTTTCAAAAAATGAGAATCAAAACGTACCAACACGACTGTAGATCGTTAAAAATAGCTGCAGGTGTAATCAGAGGCTTACAGCAATCATAAAAATATATGAAAGATCCTTTCAAATGCTTATTTTGCCCCATATGCCCCAACAACTGCTGGAAATTGTGAATTTTACATAATTATGAATGGATTTTTAATGTTACTGATTTGAAGTTGTATTTTTTGGCATGAACAAAAAGCGCCAGATCTATTATCACCAGAATCATCTTCAGGAGTTGTCCAATTTGCCTCATTTTGCCCTATTATCATAGAAAAATGAGATTTAAAACTATGTTACTGCTATGGAACGTTGAAATTAGTTTGAGTTACAATTAGAAACTAACAATTATCGTCCCGTAACGTGGGCAGATCACCTTGTAATGGTGCGTTACGGTGTAAGATCTACCATAACAAATTTTGATCTTGTAATTTTTAAGCTTTGTTAATTTAAATGCTGAAACATTCCAAGATCACAATTTGTTCCATTTTTTTTATTATTATGTTTTTCATTGTTAATAAACCATTTATTTCAGGAGGATTCAGGTAATTTTTTTTCTATGTCTAGAGAGATTTATATCCAAAAATTATGTAACTGTTGTGAGCCTATCACCATTTAATACTATTTTCTATTTCAGATGTACAAGGCAACCCTGCAGTCGCGGCGACAAAACATCCTTCTTATTTTTTGAAGGGTCAAGATCGCCATATCATTCGGTGGCGGGTAGACCACGTTGTCCGCGTCGTTTTTCTTCGAGCCGAGTGTCGTAATGTCGCGTTTTTTTTCGGATCGCGAACTTTATTTTTATTTTTTTTATTTATTTTTTTTTTTAACTCGATTTACGCGATTTTTTTCTTTTTTTTTTTTTGTTGTTCAACGCGATTTTTAGATTTTTTTTCTTTTATTTTGTTATTTCTAGAGTAATCAATTTCTTTTCCTCGCGTTTTAACCATTTAGGTATTGCAAAGTTCCGATGACCCTGGAGGGATCGGTTCTGCTTGTGCTTCGCACTGAGCCGAAACATAATTAATTAAACAATAAATAGAAAAAAAATCTCTTTTGATTGCCGGCGTTCAAAAGATTAAATTTTAACCAAATAAACAACCAACGCCGTGGGTCCATCGCCAGCTTTTCAGGCGAATCCTTGACCTACATAATACATCTCCCAACCACCCACTCCGTAGTACTTATGGGAGTGTCACTGAGTCGGAGGCCTCTTAAATAAGTGCTACATCAACATTTCCTTCCCCTATCCCAAGTTACGGTAAAGATGGGCGTGGCCGGGAATAATGACATTTGTGCTTTTGGTATTCTTGCAAAAGATTGGAGCAAAGTTAACTCCCCGGCCTTGTTCCGAAAAGCAATCCGAGCAAGATTAGCAAAAGGTACATGAATGTTGTTAGTATCCAATCTACGAAGTATACCGTAACTACGCTAACGCTAACGCTAACGCTAAATTAGAAACTAACAATTATCATGCGCATATATGAAATATCTTTTCTCTATTTTACCTTACATGCCCCAAAAATTGCTGAATAATAACGTATTTTGTATGGTTTTGTAATGTCGTTGGTTGCAAAACATGAAGTCATTGATCATTTTTGATAAAAACAAATGCGGTTTATCGATTAATAATAGTATCATTCTCAGAATGGTATGAATAGCTCACCATTTTACCCCAATTTGCCTTGATTTTTTGACATGTAATGAATAAATTAATTTACCTTATTTGCATTGGTACTGAAACCAATGTTATCAAAAATTCATATAAAGGGTTTTTTCTATAATTTCAGCTTTTGATGGGGAATTAAGGGCATAATAAGCATCTTATAGCGCCAAATTATATATACATATTTAAGATGCCTCATTTAATCGGTTGTAATATGCACACACATTAAGATTAAAATTAAGATCAATGCTGGTTGTACCCTCAATGATATTTCCTACAACTTTCCTGAAGACATCAATATACTATTGTAGCTGATTTAATATATGAGAACCAAGAAGGTTCACCCTAATGAATTTTTATAGCATTCACTCAGAGCAATATGCTCTCAAGTTGTTAAACTATATATGTATGCAGAGGTTGACGAATAAATCAAATCAGTTGAATTCATGCCACAGAAACGAAAACCTCGTGTTTCAATCGTCCGGTCGGTATCACGGTTATCCCTGGATCTTACACTATAATCACATATGGTAAACACTGAATTTTCATCTCACTACTAGGTGAATTGATCACAAAAGTAATACTTTCAAAAGAAGGATTCTTGTCTATCAAACAACCTCTTGAAACAAACTTTTGTCCTATCTGCTCCGTTTTGAAAGATATGGGTCATTTTCTGTTAACGACCCCTAAATATCAGTTTTTGCATTGTAACTTTTTTCAGACATTTTTAGGAATTTTCAAATTTTCAACTTATTATATATGATAAAATGCATGTTTTCTTTAAAGGGGCTGTCCATAAACCACGTGGTCATGAGGGGGGGGGGGGGGTTCGGCCAATAACCATTTTGTATGGACAAATAAAAAAATTTGTATGGGCTAATGACCACGCGGGGGGGGGGGGGTTGAAAAGTCCCAAAAAAATGACCACGTGGTTTATGGACAGCCCCAAAGACGACAAAGTTCTATCTTCAATACTTTGAGTTTTTTAAAAATTTCAGTTACGAACTAAAATATTTCATAGCTCAATTTTACTGTCAAGGAAGCAAGTGTCCAGCCTGAGTTGAAACAAAATTTACACCTATTATAAACTTCTTTCATATTCAATAGAAAAATCTTGCCCCATTTTGCTCTGTAAATGACACAAAACCGTAAAAAAGGCTACTTTTCAAAATAAATTAGTAAATATCTCAAAAACTATCATAGATACAATGTTGCCGTCTTCAAAAGAAATACGTATTTTGTCATATTAAATAACTTTGTAGAACAAAAAAACTGATTTTAAGGGGCCATTCACAAATAATGGCCCATATCTCTAGAAATTGAGCAGATAGAGCAAAAGTTTGTTCGGCAAGTTTTCTCATAATGACATTTTCTACAACTTTGCTGAAGACATAAACACGCTATATTCACTTATGAAAAAAATCGAATTTCTATCTCACTTTTAGGTGGATTAACAATGCTAGTGATACTTCCAAAAGAAGGGCTCTGATATACCAAACAACTTCTTCGAAGACACCTCTAAAATCAATTTTTCATGCCCAAAACACTTTCGATCACGAAATTGGGCCTTTGGAAACAGTGTGGGTTGGAGCAAACATAAAAAATATTTTTTGCCCGCATTCAAAAGAACAAATGTTCTTATAAACCATATCAAAAAATAAGAGGGGTGTTATTTTTGTAACTCAAGTGAAAAATACTTGAAAAGTGCCTATTTTTTTCTAGAAAATCATCAATATCTTTTGAACGGAATGACGTGGCAACATTCTCAGCGCACGAAAATGTGCATTTTTGAAAGCTCTAAAAATGGTTCTTAGACAACTTTGATGAAAAATTTGAAACAAAAAAGATAAAGCAATAAAACTGTTTTGACCAAATTTGGAGCATTTTCCCATAGTTTCCATAGGGTGACGCTAGAACAAATCGTTTTATTGCTTTATCTTTTTTGTTTCAAATTTCTCGTCAAAGTCGCCTAAGACCCACTTTTAGAGCTTCCAAAAACGCGCATTTTCGTGCGCTGAGAATGTTGCCACGTCATTCCGTTCAAAAGATATTGATGATTTTCTAGAAAAAAATAGGCACTTTTCAAGTATTTTTCACTTGAGTTACAAAAATAACACCCCTATAATGTTTTGATATGTTTTATAACAACATTTCTTCTTTTGAATGCGGGTAATTTATGTTTGCCCCAACCCGTTATAACACCTTTTTGAAAAACTATTATTTTTTAAGAAAAATGCCTGTAACTTTTGAACCAAAAGAGATAACGACCATCTCAGGGAAAATATGGACCACCCTAATTTTCATGTATATTGAAAAGAGGGCCTTATTTTTAGGAACAACTTTGTAGAAAACCATATTAATTTAGAAAATCATTTGAAGGCGCTGAATGCATCTTTCCTTGTAAATCTGGTTCGTGGACCACTGTGCACTGTTTCAATATAGAACAACGATTGAACAGAAAACTTTCCACTTTGTCAAGTTAAACAATATTACTAAGTACAAGATCCAAGCGCGCAGTCTACTAAAGAAAAATTTCCATACCGGTCCATACTGTTGTACTTCATCAAATGTTTGTTTTTATAAGCCTATACGCATCGCCCAGCCTGTGATATTCGCGACGATGAACAAAACAGTTAGCAATCATCGTCTACCGCCGCCACCGTCATCGCTGGTACTGCACTTCACCTTAGGTAAACACAATCTTGCATATTAATAGCTCTCTATCATATTTGAGCAAACAAACTCGACCAGCATCTCCTCCTCCCTTTAATCACATTTCCATACCGCTTGTCTGAGATTCATCATCAAGGGGGAAAAAATACTAAGTGACAATCCCATTATCAGTGACCGCGTGGAGCTCGGCGTTTATGATACCTGCCCGAAATCGTAATACACATACTGAAATACTAAATCAATGTATCGTACTCATCGTCATAATTATCATCATCGTGTCGCCAATCTTTTTTGTTCTTATCCAAGCGGTACGCGCGATACGATGCCCTTGGCAAGATAGTCCCTGCTGATCGAATGGATCTTATCGCTGCGGGGCATTACAAGCTGTACTGATACAGTGTACTTCCACGGCGACGTGGTCGTGGAAATTAGCTATTCCAATCATATCGTAGCAAATCGTCTGGTACGTAACATTTGGATGTGTACAGAGTTTCCGCACATCGAACAGGTTTGGGCAGTCAATTAGGTGAAGAAGGAGACAAATGCGTCAGATGGTAAAATGAACAAACTTGAAATTTGACTAGCATTCGGTACTAATTTAGACTAGTGGTCAAATTACTTACAACTCAATCAAACGCAATGGAACATTACAAATCCACCGAACCATTCAAATGTAATAAAACATCACAAATGTCAATTTAAACGCATTATCTTCCATCTTCATCGTTCACATGACATGCAAATATGGAAATTTCGGTAACCAGTTTTGAATTATGATGGTGACACTGAATGATAACATACTGATGAACGCATTGTGCATTTTGTGTTTTCGAGAATTTTGACATTTTACAAGACAGTGTTTAGGTGCTCATCGAAAACAGGCTTTGTTGGGACATCACACCTTTTCCTGAGAGGTGCATTTCTCCCCGTTCTCCTCCGCAAACATATGTTCGGTGGCGTGGCCTGTATGAAGCACCTTTTTTTTGTACTGACAGACCAATTGACGTTATTATTGAGTTCTAGCAGCTTCAAAACTGCCATGATACAGCGGTTGAGTTCCAATCGAAGGTCACAGAAATCGCACAATCGGCGATCGCAAACCGCAACAAGTTTTGTTTCGATGAGCCTGCGCCCCGGCGATCGTCATCTTCAAGGGCGGCAGATGAAGTGCTGGGTCAGGGTGGATAATAGTTCGATGTATTTAAATGTACGTATTTTACCTTTTACATAACATGTTAGTGAAACAGCAAAGTTCAAGAAAGTCTGGTTCACTGATGCGTGTAATGACGTAGGTGGTTCGTGAGGTGTGAACATTCAAGTGCTGGACGGATTTAATCACTCGATAGGATTTTGACGCACTTAGGCATTTTTTGGATACTACACGTGAACGTTGAAGGTGTGAAATGGGTTGAGTATATCTTCTGTTATTACGAGCTAAGACATCAATTTTTATTTATATGAAGTAGCTGTCCCCGGCAAACTTAGGGTATGCGCACAGCAAAATATAGCCACTGCCTTAGAGTCAGTGATCAATCCCAAATTTCTGTGCTTTGGTAACGGACGAGAAGGAAGAAATTCTCAAAACAGCGATCTGGAACTTATACCACCAATTTCCTTTATTTAGAAAAGCAAGAACTTTATCAAAGTCATCATCGAAATGAGGCACATGCTCCGACGTTATGTTCAACACAGTCCTCTCAGTTGACTGCTTGACCATCTTCACTGAAGGCCGATCCATACCAAGATGACATTTACAAGCCACGATTTACCTTTTTCCACAGATCACTTTGAGCTCTTCTACAAAGTTTTTTCTGCACACTTTAGGCTATATTTTATTATCATTGGTTATAAGATTCATGTAAAATTTGTAATGTAGTAATTTGAATTGCCAATACAAAATCCAATGAAAATTTCAACCACATTACAGAACACTCCCTTCAGTCGCATCTAAATTTTGCGCAGTAATTTTAGACGTAAAAGGGGATTTAAAAAAATCTTCGGGCTGATGAGCTTAAATTTGATTTTTTCCATATAACGTTGGCCCATCCTACTGTATATTCACATCTCCGGATACACAATTGATGTGATTTGATGGGACCGCTTTAGATTTTTTAGGTTTTTGGTTTTCTTACACATATATATCACTTGCAATGATTTTATTCACTTTAGTAATTCCGCTGAAGCACCCAACGCTGCTTCTACAACGCCACCGGTAGCCTCTTATGTAGTCTAAGCCTGTTTTCTTGCTAACCATACGCGCCAACTTGTGACGTAGTTGGGAGGGCAAAGATCTTTAAAATTGATCAAAATGCAACTTTGTTTCGATTAAATGCGCTAGTTTACACGTGAATATGCCTAATTTGGATAAACTGCATCGATTTCGACAGTATTTCATTGTTTTTGAGTGGCCTTGCCCCCCCCCCCACCCCCAACTACGTCACAAGTAGGAGCGTATGTTGCTAAGTTCATTAGCTTATCAAAATGTCATGATTTGATGTGTCCCATGCATAAGTTTGGTGTACTTTATATTCGGGCTCTTTCGACGGGACAGCCGGTAATTATTCCGGAACACTACCGGTATATTTAAATGTCGTCTGAGCTTATGTAAAACTGGTCATCAGGTTACCTGGAACTGGTAACACTACCGGTAGTAATTTATGTGGACTGTGCTTATTTTCTTATTATTCATGCATCAGGTTACATTTGCTCGTTCATCAGGATACCTAAAATCATTTGATGCGTCGTGAAAATTGATTTGGTTCTCTTTTACATTCGGCCACTTTCGGCGGGACACCTGGAACCTATTTCGGTACTATCAGTAGTTTCTTATGTCGGCTTAGCCTATCTTCTTGCTAACCGTACAATAATTAGATTATTGAAAAGGCCACGATTTGATGGGTCGCATGTATGAGTTTGGTTCACTTTTATATTTGGCCACTTGTAGCGGGACACCCGGAGCTGGTTCCGCAATGCTACCGGTTCAGATACAGTCTGCAACTATTTTCCTGCTAACCGTTCATCAGATAATCGAAAATGCCGTGGTTTGATGGGTCGCATGCATGGGTTGGTTGCATTTTCATATCTGTCCGCTTCCTGGGGTACCGGTCCGGAACACCTAAATGGCCATAACTCCGGAACGGCTGGACCGATCTGAACCATGTTCAACTCAACTCGTCGAGCTGAGTTGATTGGTATATAAAACTTGACCCCTCCGGGGGCTCTATCCAATTTTCGTTTTTTGAGTGAACATATAGCCCTTCTGTGCAACTTGTTGTACGAGAAGGCAAAAAACGAAGTATCTCAAACACCTCAAAACTTACATAAATTGAATGTATTTAGTAACCGTGAATTAGATCCTTCAAAAAATGTCAAGAAAGGGATCTTTTATTCAGTATACGGTAGGCAAAATTTTGCTGTGACTACTGTGGAATTCCAAAAGATGTACTGAGGACGAACTTTTTATGACCTTGAGGTAAATTCGGTGGGAAATTAATTGCGATTCCGATGAGAATTTCTTTTAGCATGTCAAGAAAAAATAATGTGGTTTATGGAAGTAAATATCACTCAAATTTCAAGAATTATTGGCACGAAAATTGGAGAAAACGTTGAAGTTACTACTGGAGGAATTCCTCCCTTGAAATCTGCTGAAGGAACTCTTTGAGAAATTGTTGGAGGAATTCCATAAGGAAGTTCTGTATGAATTTTATAAGAAAATCATAGAATTTAGTAATCCATCCGGAAATCCTGGAGTAATTACAAAGTATTACAAAAAAAAAACTCATACACGAATCTATATTTAGTAATAAATATCCATCCCAAGTAACACAATTAGTATTATAATAGTTTAAAATTCACTATTAATACATAGTCGACTGTTCATTTCCTGCATTATTGACTCAATGTCAAACACTTATATAAGCAAAACAGCGCAAAAAATGGCGGCTTATAAAACATCTTACAGGTTATATAAGATGTATTCGAATACACTTATATTACTTCAAAGGTACGTTTAAAGACACTTTCCAATATTGATATGTTTAAAACGAGCGATATATCAATAATAATACTTGCATACAACACATATAACACAAAAGCATTTAAAGGTTGAAATTAAGCTATTTCCAAGTGATAGAGATATGAAGAAAACTTTTATAGTGCGTATTATTTAAACTTTCGTAATAATGCTATTTGAAAGTTATATAACTTGAAGATTTCATATATATTACCAATTCGTTTAGAGACCCGACTGTATTCAAAGCGCAACAACTTCTAGAAAAAAAAACATGAAAAATGAAAAATAAAGAAATATTTTTTTTTCTGAACAAATGCAATTAGCTTCTTCTGCATGAAAACAGATTTTCAAGAAATGGAACATCAGCTAAATATTTGGATATCAAATAATTAAATGGGACATATTCAGTGATGCTAGAGCATTACTAAACTTGCGCTTCAAAATTTATCGCGAAACTTCTAATTTCAGTCATTCAAAATTTATGCGCCATTGATTTGAATTAAACATGTAGCATAAATCTGCCATTTCATACTGTTTTGTTGGTTTTTTTTTTCAATGCGCACCGAAAAAGCAATATGGCAGATTGCTCATAAAGATTACAGTGCTGTTCAAAATATTCCGAATGCAATTGAAATTTGTATTCATACATAAAATTGGACCCTTGACCCGTTATAGACTAATTATGGCTCATAGTACAATATTATTAAACTTAAAAGCAGTTTCTTGAACGACGATCAACCAACCAAGAAATTTTAAATAATGTCATTTCGTTCCATACTTTCATTAACGTACTCATATATTCATTTAGCACTGTAATTTGAACCGTTTTTATTATAGAATGAAGCGGGACAGAAAGTACACATTTTTTATTTTGATTTGGAAGAAGTTTAAGTTACATCAAAATTACATCTCGCGAGCAACTATATAACTATAGCTTGCCAATACATATATAATACATTTGAATAACAACTTTTCAACATGCTAATTTTTTTGTTTGTTTTGTGATAATCATTACGACACCAAAACAACTATATTATAGCTAGTTGGTTGAACTGTCAGTTTCAAAATAAAATTAATAGTAAAGGCGAACTATTCTGCTGATGGAGGCTCCTATTTCTCTCGAATTATCAGTAAAATTTAATGTGCAGAGTGTACAGTTCACAATAATACCCGACTAGCTCATGTTTGGGACGACAACCCGTAATTGGATGGTTCCTGAGTGCGGAGAATTGGGCAGCAGCTAGGGTATGCAGCATATCAAATTGAAACTGAATCTTGCTGGAAACTGTTGACGAATTTGTCGATTGTGCTCCGGCTGCTGATTTGGCTAACTAATGGACCGTAACGCAAAGCGCTCTTGCAGGATACTTCGTATATGAGTGAATGTTGACTCTGTTTGGACAGGGACGGTAATCGCGGGTGCTGCTTTCAGTAGAACTTGGCCAGGAGGATGTTAGTTTCCTTATGGGAGCTCCGCGCTGTATCGAGCTGTCGATACCCGTCCAGCTTAAGATTTTTGTTATTAAATAACTAGTTGATTAAGTTGGTTAATGCATGATTTCCTTCCCGTAGGCAGGTTTAACCCCGCATCATTTAGGGTAGCCTTTGCGAATTAAACAGATAACTGAGTAGCCGCAGGGTCACCGCAGTATGGTTTATAAACAAACTACGATTAAAACGTAAACATTGATTGCTGTCAAGATTGGACGGTGATAGGTGTTGAATACAAGAATTTTCTGCGTATTTTTCAACGTTTTACAACCAAAGATATTCTTTTGCTATTGGTCAGCAGCCAACAAAAAATAAACTTAAAAATAACACTTGATGATTTCTAATGCTCTTATAATACGGTTATAAAGCAGCTTTTAAAGTTTTTATTTCTAAAGATGTTTTCTGTGTTACTTGGGATTTAAAACATCTGAGGAAACTTCAAAATGAACTTCCGGAAGAATTGCAGAATAATGCGCAGATAGTCCTGGAGAAGAAGTTCTTGAAGGAATATGGCAAGATTTTTTAGAGGAATTTCGGTTGAATTTCTTGGATGAATCCTATAGCGAACTCCTGGAGAAACTCAACAGGAATCTCCTAAAGGAATCATTAATGGAATTTCTGGACGAATTCTGAAGGAAATCATGGAGAGTATTCCTAAAGAAATTTTTGGATATTTTACTGATACACACTCAATCCTGAATTGCATGTTCAGTACTTTTTTGACGAAATTAGCACAGTAGAACTATTTCGGTACTATCGGTAATCAGTTTTACTGAATCTCAGGACAGCAAATGCCAAAAACGTGTGCAAAAGGTAAAAAAAAACAATCCAGTTTTTCAGTGTTCAGCTATTCTGTTGTCTTCACAAATTTACCAAAGTTGGTATTCGAAATTAAGTGTGCAATCTAGGGAAGAAATTCTAAAGGAATCGCGGAAGAAGTGTAAGGTAATCTCTGATGAAAATTCTCGAGGAATTCCAGAAGGAACTATGAGAGAAACCCGTGAAGGAACTCCTTGAAATATTCTATAGAGAGGTCCTGGAGAAGTTCATGGAGAAATCCCAGAAGAAGCTTTAGGAGGAATCCCGGAATAATTTTCTGGAGAAATCCAGCAGAAATTTAGAAGGACTTGCTAGAGAATCTTGGATCAAATTCCTGGGAAAATCCAATCTTAAGAAAGGAATCCATCTGAGATCCCTTAGGGATTTTTTAAAATTCTTCCAAAGGTACCTTCTGAGATTGCTCCAAGAGTTCTCTTTAAGGTTTTTTTACTTTTTACAGTTGTACTAGCTTAAGAACTACACGACACACAAAACACGCGACGCGAGACAAAACATAACACTTATCGTTCTCACAATCGATTGTAAGTACGATAAGTCTTATGTCTTGTCTAGCGTCGCGTTATGTTGTTCTCTTTTAGATTCTTTCAGAAGTTCCTTCTGTGATTTCTTTTTTTAGTTTCTTCTGAAATTCTTTGAGCAGTTTCTTCGAAGATTTCTCAAGAAGCTTGTTCTGGAATTCCTCTTTAAGGATTCCTCCCAGAGTTCTTTCCAAGATTCTGCAGGATTTTTTTTCTGAGATTCATCAGGAGTTCCATCTAGGATTTCTAAATAAGTTCTTTCTCATATTCCTATAGAAGATTCTTTCGAGACTCTTTAAGAAGTTCTTTTTACTTCTTTTGAGATTCCATGAAGAGCTCCTTCTATGAGTCCTCCAAAAGTTTCTTATTCTCATCCAAGATTTTTTCCACTGGAACACAATCCTGGAGGTATCCCATGAATAGTGAAGGTATCCCGAAACTCCTGAAGGAATCGGAAAAAATACCGAATTATTCCCGATTTCCTGGTAGAATCTCAGAACGAAGTCTTGAAGGAATACCGGAAACAATTCTTGGAGCAATCTCAGAATGAATCCTTAAGGAACTTCCGGAAGAATCTTAGAAGGAGAAAATTCGGAAGGTTTTTCTGTAGAAACTCCTGGAAGAGTGCCTGGAGGAATCCTGGATGGAACTTTCCAAGGAGTCTCACACGAAACTCCTGGAAAAATCCCCGAAACTAAAGAACTACTGGAGGAAACCCAGAAAAAAAATCTGGAGGAAATGCTAAAAAATTGCCTTTTTCTAGGGAAATTCCCTTGATTCCCGTTCCGGTTGGGAAAATTTTCTCGACTCCCTGGGCATAGTGTATCCATTGTACTTGCCTCACAATTTACAAATTCATGCAATGGCAGGCAAAGAAAGCCCTTCAATTAATAACTGCGGAAGTGCTTAAGGAACACTAAGTTGAAGCAGTCTTGTTAGCGATCACAGTCTTTCACATCTTTTTGTCGATATTCGGCTGCCTTTGTCTCCAACATTTGCAACACAAGCGATCAAACTACTGTACGGAACAAAAATGTCGAATGAATGCGCTTGACCACGATTGCGTCTCCGGGAGATGGTTCGGTTTTTGTTATTCCTGTATTTTCCATAAAGAGAGCTTTTTTGGATAAATGTACACTTCCGATCAAAAGTTTGGGGTCACCCCCTCAAAAACATGTCATTTTTTAGGCCCATATGTTCGCGAATTTGCGTCCGATTTCAAAACCCTAGGTCTCATTCAAAAGATAATAAGTCAAGGAAACTTTGAACATGATTTAAAAGAAGCTTTTTCAAAATAAATTGCATGTAAACTTAAACCAAAGTTGCCAAATTTTCTAAAAAATGAATATAAACTTACGGCAGTGTCGCTGGAAATTGGGTCGACCAAATTTTAAGATGAGAGTGGTAATATAACCCATTTTTTTATTAGCTTTCAACTGCTTTTTACAGAACTTAGTTAAAAAATGTAGAAAAAAGTTGTTAAGTAAATTGACTCTTCATGTCATCGACCAAAAGTTTGGGGTCACCCCTCAATATGATGTATCGGCCAAAAGTTTAGGGTCACTATCGTAAAACATGGAAAAGTGATTTGTTGATATCTTTGTCATCTTTCATCCAATTTTAATTCTACTTGGCTTATTTGAAACAAAATGAATGATACTTACTGCATAGACATTGAACCTCACATATTTGTTGAAATTTACATACTAAAACTTAACGTAAAATTGCCCCATTTTTTGAAGTGTGGTGAAATGAAATGTGTTAACTTTACATAACATTTTTATATGCAAAAATCGTTAAATACGTTAAGTTAAAGACATGAAACGTAAATTTAGCTATTTATCTTTGAAATAAACCAAAAATAATGAAAATTGAACTATAGATGACGAAGATATCACCAAATCACTTTTCCATGTTTTACGAAAGTGACCCAAACTTTTAGCTGATACATCATATTGAGGGGTGACCCCAA
This sequence comes from Aedes albopictus, assembly GCF_035046485.1. Classification (NCBI taxonomy): domain Eukaryota; kingdom Metazoa; phylum Arthropoda; class Insecta; order Diptera; family Culicidae; genus Aedes; species Aedes albopictus. The sequence goes on along the minus strand of NC_085137.1, from coordinate 467,563,713 downwards.
ACTTTTGGTCGATGACATGAAGGGTTTAATTTACTTAACAACTTTTTTTTTACATTTTTAGCTAAGTTCTGTAAAAAGCATTCAAATAGAAAATGGGTTATATTACCACTCTCATCTTCAAATTTGGTCGTCCCATTTTCCAGCGACGCTGCCGTAAGTTTTATTCATTTTTTAGAAAATTTGGCAACTTTGGGTTAAGTTTACATGCAAATTTTTTTGAAAAAGTTTCTTTTAAATCATGTTCAAAATTTCTTTGACTTATTATCTTTTGAATGAGACCTAGGGTTTTGAAATCGGACGCAAATTGGCGGAGATATGGGCCTAAAAATATTACATGTTTTTGAGGGGGTGACCCCAAACTTTTGATCGGGAGTGTACGCACACTTTACACGCGGTTAAATGGAAGCATGTATACATTGTGTATATCGTTTGACATGCACAAAGATTATGCCCAAGGAAGTCAAGGAAATTTCCTTAACGAAAAATTCCTGGACCGACCGAGAATCGAACCCGTCACACTTAACATGGTCGCTATGCTGAATACCCGCGTGCTTACCTGAACCGGCTATATGTGTCCTGTCTTAGTAAACATCAATAAATTATTACCACGCAAACAAGTGACACGGATACAAAACAAGCTCTATCGTCTGGAAATAGTTTTTAGCAATTAAACCCATTTTACCACAGCCGACAGCTATTAACTCCGATCAAACGCTGAGTAGTTCCATTACCCGCTTGCCAATTTCCTCTCCAGTGCAAACTGTTCGCTGTGTGAGGACACTACACTCTGCCCGAACTCAGCTTCGCTAACAAAAACAATTGACACACCTAATTTTGCCCACTAAATCACCCAATTAACCGAATTATTGCGATCTCTACCAATCCGTTTCCAAAGAAATGTCCTACTTCTGGCGAGTGTGTACTGCTAGTGGATGGTATATGTACGTCTCTAGCCCATTATTGAGTAGCGAGCACTTCACTTCGCGTCATGACGGTTGCGCATACTTATTGCCTGTTTAAATTATCAGTCCTCCGCCTTTGGACCACTTCAGTGGCGATAGCGAATAAATCGACCACTATTGGTCATGGACTTGAGGACCGACTGTCACCAGGTTCGCTATCCAACCACATACGTGCTGTTTAGAAGAAACCCGACTGTCGTTCAATCACTTGCCATCGAGGGTAAATGACCTGAATTCTCCTTCCGTGCCGTATACCGTCACCTCGCAATAATATATTCACTGCATAGAACGTGATTTCTTGAAGTTTTACGAGCTATCGATATCGGATACATGGACCTGAACTTTGAACCGCGAACTCTTTGAATCGCTTCATTCGAACAACCTCTGTCGTATTCACCAGTATGCAGCAGACAACTGCCCGAATTCCCACGCTTCTGTTCAAGCGTCTAATTACTCGTCCCCCGCCTCATTATTTATGCACGCACTTGAAGACTTCGGTTTCACTATTCTGCTAATTGCTAGGTATCTGCGTGTTCTAAGCCACCACAAGCCACCGTAGAACTTTCCATTTCTTACACAATAAACTTGCCAGCCACTCACTGTGTTCTGTGGGGGGCGCGTATTGGATAGTCGAACCTACCTGGTCTGTACTGGCCGATGGACTAAGTAGAACTGAATTACCAAGTACCGCAACTGCGACTGACAACGACCAAGACCACAGCAAAGGCGCCAAAAAGTGATTGCGCACGTATACGCGTGCGCACCAACTGTATCGCGCGCGGGAAGTCTCGCGCTCGCTCTTTGTACACACATGTACTTTACGTATGTACAAAGATAGTACCTACCCACACTCAGCCAAATAACCTTAAGATTTCCATAAGGCCCAACTTATGAAACGGCCTTTAAATAATTCATAATGATGCGGATGAATTTCATAAGGTCACTCTATGACGTAAAATCGTCTCACAGCTTGGCTTTTATTCATGTTTAGCAACATGGTATTCTCAAGCGTCGGTAGCCGTGTGGATAAAACACGTGCTCGGAGAACCCGACGTTCATGGATCGAATCCAGTCTGCATCATTTTAAGATGTTTTTGTTCTTTTCATAAGTCTATCTTATGAAATTTGTCATAGAAAGCACGATCAATTTTCATAAGGTATTCTTATGTCATCCATAAGAATTAGTTATAGCAAATTTTCATAAGGTATTTCGATGAATTTCGCTAGTTTTTTTCGCTGAGTGCAGTCTTAGAGCCTGCGTCCAAAGTTCGCGTTATCAGCGAAGCGAGCGTGCGATCGTATGATGAACGTTCTCTGAGTACGCTGCTGCTGGGCGGTGAGCTCGTTTTTTCTCTGTTTACTTTTATTAGCAATCAAGAGGTTCGGAGGTGGGTATGAAGTTTCTGAACTGAATATACCGCATTTAGTTCACTACTTGACTGCGAACTGCGACATTATAAGTGCGAAAACGTAAATAAAAGTGCGCGATTGCATCAAGTCAGGTTGATGTCTTCGGCGCACTATTTCTTCAATCTATGGAGAACAAGTGCTCTGAAGACACCGAGTTGATTTGATGCAATCGCGCACTTTTATTAGCGTTTTCGCACTCGTGAAAACTAGTGCGATAGTCCAGTGGTGAACTAAATGCGCTATATTGGTCTAATGTATAAATTATTCATACTTTGCGATTGGATTGGCGACAGCTCGTATGAGGAACTGACGAAAACAAAAATATGCACCGTTTGATATGCCTTGTCTATCTCCAATAATTATTATTCTTCAATTTTTCTTTCGATTCAGATCAGGAAGTTATCCTTCTCGAAACCCCAACAGACCTTTGGGACTCAAGTAAAAATTTCAAAAATACCTTGGAGACGGTAGAACTTTTGTCAAAAAGTTGGTAGAATTTTGTTTTTTTTTTTTTTCAGTAGCTGAAAGATGCCAATTTTTTTTCGGTGCTGACATGAACTTCAAGATATGCTATCTATCTTCAAGCAAATATGGTCAAAATCTTCCCACAAACCGGAACAGAGATGCAAGTTTCTTGCGTAAATAAAGCATCCAGGTGCACAGTGCTCGTAATTTGGGGAGTTCCAATGCATTAAAAATGTAACATGATCGATGGATAATCCGGTATGACTCGTCTTAGTAGTTTGTTCGCAGGGTAGCTCTAAGCTTGTAACTTTCTGGTGCCGGAGTGAAACCAGTTTCCTGTATATGACAAACCTCACAAACCACCATTAGATACTAATTTGTTTATAGAGAAAGCAATGGAATTATTGTATTTTGCTTGTGCTTTTTATTTTGTGTGTAAATAAAACTTCTTATAACATAATGTATAAGTTACAATGGGGGATTTTTTTATTACCGTACGGGTTTGGGCGAAAGGGTCTCAGATTTTCATGAAACTTTTTCCACAGACAAAGCTCATAGATTTATGAACGAAAAAAAAATTGAGAAAAATTCAGGGTCGCCTATTTTCTCAAAAACTCAGGTGGGTTTTCCCCTGACACTACTTAATTTGAAAAATCATAACTCAAGAACGAAGCATCGTAGAAACAAAGTTTTTTTTTAGAAAATGAAAGCAAATTTTCTCAGAAATCTAAAAATAAATATGAGCTGGATAAAGTTTTCCACAAAATTTTTCACAGTTGAGAAGATTTGTAAAGAAAAGCCGAAAAACTATGCCCGAACTCATGGAAAATTTTCAAAAACATATTTTTGAGAAGGTTATTCCATAAGCTTTATTCGCTGAAAGTTGTGGAATGCACTTTTTTCTTTTTTCAGTTATGGCCAATGTTGTTGAAAATGTCCAAATGTTCCATATAAGCCTTTTTTTTTTTTTGAAAAATCATAACTCTAGAACGAAGCATCGCAGAAACAAAGTATTTTGATGAAAATGTAAGCAAATATAAATATAAAAAAAATAAGTCGAAAAAGTTTTCCACGAAATTGTCCACTGTTGAGAAAATTTGAAAGAAAAGCTGGAAAAACTATGACCAAACCCGACAAAAATTTCGAAAAAATATTTTTGAGAAGGTTATTTCATAAGCTTGGATTGCTGTAATGTTTGGAATGCACTTTTTTCGTTCCTGAGTTATGGCCAGTTTTGTGGAAAATGACCATATAATATAGGCTTACATGGTCATTTTTCAACAAAATTGGTCATATTTCAGGAACGAAAGAAGTGCATTCACACAGCAATCCAAGCTTATGAAATAACCTTCTCAAAAATATTTTTTTCGAAATTTTTCCACGAATTCAGGCATAGTTTTTCTGGTTTTTCTTTATGAATTTTCTCAACGGTGGAAAACTTTTTCCACTTCATATAATTTTTTGGATTCCTGAGAAACTTTGCTTTCATTTTCATTAAAAAACTTTGTTTCTACGAAGCATGGTTCTTGAGTTATGATTCTTCAAAAAAAAAAAGTTTGTGTGGCACATTTGGACATTTTTGAACAAAATTGGCCATAACTCAAAAACGAATAAAAAATGCATTCCAAAAATTTCAGCAATTAAAGCTTATGAGAAAATCTTCTCAAAAATATATGTTTGAACATTTTCCATGAGTTCGGGTATAGATTTTTCGGCTTTTCTCTACGAATTTACTCAATTGTGGAAAATTTTGTAGAAAATTGTGTCCAGTTCATTTTTTTTAGATTTCTGAGAAAATTTCATTTTTTTCATTTCCTTAAAAAAACTTCGTTTCTACGATGCTTTGTTTTTGAGCTATGATTTTTCAAAGTAAGTAGTGTCAGGGGAAAACAAGAAATTTCTACCCGAGTTTTCCGGAAAAATAGGCGACCCTGAATTTTTCTCAATTTTTTTATTCATTTATCCATGAGTAATACTCATTGAGTATCCATGCCAAGTACAGCTGGCGACGAGGATGACCCCATAGTAAGTTTTTGAATTTTCCTTTGGAAAAGTCTCAGGCCATGGAATATTCGATGGATGTTCATTTTTCTAATGCAAAATCACTTGACTATTTCTGTGGAGTCCTAAAATGTTTCTCTGATGTTTCGATATTTTATTAAATCTCAATATTCCAGGATTGTCACGGATTTTAGGAATTAAAGGCGAAATTTTCGACGCCATCGGTGAACTTCCAAGAGTTTTAACTGAATTTTTGTGGTGTTAAGGTAGGATCCTCAGAATCTTCAAAGAAAATCAAAACTTTGGGTTTTTGGAGCGTTTTTTTAAATTTTTTTTTGGAATTTGGAAAAATTATGGAATTTATCACAAAATTTATGAATTTTAGAACCAAATTTTATTACTCATCGACAGCATTTCTCAACATTTCGGTGTAATTTTGAAATGTTCAGCCTGATGTGTGAATATTTGCTATGAATATTCGCTGAATTTTCAAAATTTTCACAAGAATCTTGAGATCGCATATTAATTATGCAACATAACTGAAGAATTATTCTTCCGAAACTTCAGAATTTTAAAAGGAATGTTAATATTTCTGAGGAAGGTTTTAATTTTTTGGATTGCTATCGGCGTTTTGAAATGTAAGAATTTGTCAGTAAAATCTAAGGATATTTTTTTAAATCTTCGTCAAACTTATGATTTTTGTTGAAATTTCAGTATTTAAGTATATTTGTATTTCTTATAAATTCCTTGTTTTCTCTTGGAAATTTTAAAGTCTCGTCGGAAGTACATTTGACGATTTTTGAATATATTTTTATATATTTTTTGGATGGAATTTTGGAATACTCGAGAGGACTTTTGTCTTAAGTAATTTAAAAAATGTTTTTACAACGTTTGATTGCTTTCATTTTTATTAACGTGTATTTTAACATAAAGCTAATGCTTCACTCAGGGGATTATGAAAATAAATCCACATGCTCCGGTGGGAATCGAACCCACGACCCACAATTCGCTAGACGGACGCTTCTGTTCTCTAAGCTACAGACCTATCGGAGCAAGTAGATTTCTTTTAATAGTTCAAATCTCAATTCGTTTATCCAATACGTGTTTTTGTTGTGCGCATGAATGTAAAAGAAATCAAACGTTGAAATTTCCACCCGGTTTGGTTAACCTTAGCAAAAATCGAGAAATTCACTCATATTTTTCCAAAACTTAGAGGTGAAAATTTTCAGTGATTTTTATAAACATTGCTCAACGTAGAAATTTCAGCATTTCCAACGAAATCTTAAAATTCTCTATAATGTTCTCTCAAGGCTCTTGTCAGAATTCAGGAACAGGGTCCGTTTGGTAAAGTTCAAAATTTGAAGTACGAGGTGAATTTTAGCTTGGTGAAACAATGAATCCTCCGTTCTTGCAATGGCATGATACAAACAGAGAACGTATTATGCTTTACTGCCTAATTTGCTGTTATTTGGGCCAAAATAAAGATCACCATGTTGTTGTATTCTCCATTTTTGCCTCTTCAACAAAACAATGGCTGAAAGTTTTACTCAAAAAACCGCTTTGCGCCGCTTTCATTTAAATTTGGGATTTCCGCGAATTTAACAAAATTCTCGACTGAGTAACGTAACTTTTCAGTGTTTTTCGTGAAATTTTCGTTTATTTTTTAATATTTAGAAACTTGTTAGATTTTTCGAATTTTTGACGGATTCATGATATTTTTAACGACTATTTTTACATTCTTGACAAAGAATCAAGATTTTTTGTCAGTTGTTTGGAACGTCAAGCAAGATATTGACTGCAATTTAAGAAATTTAGAAAATATATATTCTAATTTCAAAATTTTCGTAAATTTTCCGGACGAATCTTAGGTGTGTTGTTATGAGTTCAGTGATTTTTTATGTTGTTGGTATAATTTCCGTTAGGATTCCGAAATTGTTTGATTGATTGTTTCAAATTGATTGTTCAAATTGTTGCAAAGAATCTATATTTTTTCTTTTTGAAATGTTTTTTTCCCTGTTTTTATGGAACTGATAATTGTCAGAATTTTGAAATTTTCCTCTGATTGTTCCAGTTTAAACTTACAACTTATGTGGGGATTTCCAAATGTTCTGCTTTATATCGAAATTTCCTCGCAAAAACTCAGAAGTTATTTTTTCAATATCCGCTTCTCCGTTAGACTGCACAGTAGGATCACTTTAATATTAATATTTCTGGGATGTACAAAGTTTAGAAAATAAGCTCGCTCATGATATACGTGAAAAAATCATAATTACTGGTGAAATAAAATGTTTTTTTTTTATCACTGAACAGATTCTGGATTTAGAACTATTACTGGAATTTGAAATTTTCAGAGAAATTTCTGAAATTTCGTCATATTTCGTCTATTTCTGTTTTTTTTTTATCAATTTCCGGTTAGATTTAGGTTTTTGGCAGTGTTGCGGGCTGTCAAGAGATATCTAGAAAGTCCACATTATGGCGTCCTTCATGTGCGTAATTACAGCGGTTTGGCCCCCAGCTCCGAAGTCCTGCACGCTGGATGTATTACAGAACAAGCGCATACGACATTGGAACTAAGGGGCCAAATGGGCTGTAGTTACACGCATGCCGTCCTTATAAAATGTAGACTTTTTTTCAAGGTTTCAGTATTTTCTACAGAAATGCAAATTTTTTGTTGATTTTTTAAAATGTCATGCCAGTTTTCATCAATTTATGGCGAATTCTTAAAATTTTCAGATGAAATAAGAGAATACCTCTAAGTTTTCGTCAGAGCTAGAGATTTCAAGTTTTCACGTTTTTTATCATTTTTTTATGAATGATTAACCGCAGAATCTACGAGATATATTATGTACTGCATGGAGCTGTGATAATGAGATTACTGTCAAGTCAATATTGGCATCCCGGAGTGCATTTTTTTGAATTTTTGCAAAACGTCAAAATCTCCGAGCTTTCATCGAAATTTCCAAACTACACATTTTACCTCGCATATAGATTCGTTGCACCAATTGGTATGAACATCGTACATAGGAACTGTTCCCTGTACAAAAAGAATTTCACGTTTTTAACAAAATGAAAAAAGGTATGACAGAACGAATGTCTACCACTGTACTGAGCGAAATATTATTTGTTTCGGTGAAATATAAAAATGTTCATATGCATTCATTTCATTCATTTATTTAGTATTACATCAATTCAAGATAAAACTGAATCAACAATATTTCTCCATAATACACGGTTCGTGGCTGCCGCTCGCCATCCTCGGTCGCGCCCGATGCTCGCCAAGTCACGCTCCACCTGGTCCGCCCATCGTGCTCTCTACGCTCCACGCCTTCTTGTGCCAACCGGATCAGTTGCAAACACCAGCTTTGCAGGGTTGTTGTCCGGCATTCTTGCAACATGCCCTGCCCACCGTATCCTTCCGGCTTTGGCCACCTTCTGGATGCTGGGTTCGCCGTAAAGTGCAGCGAGCTCGTGGTTCATCCTTCTCCGCCACATACCGTTCTCCTGCACACCGCCGAAGATCGTTCTTTGCACGCGTCGCTCGAAAACTCCGAGTGCTTGCAGGTCCTCCTCGAGCATGGTACATGTCTCGTGCCCGTAGAGGATCACCGGTCTTATTAGCGTTTTGTAGGGTAAAAGGGTATAATACGCCCCACTGGGGCAAAACGCCCCCCTTCATTTTCTAGCGATTCAAGCGCTTTTTGCATGCGGGATCGATTGGAAATCTTAAATATTGTTGATTAATTGCCATCAAGCTGATCCGTTAGTTGATTGGTATAGAAAAGCAATAAAAATATCAAAAAGTCTGAAATCGAGGCTTTTGGCGTAATATTTTACCTCTTGCAAGCTGGCTTCATTGTAAACGAAGCTAGTTCTGTTCGCTTATGTTATTTTGCAACTTTTATGAAGTTAAACACTTGTTAAAAGGCCCTCCTAGGATAAGCATGTGGTAGAATTATTCCCTGGTACAGTTTTATCACGGGGCTGGACGTTTTTCTTTTGATGGGGCGTATTGCCCCGTTTGTTTTGCTAAGGTAAATTTTGGGACGTTTTCGGAAAACGTTCCAAAGCTTCCATAGCAGCCCCTCCAGAGGTAAAGTTCTCATGCAACATTTCACTGACTTTAGAAACAACGATTTGCAGTGGGTAATAGATGGAATAAGGCGTCAATTTTAGATATATTGCCATTTCTGCTTAGGGGGGCATATTATACCTGTTTACCCTACATGGTGCATTTGATGCGTGGGTGAATCTTTTTCGACCGCAGTTTCTTCTGGAGCCCGTAGTAGGCCCGACTTCCACTGATGATGCGCCTCCGAATTTCCGACTCACGTTGTTGTCAGCCGTCAGTAAGGATCCGAGGTAGACGAATTCCTCCACCACCTCGAAAGTATCCCCGTCTATCGTAACATTACTACCCAGACGGATACGATCGTGTTCGGTTCCGCCTACCAGCGTGTACTTTGTTTTTGAGGCATTCACCATCAGTCCGACCTTTGCTGCTTCGCGTTTCAGGCGGGTGTACAGTTCTGCCACCGTCCCAAATGTCGTCCGCAAAGCACACAAATTGACCGGATTTTGTGAAAATCGTACCCCGGCTGTTGAGCCCGGCTCGTCGCATCACACCTTCCAGAGCGATGTTGAAGAGTAGACATGAGGGTCCGTCACCTTGTCGCAGTCCCCGGCGAGATACGAATGAACTGGATAATTCACCCGAAACCCTTACGCAGTTCTGCACACCGTCCATCGTTGCTTTAATCAGTCTAGTCAGCTTCCCAGGAAAGCCGTTTTCGTCCATGATTCTCCATCGCTCTGCGCGGTCGATACTGTCGTATGCCGCTTTGAAGTCGATGAACAGGTGATGCGTTGGGACCTGGTATTCACGGCATTTCTGGAGCATTTGCCGTACGGTAAAAATCTGGTCCGTTGTCGACCGGCCGTCAATGAAGCCGGCTTGATAACTTCCCACGAACTCATTTGTTTTAGGTGACAGACGACGGAAAATGATCTGGGATAGCACTTCATATGCATATACATTTCAGGGTTATATTTAAAACATCATAATCCTCAATGAAACTTTGAAGTTTTGGAGAAATCCCAGAATTTTTATCATAATTATGGAACTTGAGAAGTTTTCAGTGGAATCTCAAGATATTGACAGATGTATTTAATTTTCGCCGAGAAATGAAAAAAAAAATGTCAAAAGTTTTTTTTTCGAATAAAACCAATATTTTTTGATTTCTAAATTTTTGGCCGAACTTTATGTAATGAAATTAGTTCAAAATTTCGAATTTGCATCCGAATTTAAGCATTTCACTGGAGTTTCTGATGTTATTTTCAAATCGTTGATTATAAAAATACAGTTTTCCAGCTAAATATTTAATTTTTTCGGGAGAATCCAATTATTTTTCCTAGGTTTTCGGAATTTCTGTTGGGATTTTCGAATTAACCGGCAGAATCTTGAGACTTTTCTTCAACAAAGGAGTTAGATTTTTCCGCAAAACTAGAACTTGAAAATCTTTGTATATAAAAATGATTTTGTCTATCTGTCTGTCTGACCTTTACGGATTCGGAGACTACTGAACCGGTATGCGAAGGTTGTTGGGACTGGGGAAGGTTCTTAGAATGATCTGAGACTCCTCACACATTTGTAAGGGGAGCTTCCAAACAAATGAAGTAGTGGTGGCTTCTCTACGGAGCTGTATGTCAAAAAAAAACACGGTAGGCAGGCAGTACGACGTGTGTCGGGACAGCTACATAACGAGTTTGAGATTTTCTTGAAAAGTCCTTGGAGTTTTTCCAATATAATCTCAGGACTTTCTCTCAAGTTTTCAAAAATAAACAAAACAATTTACAACAAAACCCTAAATTGTTTTTATTTCGATATTTTGAAAATTACGGATGATTTTAGGAATTTACCGACAAAATCTCAGAGTTTAGCAAGAAATTTATGAACGTTTGGTGGAATTTTGAAACTTATCCGGTGGAATTTCAACATTTTCCTTGCTGTTTTCTTTAGTTGGATCAATAAAAGGAATTTTGGAAGAAATCTCCAACATGCCTTACAATTTAATTCAAATAAAAATATTTAATCAAGTGATACTGTATCATTTGCATATTCCTAGCAGGTTGCTTTTTGATATGGTGGCTTCTTCTGCAGTTATAACAATCCAGCGTTGGATGATCGAGAGGACTAAATCCTTTTTCTATATTTTTCGAAAATAACACTTTTTCACATTCCTCTAGTATTTTTTGAAGTGGTGGTACTGAGTGCCATTTCTGTTATTTCTTTATATTGACTTTATTTAATGCTAAACCTTCAATATTGAAGAGCTGAATAAAGAAATGTAGAGTAGTTGGATAATCTTTTATTGAGTATCATATTCAGCATACGATGATAGGCTTTACAATAGATACGTTATACACTCAACAAACGACTATTCAACTTGATATTCAGCTTCCAGCTTATTCAGCTATTGACACCATTAACCAACCATTGTTCAGCTACGATTCTTACTGTTCAGCTACCATTGTTACTTGGGTACTGTCGTTATTTATGTGTTTAGTCTTTCAAGATGTTAAACTCTACGCATCACGACTGTGTACTACTTTTAGCAAGCTTGTCTGGGTCGTATTGACTGCAACATCCAACTACGATTAAATTTTAATTTTTTGAATGAAATTTGAATTTAAAATTTTTAAGAGAATTGAAACATATTCGATTGAATTGTGAAATTTTCGGTGAAATTTTTATTTTATGTTATATTGACAAGAAAACAGGACTTCCGACGATGTTCGATTAAGTTTAAGAATTTTTCAAAGCCTTGAAATTTTGAAATATTTGGAATTTTTTAGGAAATCTCAGGATTTTAATAAAAAAGTAGAAATATTCTGATAGTTTTCAGAATTTTAAATTTGTTGAGATTTTGGAACTTGTAGAATTTTTTGCATTTACTTCAAAATTTTCGTCGAAATTCCAAAAATACCTTTAATTAAAAAATACCTTTTCATCGTTTGGGCTTGGGTAAGGTTTCTTTATAAATATTTATTGATATTATATGAAAAAAAACACATTTTTTCTGGGCCTATGTGAGTTTGAGATTTTTTTTTTAAATTCCTGTGTACTTGATAATGAAGGGCTTGGTGGTCTAGTGGCTACCGTTTCTGATTCGTTTGCAGAAGGTCCTTGGTTCAATCCCTGACCCGTTCGCTTCCTCCTACTTTGTTTATTTCTATTTACTTTCTCTATACTCTCCTCTCTACTTATCCCTTCCGGGACGGAGAAAAAAAATCAAATTTCCATAGAAATTGCTGAACTTTGGCTCTATAGAACTCTCAGACTTTTTAATGTATCAACGCTTTTTCTTTGGCATGTGGAAGAACTACTCTTAATCTTTCGATTTTTAACTAAACCGGAAATAAAAAAAAAATGCGACAGATAAAACTTTTTAAAGTTTTAGAATTTTCGCCAACTTTTTGTTTAACTTGTTTTAATAAATCTCTCGGGCAACGTAAACAAAAGTTTGTTTGCACACATGCAAGTATTAGTAATAGATGATAAAATAACGCAAAATTGTTGTTGCTAAACAGTAAAATTGTGCTGGTTCGTCACGAAAAGGATATACAAATCATGTGTATTCATATGTTCATAGCCATCGCCAAAACAAGAAACGGTTGAAAAGCCGTTTCTCTTCCTTCCAACTTTCACAGCTCAGCGTCAGATAACGCCTACGAGTTATGCAATCAAGCGAACTGTGCCGCATCAGCTTCTATGTAGTAATAATCGAATTAATCTATTACATCTAGCATACATGTACCAATGTGTGATCCCTCTGCATGAATTTGTGCAGACGCAGAGGTATATTCGGTCTGATGTAGCTAATGTTTGCAATCATCACTTCCTTCCCTTCCCCACATTGACCTGCGACCTGACGTGACATATGCCATTGTCGCCTTAAAAATAGAAGATCATAAACGCTCACACACTTAAGCTGCCAGTAGATATCTCATTGGTTTTTTGTGTGAGTGTAGCTGGTCTGGCGATACTGGAGCAGCATCTACGGGCGGTCAATCAAGCTCAAGCTTTATAACCTTCCTGTGAACTTAATATCATATTAAAACAGACTTTTATATCACTTTCTGGCATCTGGGTAACTGTTAGACAGGACTAGTACAACATATGGAATTATCTCATCTCAACAACGCTAAGGAAGCCAATTAATGATTTCTTTGGATTTTTTAATGTTTAGCGAACGTCAAATGGAATCTTCGCTTCTCCATACGCAATATAAACTCATCAACCGCATAGAAAAAGTTGCTTGAGAAAGGTCCAATACACGGTACCGAATCATCGGTCTATGCCAAAATAGCCGGACTCTCGAATATTTTGTAAGCTGAAAAAATCATATTTGAACTGCCAGTCTTTTTCCTAATCAACAGTACAACCGGTTCAAATCTTCCCCAACCACGCCTAAAAGCACGCTTCCCGGATGGCTCGCATTTATGAATGACCCTATCGGTATCAATGTACGGAGCCAAACTGATGAATGAATCCATTCGCCTCAGCACGTGCAATGCCCCCGACTAATACAAACACACAAACACGCTCGCCAAATTCGCAAACGGGAGAATTGAGCAACTAGAGGTTAGTTCGACGGTACGGTGTTCGTCATTCCTACAGGTGTGTGCGCGAGATCATTCAATTCCAATTTGGCTGGTCTGACTGGCCTGGCGCTTGGCTGCATGGGGCTACAATCTCTCGGCTCGCCTCATTCGTGGTGCAAATGCCGAACCGATCAGACTCAGACTGACAGAGCGCTTTGGCTGCTCGCGCTGGCCGTCGTCTCCCGTCCGTCGCCGTCCGTATAGGTTTGTCGTCGTCGTGTCCGTCGCCGAAAAAATCGTACAAAACTCGGGTTAAAGTGCATTTGAGGGTTATATTTATGCAATTGCGGTGTAACTGTGTGTGGAAGTGAGTAAAATGAATGGAAAATCGTGAATATCGAGGGTGGAAAAGTGAAAACACGACCCGATTTCACCCCAGTGAGCTACACCGTATAGTGGAAAGAATAAGAAGATCGCAATCCATCCTGCCTGGGTCGTTCGTTCAGTGAGGTGTGTATAGTGTTATTTTTCCTCCCAACCTAACTGAGCACGCATACCACAGTGAGCGCGAGTTGTGAAAGAGAAGAGCAGGTTTTCGGGCATGGGGGTGTGAGTGTTTGCGCGACTCACCTGTCAACTTTCTATGCCCAGCAAAACAGTAAACAACAACAACCACCGCCGCCGGATTGCAGCGCTGTCATAAGGCGCTAGGAGGAGTAATAGTTTCTGGAAGCCGCAACTGAAGAGCCGACTGCGTAGAATGAATGAATGAAGTGAGTTGTTCATGTGTATGGGTGTTTATGGGCAAAAGTTTATTGCTGTTTTGATTAGGAGCTTGACCGGACCGGATCAGGGGTGATTGTCCACCCCCTTTTATGCTTCAGCTTTATACGGATCGAGACATGAGAAGACAACAAACAGTTCCAATTTCCAAAGCTATCGTTTTCGCCGGATGAGGATCATCTTGCAGAAAACGAGGTAATAGCAAAATGGCACATAATGCTGCGTTTCTAGAAAATTCGAGGTGATTATTACTGCCAGTAGTGGAAAAAGGTTATTATCTTCCTTTCAATTCAATCGCTTGGGTGAGAGCAAACGAAATGCATGCTCCCACAAAACAGCTTATATTGGAAACAGAATGCTATCAAATACAATTGAAGAACGACATAATCAAAATGACCTATAAGTTTAGCAAGTTCGTCATCTTGAGTGATCTCATAAACCACAAACAGTTCAAAAATTGGTTCTAGATGCAGAGGCAGCAGTGATCGTAAGACTATGATCTCATCGGAGATGATGAATTCACGTTTGTCAAAATACTAAACTTGCAATTACCATATACAGCGGCGTTAGATCATCCAGAATCAATAACCAAAGAAATACAAAGAAGCAGTAAGCACGGAAAGTGAAAGATCAAAGAAATTTATAAAATGATGCTTAGCGAAACAAGTCTCATCAGCTCGGCCAATCCGAGAGAAAGCACGCAAATGTTACTGGCCTTCTTTTCTAACAGGTCATTGGCCGAGCCGGTGCCTTCTGAAACTGATTGGAACACTTCAAGATGATATACATATGTCCCTTTTGTGGCATAGATACAGAAGACTCGAAGCATCTGTTGTGTCGTTATCCGGCAATTGCAGTTAAAAGAATTAGGTTCTTCAACAAGGGGCCCATAGAACCCTTTGATGTCTGGTGAACATATCCGAGTGCGGTAGTTCATTTCATCAGAACTGTAACACTGTGTTGGGTTCAGGATAACAGTCAAAGTTTGATTGTTGCTAATACCAATGGCGATACGTCAACTTGGCATAGCCAAATAAAACTGGAGCATTTGTCATAATAGATCTAAAAGCTGGTCGCAGTGACTTATATACCTAACAAGAAATAAAAAAAGCACTCAAGTTTGTTGCATGATGCCAGCCATTCAACTTAGAAATATGACGTCTGTGGGAATCTCTGGGTGATAATTATTAAACATTAAATTAGTGGCATATTCATTAAACGATAGATTTCTCAGAGGTACCTGTTTAGATCTGCCAAGCTGATGGGTAATTTTGACCATCCAAGAATAACAAATACGCAATTGGTAAATCACAATTAAGGTACCGAAGCTGATACTGAACCAATGGAGCAAAGCCTACAGAGTCATGATGTTTAAGACACGAGGTGTAATGTTTCACACACAACAGTCTCCAGAATGCAAAGCAGTGGTATGTCTTAAAGAACTCCTCTAGCAGTTTTGTGAGTAATCCCTAAGAACATCTAGGTAAATGATGGAAGGAATCCACGAAGGACTCCTGGAATAATCTCGGAAATGATTCAAGGTGGAATCCATGTGGAACTCCTTTGGAAATCTTGGACGAAATACATAGAAGATTCTATAGGCAGGAAGTAATTCTGCATAATCCCCTGCTTGAATCTCAGAACAAGTTGCCTGAGGAATCTCAGATGGAACTCTTCGGAGCATCTTCGACTAAACTTCTGGAGACACCGCGGAAGGCATCCCAGAAGAAATTTGAAAAAGGACTCTTGGAGGCATCTGCGATAACACCTCTGGTTAAGACGAAACTGGAGGAGCTTCGGCAGCAAGGAGCAAGGATTTAGCTCAACAGACTGACTTCACTCAAACTGGAAACATTTGTACAAAGGTTATTCTAGCCGGATCGTTCAGCAGACTGGAGAGCATTCTTGTACGCCTTTCGAGCCGACCTGAAAGCATTAAAATGCTTAAAGAATATGTAGCGATGATCATATAAAGATTCTTCATCTGAATTTGTCGATTGGTCATCTCGTGAATAATTTCTAACACTTCCTTTCTAGCAGATACCATGAAGGTTGCGTATGGTAAGTAATCCAAGATCTGTACTTCTTAAGAAGTATTCCATCAAACTGGAGCCACTCAAGTTAATATCTGTGATGTCCCAGATGCTATGGTTAGCATTTGTACCACTACCAACAATTAGCGAAAGGTCTTTCGAAGTGCAGTGTGCGATGATTTGTTTGAAAGCAGCCGTAAGAGATGGTAAGAGATGGTTGAGGTACCTGGAAAATTTTTTTGTTGAGGTACCTTGGGAACGTTCCCAACAGATATCTCAATTAAAATAGCACTTACATCTCTGGTGGCTAGTTCAGAAATGAGTGTAGAAACGATTGCGTTGTTGACAAGCATTTATGCTTGAGACATGACACACGAGTTTGCCATTTCAAGTTTACTGAAAGTAGCAAACACCGGGATTACGAGGTTTCCTAGATAGAAAATCCCCTTATAAAAGCAAGGCTCCTTGATTTAAGCAACTTGGACTATATTATTCTGCATAAGTCTGCGAAGAATGATTATTGCAATTCTTTTATGCTGGAGATGGACCTGCGCTATCCTCACCGTGATCACTGCCCAAACTAGACAAGATAAGACTCTTTACAACCTTTGCACAAAAACAGTAGCGATAAAAACAATTCGATTGCAGATCACCAGAGGCGAGAATACACAGAGTGCACTTTGTAAAACGCGTATCACCTATCACGTATACCTATCATTACATTAACCACTTTGATCTCTACTACCTTACTCTCTGAGTAGAAAAAGAGCGATAAAGCCATACAATGATTAAGTTAAAATCGGTCGATAAATCAGAATAATTCTTCCAGCAATATAACCATGAATGTATGCCAGATTTTCTCCAGATTTTGTTTTAAGTTGCTTGAGCTATTTTTAGAGTTCTTTTAGAAATTCCTTTAGGAGTTCTTCCGGATTTTTTTTTCCTACAGAAATTCGTCCTAGCAACTCTTTAGGGATTCCTCAATGTAATTATCTAGAAGGATTTCTAGGATTTCTTTGGGATATTTTCACAATATGTCCCACAGGATTTTTTTCCAGAAATTCTTTAAATCGAATCGATTTGATCAGAATATTTTTCCAATATTTCAGAATGGTCAGAAATTCTTCCCATGATTTATCCAAGGGCTCATTCATGTTATTACAAAATCTCATGTTTCTGTAGGGATTTCTCCGCAGGTGTTCTTTCAGACATTTTTCCAAACAGATTCCAAAACGATTTCTTCATTTTTTTTTTCGAGGATTCCTCCAACGTTTTATCTAAGTATTTCTGCAATAATTTTTTATCCAAGAACACCACAAATTGCTCAAGGATATTCCTTTCAATATCTCAAATTCGTGTAAGAATGTTACTGGAATTACCTAAAGTATCCCTCTAGAAATTTTTCGATATACTCCAAGAATTCTCCCAAGGTTTTTTTTCGAGAATGCTTCCAAAGACTTCTCCAGGAATTCTATGAAAAAATCACCGGAAATTCTTCCAGAACCCTCTAGAAAATCTCCAAAGACTCCTCAAGAAAATCTTTAAAAACTTCTTCACGAATTTTTTCAATGATATCTCCGGGACTTCTTCAAATGGTTTATCCGAGTATTTTCAAGGATTCTTCCAAACAATCTTTCAATGAATCCTCCATATAGATTTCAAAGAATTCTTCTAAGAATTCCTCCAAGTATTACTACTGAGATTCAGAAACTCTTCACCATTTCCTACAGGAGTTCAAATTTTTTCAAGATAGAAGAGAAATTTCTCCAGAAACTCAAAAATATACTCCGGTATTTCTGCATCTGGAAATTCTAGCACTGTTCCTCCTGAAATTGTTCCTAGAATTCCTTAATGAATTTTTCTAAGAACTGTAATACGAACTATTCCAGTTATTTCTTCAAGAGTCCCTCCACTAATTGCTACAATTGCTTCTTTTTATGCTTTCTCAAAGTGTTTCTCCAAGAGTTCTCCCATGGATTGCTCCAAGAATTGCTCCAGGGGGTCTTCTAGAAGTTGATTCTAAGATTCCCGAAATCATTTCATGTATACGTCCACGGATTTACCCTGAAATCCTCCACTAATTATCGCAAAGAATCCCTCCAAGGATTTCTTTAAAATCCTTATAGGAATACTTCCAAAGGTTCCTCCATAAGTTCACCCATGAACACTTCTAGAAATTCCTATAAAGAATTTCTCTAGTAACTTTCACAGAAAACCCTACATAAAATTTGTAGAGAAATTATAGGGAAAATAAAAGAAAAATATGTAAAAGAATTTCTGAATAAAATCTTCAAAAAAATCCTGAGGAAATTGTTGGAAGAATTTCCAGAGCAATTATGGCAAGAATTTCCAAACACATCGTCAAAAAGTTGTCTAGAAGAATCTGTGAAAGAATTTTTGAGAAAATCTTGAAATGAAATTCTGGAGAAATCTTTGGAAGAATACTTGTAGAGCGGTGAAATTTTTACTGGAAGTGAGAAAAATTATATAAGGAGTTTTATTTTTAGAGAATAGCTTGGAATAGCTGGGATTTTATATACCTACTCGGCAATTAGGAAGTCGAAATATATTCACAAGTAACCACCACCGAACAAACTACGCCAAATTTGGGCCTGTAAATCGAATGATGGTTGCTTATAATAATCATTGCGAAACGATTGACTTTACCATGTCTAGGCAAAATTTGAAAACATATTTTCGTACCATTAGAAACAGGAACACTTATTAAACAAAACACTACTTAATTTAATTATTTTTTTAAATATATTTTTGAATGTATTTCATAATTATAATATTAGGAAATAAGAAAAAATATGTATATGTATAATAGCGTGGAACACGAAAAGACATATTACTCCTGTAAACTTTTTGAGTCCCATTTTGGTCCCATATCAACTGTGCAAAATTCAGCTCGATCGGAGAAACTATATTTTAGCGCTAGCTGTTTTAAGTTTTCATACGATTTTCTATGGGGAAAATCACTTTTTCAAAGAAAAATCGCCACAAGTTGCCCTTTAACCCCTAAAAATATATCAATGAATGATTTCTGTTGGAAATTTAAAAAGGAACAAACCCTCTGAAGACCGCAAAGGCATATGGAAAAAGTTATTGACTGAAAACCGAATGGCTTGCCAACGCTGTTTAACATGTAAGGAATAACAATAAATAATAAAATTTCGTCATTTTATCGATCGAGTGAGGCTTAATAACTCTTTCCGCGAATGTCGCATCGCTTTGCGGTCTTCCGAGGTCTGATTCCTCGTGAAGTTATCTACAGAAATCATTCAACGACTTATTTTTAGGGATCAATGGATGACTTCAAGTGATTTTTCTTTGAAGAAGTAAATTTTCTCCATAGTAAATCGTATGAAAAACTAAGAATGGCTGGCGCTAAAATACAGGGTGACTGGTAATTCGTGTTACACCCGAAAGGAGGTGAAAGTAGACCATATTTGCAGCAAAAAATTGTTCTACAGGTAGGTCCGGAAATCACTGCTAAGTGAGTTATTCAAAAATTAGTGTTATTAAATTATCCCATCTTTAAACATCTCTAACTCAGAAACTATGAACCGTATAATCAATCTAAGCGCATGGATAGAAAGCTTAAAGCTTTGTCTTTTAATGCTCTTTGGACAGGTAA
Source organism: Aedes albopictus (assembly GCF_035046485.1). Taxonomy (NCBI): domain Eukaryota; kingdom Metazoa; phylum Arthropoda; class Insecta; order Diptera; family Culicidae; genus Aedes; species Aedes albopictus. The sequence goes on along the minus strand of NC_085137.1, from coordinate 467,543,818 downwards.
TTGATAAAAAGTCATTTAAGTGCAGAAATTTCGACTTTTATGTAAAAAGTGCCTAAAAATGTACCCCCTTTTCACCTTTTTTGATAGTTTACTCGTGAAAAACGTGATAAATGTGAGAAATGTTCTTCTACAAAACATTCATTTTTTGATACGCTACAAAACTGTCCTTTGGTGCAACATTGTATCTTTCATAGTTTTGTCACAATCTTGAATTCAAAATTTTGTGAAATAAATCAATGTTTTTATTGCAATACTGTCTGGCAACCCTACACGTTTGCTTGCTGTTGGTCGTCGTGCGCATGGCAACGAAGTCCAGCGTCACGGCGGCGGTCATCGTTTGACAGAGCCAACAGTGAACGGCAAATTGCGCGCTATGTTTAGGCTGACACAAATTTCGATTTTCTCTAATGTCACCCCCCCCCTCGGAAATTTTTTGTCGGAATTCGACATTTTGAGGGGGGACACAAATAAATTATTTATGAAATTTAAAAATTTTAAAGAGAAATTAGAGTCGTCGAGAAAATTTCTTAACAAATCCGATGAGTTTGACGATTTTGCCTAATTGTTTGGGTAATTTTTCATGAAATACGTTTATTATTTATCATCCCCCCCTTGTCGAGTCAACGAGCAAAGTGACAAAAGAAGAAAATGAGATTTGTTCCGGCCTTATGAATCAATCTCAAGGCATCCTTTTCTTTGGGTGAAGATTCAATTCGCCTAGATGCCATACACCCAAACCCGCTCACTGGTGGAATTTAGCGAGATCGTACCGCTGGGTGGCACCGTTTTAAGGGATATTCAAACCTACGGGCCGAGACTGGGTCCGGGCCGGGGCCGCGGCCGAGTCTCGATAGGGCTTTTGTCGCTTCGTTCTCACTGCACACAATGCTCACCCTATAGCCCGGTGACACCTGCCTGACACACGCCTGCGAACCAGCAATTTATGTTGCGCGAACGCACGCACAGTATGAAGCGGTTGTCATTTATTTCTGTTTTTGTTTCTGCGCATTTTCTCCAGGTTGTTTGATGTACATTCATCCAGAACTTTCTTTTGTAATTTCTACAGGAATCTGGGATTCCTCCAGCTTTTTTTATGATTTCCCTTGGAATGCTTTCTAGGACTCTCCCGTAGTTCTTTCTGGAAAACCTCTAATGAGATTCTTCTAGGAGTCCTTCCTGGTATTTCTCCAGCTACTCCGTCTGGGTTTTTGTCCTTGAGTTCTACTAAAATTTCTTCTGGGATACTTTCAAGAACTGGTTAAGAATTTTTCTCCAGAAATTCCTTCAGGAGTAGCTTCCCACAGTTTATTTATTTTCAGTCCAACGGGAAGCCCTCATGAAGTTCCTGAGAGTGAGTCCAGGAGCTTCCAGGCATACCAAGGGATTTTTTTGAGAATTAGCTCAAGAATTCCTCCAGCATTTTTCGTAGAATCACCCTAGGATTTTACTGGGAATTTCTCCATTATAACTCTGGAAATTAATGCAGGAGTTCTCCAGCAATAATTCAAGCTTCTCTTCAGGATTTTCCCGAAATTTACTGAAGGACTCAAGGGATTTCTCCAGAAATTCCTGTATTAATACCACCAGGACTTCCTCAAGGGATTCCTCCAAAAAATCCTCCACGATGTCAACTAAACATTCTTCCAGTAGTTCTTCCAGGAATAACTCCAGAAATTCATCTCGAAATTCCTACAGGAATTTCTATTCAGGAATTGTAGAAGGGATTTCATCCGGAATTCTTCCAGGGATTTCACAAGACAATTTTTCAATAAATTGCTCCAAGAGTTTCTCTAACGATTCCTGCAAGGAATCATCTAGGAATTCCTCTGACAATTTCTCTAGAATTTTTTCCACGGTGTCCTCCAAGAATTCTTCCAGTTATTCCTCCATGAGTTCCTGCAGGAATTTATCCCGAAAACCTACCAGCAAATCCTGCAGGGATTCCTCCAGGAATCCCACCATAAATTCCTTTTGTAATTGCTGCAGGAGATTCTCTAGAGGTTCCTCCAAGGATTCCTGTAGAATTCCTTCCAGAATTTCTCCCAGGAAATCATCAAGAAATTCATCCCAGGAAATCATCAAGAAATTCCTCTAGAAATTCCTTCAGTAATTCCTCCAGAAATTCCTTCAGTAATTCCTCACAGAATTCCTCTAGGAATTTCTACAGGGATTTCTTCAAAAATTTCTCCAGAAAGTACTCCAGGCCTTTCTCCAGGAATTACTTCATGAATTTCTCCATAAATTATTCCAGGAATTCCTCCAGAAATTACTTCAGGTACTACTCCAGGAGTTCCTCCAAGAATTCCACCGGAAATTGCTCAAGGAATACCTCCAGAAATTCCATCAGGTATTTTTCCAGGAAGTCTTCTTGGAAATACTCCAGGCATAACTCCAAGAATTTCTCCGTGAGTTACTCCAGGTATTCCTACACGATTCTTACAGATGTTTATCCAGGAACTACTGCAAGATATCCTCCAATTTTTTTTCCAGGAATTCCTCCAGTGATTCCTTCATAAATTTCTCCAGTAAATACTCCAGAAAATTCTTTAGAGATTCCTTCAGAAGTCCTTCCTGTATTTCCTCCAGGAAATCGTCCAGAAATTTCGCCAGTGATTCCTTTAATAAATCTTCTAGGGATTCCCCCAGAAATTCCTACAGAATATCCACCAGAAATTCCTCCAGGCATTCCTCCAGGAATTCCTACAGAAAATACTCCAGGAATTCCTCCAGGAATTTCACCAGGAATTACTCCAGGAATTCATCCACGAACTTTTCCAGAAATTCCTCCAGGAATTCCTCCGAAAATTCCTCCAACAATTCTTTCAGGAATTTTTCCATAAAGTCTTCCAGGATATACTCCATGAATGACTCCAATAATTGCTTCAGGAATAACTCGAGGAATTCCTCCCAAAAATTCCTCCAAGAATTCCTTCAGGAATTCTTCCATAAAGTCTTCCAGGATATACTCCATGAATTACTCCAAGAATTGCTTCAGGAATAATTCTAGAAATTCCTCCACGAATTGCTTCAGAAATGTCTTCAGGGATTCCTACGGGAATTCTACTTCAGCCTGTCCTCAAAAAAATTCTCCAGGAATTCTACAAGGAAATATTTACGGGATTCCTCCAAGAAATACTCCAGGAACTACTCCAGGAAAGCCGTCAAGAATTCCTGCCGGAAACAATCCAAGAATTCCCATAATTTCTCTTTGAATTTCTCCAGGAATTCGTCAAAAAATTGCTTCTGAAATTTTTCCCGAAATTCCTCCCAGAATTCCTTTTAGAAATACTTCAAGGAAATGCTTCAAGAATTTTTTCAAAAAATCCTTAAAGAACTCCTCCAGAAGTGCATCCAGCCAATCTTTTAGAATTCCTTCACGATTTTTTTTCAGGAACTTCTCCAGATATTGCTTAGGAATATCTCCAGGAATTCGTCTTGAAGAACTATTCCAGAACGTACTCCAGGAATTACTCCAGGATTTCCTCAAGAAATGTCTCTAGAACTTCCTTCAAGAATTCCTTCGGTTAACTTTCCAGGAATTCCTCCCGGAATTATCTCAGGTACAGTATTCCTTATAGAGTTACTACAGGGATTCCAGGAATAGCTCCAGAAACTCCGTTAGAATTTACTCCAAGAATTCCTCCAGGATATCATCCAGGAATTTCTGTAGGAATTCTTGGAAAAAAATTTGAACGGATTCTTGATTGAAATCTTGAAAGAATTCTTGACGGAGTTCCCGTAGCAGTTTCTGGAATAATTTCTGGAGGATTTTCAGGGAGAATTCTGGAGTGATTTTTGGGGAAGATCCTGCAGGAATTTCTGGAGGATTTCCTGGGAGCAAACATAGAAAAGTTTATTTAGGAATTCCTCCCAGACTTCCGCCAAGAATTGCTTCAAGAATCCTCCTATGAATTTCTCCAAAACTCCCTCGAACAGTTCTTCCTGGGATTTTTGAAGAAATTTATTCAGGAATTACTTTACTTCCTCCAGTAATTTCTTCAAAAATTCCTCCAAAAATTTCTCCATGAATTCCTCCAGGAAATCCTCCAAAAATAACTTGTGAGATAGCTCCAGGGATTCCTCCTTGAATTCCTCCAGATATTCCTCCAGTGACTCTTTCAAAAACTCCATCAAGGCTTACTACAGGTATTTCTCTAGGGATTCCTAATGAAATTTCTCCAAGGAAATCCCCCAGGAATTCTTCCAAGACTCCCTCCAGGTATTTCTTCAAAAATTCCTCCGGGGATTATTTTAAGAGTTCCTCCAATAAAACCTTGAGAAATTTCGGGAAGAATTTCAGGACGAATTCTTGGAGATATTCGTAAGCAATATCTGGAGGAATTCCTGAAATAATTCGTGAAGGAATTCCTAAATGATTGGAGCCACTTCTGAAGCAGCTCTTTAACCCTAAAAGGGATATCTTCATGGCCTCAGTATCGTCACCTCGCTGAGTGTGTTCCATCAAAGACGAGCTCTGAAAGGCGCCTGGGGTCCAATGGACCCCAGGTATCCCTTTTAGGGTTAAAGAATTTCTAAGAGGAATTCTGGAAAAATTCCGGAAGGTTTTTTTTTTTTGACGAATTCCTGGAGTAATTTAAAGAGATTATGGGAATTCTTGGATTGTTTCCAGGAGAAACTCTTCCTGGAGGAATTCCTAGAGAGATTTATTAAAGGAATCACTGGCGAAATTCTTAGAGGAACTCCTGGAGTGTTTTCTGGAAGAGTGCCTGGAGGATTTTCTGGTGGATATTCTGTAGGGATTGCTGAAGGAATTCCTAGACGATTTATTGAAGGAATCACTGGCGAAATTCTTGGAGGAATTCCTGGAGTGTTTTCTGGAGGAATTCCTGGATGAATTTGTGGTGGATATTCTGTAGAAATTTCTGGAGGAATCCCTAGAAGATTTATTGAACGAATCACTGGCGAAATTCTTAGAGGAATTGCTGGGAGAATTCCTGGAGGAATTTCTGGACGATTTCCTGGAGGAAGTTCAGGAAGAAATTCTAGAGGAATCTCTAAAGAATTTTCGGGAGCATTTACTGGAGAAATTTATGAAGGAATCACTGGAGGAATTCCTGAGAAAAAAATGGAGGACATCTTGCAGTAATTCCTGGATAAACACCTGTAGGAATCCTGTAGGAATATCTGGAGTAATTCACGGAGAAATTCTTGAAGTTATGCCTGCAGTATTTCCAAGAAGACTTCCTGGAAAAATACCTGATGGAATTTCTGGAGATATTCCTTTAGGAATTTCCGGAGAAATTACTGGAGGAACTCCTGGAGTAGTACCTGAAGTAATTTCTGGAGGAATTCCTATAACAATTTATGGGGAAATTCATGAAGTAATTCTTTGAGAAATGCATGGACTACTTTCTGGAGAAATTTTTTAAGAAATCCCTGTAGAAATTCCTAGAGGAAATCTGTGGGGAATTACTGATGGAATTCATGGAGGAATTTCTTGATGATTTCCTGGGAGAAATTCTGGAAGGAATTCTAGAGGAATCCTTGGAGGAATCTCTAGAGAATCTCCTGCAGCAATTACAGGAGGAATTTATGGTGGAATCCCAGGAAGAATTCCTGAATGAACCCTTGAAGGAATTCCTGGAGGCATCTTTGGATGATTCACGGGAGAATTCCTTGAAGGAATTCCTGAAGAAATCCCATGAGGATTTTCTGGAGGAATTCCTGGAGGAATCCCTGTAGGATTTCCTGGTAGAATTTTGGGATGCATTCCTGCAGGAACTCATGGAGGAATATCTGGAAGTAAATGCTCCAGAAAATTAATTAGAGATTCCTCCAGAAATCCTTCCTGAATTTCCTCCAGGAAACCGTCTAGAAATTCCCAGCAATGCCTCTAAAAATTTCGCCAGTGATTCGTTCAATAAATCTTCTAGGGATTCCTCCAGGAATTCCTACAGAATATCCACCAGAAATTCATCCAGGAATTCCTCCAGAAAACACTCCAGGAATTCCTCCAAGAATTTCGCCAGTGATTCCTTCAATAAATCGTCTAGGAATTCCTCAAGCAATTCCTCCAGACACTCCTCCAGAAAACACTCCAGGAGTTCCTCTAAGAATTTCGCCAGTGATTCCTTTAATAAATCTTCTAGGTATTCCTCCAGGAATTCCTACAGAATATCCACAAGAAATTCATCCAGGCATTCCTCCAGGAATTTTTCCAGAAAATACTCCAGGAATTCCTCCAGGAATTCCACCAGGAATTACTCCAGGAATTCATCCACGAACTTCTCCAGAAATTCCTTCAAAAATTCCTCCAAGAATTCCTTCCGGAACTTACTCCAAGAATTCCTCCAGGAATCACTCCAGTAATTCCTCTAGGTAGGATGTCATCCGGAAATTTATCTAAGAATTCCCCCCATGAATTCCTTCGGAGTTTCTTTCAGGAATTACTCACTGGAAGAATCCCTGGTGGAATCCTTGGAGGAACTCTTAAAATAATCCCTGGAGGAATTTTTGAAGAAATACCTGGTGGGAGTCTTGGAAGAATTCCTGGGGGATTTTCTTGGAGAAATTTCATTAGGAATCCTTAGAGAAATACCTGTAGTAAGCCTTGATGGAGTTTTTGAAAGAGTCACTGTAGGAATACCTGGAGGAATTCAAGGAGGAATCCCTGGAGCTATCTCACAAGTTATTTTTGGAGGATTTCCTGGTGGAATTCATGGAGAAATTCTTGGAGGAATTTTTGAAGGAATTACTGGAGGAATTTTTGAAGGAATTCCTGGAGGAGTTTGTAAAGTAATTCCTGAATTTCCTACAGGATCTTCCAAAAAAATCACTCCAGAATTCTCCCTGAAAATCTTCCAGAAATTATTCCAGAAACTGCTACCGGAACTCCCCCAAGAATTCTTTCAAGATTTCAATCAAGAATCCGTTCAAAATTTTTTCCAAGAATTCCCACAGAAATTCCTGGATGACATCCTACCTTCAGGAATTACTGGAGTGATTCCTGGAGGAATTCTTGAAGTAAATTCTAACGGAGTTTCTGGAGCTATTCCTGGAATCCCTGTAGTAACTCTTTAAGGAATACTGTACCTGAGATAATTCCGGGAGGAATTCCTGGAAAGAAGGAATTCTTGAAGGAAGTTCTAGAGACATTTCTTGAGGAAATCCTGGAGTAATTCCTGGAGTACGTTCTGGAATAGTTCTTCAAGACGAATTCCTGGAGATATTCCTAAGCAATATCTAGAGAAGTTCCTGAAAAAATTCGTGAAGGAATTCCTAAAAGATTGGCTGGAGGCACTTCTGGAGAAGTTCTTTAAGGATTTTCTGAAGAAATTCTTGAAGCATTTCCTTGAGGTATTTCTAGAAGGAATTCTGGGAGGAATTTCTGGAAAAATTCCAGAAGTAATTTTTTGACGAATTCCTGGAGTAATTCAAAGAGAAATTATGGGAATTCTTGGATTGTTTCCGGGAGGAATTCTTGACGGCTTTCCTGGAGTAGTTCCTGGAGTAATTCTTGGAGGAATCCCGTAAGTATTTTCTTGTAGAATTCCTGGAGAATTTTTTTGAGGACAGGCTGAAGTAGAATTCCCGTAGGAATCCCTGAAGTCATTTCTGAAGCAATTCGTGGAGGAATTCCTGAAGTTATTCCTGAAGCAATTCTTGGAGTAATTCATGGAGTATATCGTGGAAGACTTTATGGAAAAATTCCTGAAAGAATTGTTGGAGGAGTTTTCCGAGGAATTCCTGGAGGAATTTCTGGAAAAGTTCGTGGATGAATTCCTGGAGTAATTCCTGGTGAAATTCCTGGAGGAATTCCTGGAGTATTTTCTGTAGGAATTCCTGGAGGAATGCCTGGAGGAATTTCTGGTGGATATTCTGTAGGAATTTCTGGGGGAATCCCTAGAAGATTTATTAAAGGAATCACTGGCGAAATTTCTGGACGAAAGAAATCACTGGCGAAATTCTAAGAGGAATTCCTGGAGTGTTTTCTGGAGGAATGTCTGGAGGAATTTCTGGAGGATATTCTGTACGAACTCCTGGAGGAATCCATAGAAGATTTATTAAAGGAATCACTGGCGAAATTTCTGGACGATTTCCTGGAGGAAATACAGGAAGGACTTCTGAAGGAATCTCTAAAGAATTTTCTGGAGCATTTACTGGAGAAATTTATGAAGGAATCACTGAAGGAATTCCTGGAAAAAAAATTGGAGGACATCTTGCAGTAGTTCCTGGATAAACATCTGTAAGAATCGTGTAGGAATACCTGGAGTAACTCACGGAGAAATTCTTGGAGTTATGCCTGGAGTATTTCCAAGAAGACTTCCTGGAAAAATACCTGATGGAATTTCTGGAGGTATTTCTTGAGCAATTTCCGGTGGAATTCTTGGAGGAACTCCTGGAGTAGTACCTGAAGTAATTTCTGGAGGAATTCCTGGAATAATTTATGAAGAAATTCATGAAGTAATTCTTGGAGAAAGGCCTGGAGTACTTTCTGGAGAAACTTTTGAAGAAATCCCTGTAGAAATTCCTAGAGGAATTCTGTGAGGAATTACTGAAGGAATTTCTGGAGGAATTACTGAAGGAATTTCTAGAGGAATTTCTTGATGATTTCCTGGGATGAATTTCTTGATGATTTCCTGGGAGAAATTCTGGAAGGAATTCTACAGGAATCCTTGGAGGAACCTCTAGAGAATCTCCTGCAGCAATTACAAAAGGAATTTATGGTGGGATTCCTGGAGGAATCCCTGCAGGATTTGCTGGTAGGTTTTCGGGATAAATTCCTGCAGGAACTCATGGAGGAATAACTGGAAGAATTCTTGGAGGACACCGTGGAAAAAATTCTAGAGAAATTGTCAGAGGAATTCCTAGATGATTCCTTGCAGGAATCCTTAGAGAAACTCTTGGAGCAATTTATTGAAAAATTGTCTTGTGAAATCCCTGGAAGAATTCCGGATGAAATCCCTTCTACAATTCCTGAATAGAAATTCCTGTAGGAATTTCGAGATGAATTTCTGGAGTTATTCCTGGAAGAACTACTGGAAGAATGTTTAGTTGACATCGTGGAGGATTTTTTGGAGGAATCCCTTGAGGAAGTCCTGGTGGTATTAATACAGGAATTTCTGGAGAAATCCCTTGAGTCCTTCAGTAAATTTCGGGAAAATCCTGAAGAGAAGCTTGAATTATTGCTGGAGAACTCCTGCATTATTTTCCAGAGTTATAATGGAGAAATTCCCAGTAAAATCCTAGGGTGATTCTACGAAAAATGCTGGAGGAATTCTTGAGCTAATTCTCAAAAAAATCCCTTGGTATGCCTGGAAGCTCCTGGACTCACTCTCAGGAACTTCATGAGGGCTTCCCGTTGGACTGAAAATAAATAAACTGTGGGAAGCTACTCCTGAAGGAATTTCTGGAGAAAAATTCTTAACCAGTTCTTGAAAGTATCCCAGAAGAAATTTTAGTAGAACTCAAGGACAAAAACCCAGACGGAGTAGCTGGAGAAATACCAGGAAGGACTCCTAGAAGAATCTCATTAGAGGTTTTCCAGAAAGAACTACGGGAGAGTCCTAGAAAGCATTCCAAGGGAAATCATAAAAAAAGCTGGAGGAATCCCAGATTCCTGTAGAAATTACAAAAGAAAGTTCTGGATGAATGTACATCAAACAACCTGGAGAAAATGCGCAGAAACAAAAACAGAAATAAATGACAACCGCTTCATACTGTGCGTGCGTTCGCGCAACATAAATTGCTGGTTCGCAGGCGTGTGTCAGGCAGGTGTCACCGGGCTATAGGGTGAGCATTGTGTGCAGTGAGAACGAAGCGACAAAAGCCCTATCGAGACTCGGCCGCGGCCCCGGCCCGGACCCAGTCTCGGCCCGTAGGTTTGAATATCCCTTAAAACGGTGCCACCCAGCGGTACGATCTCGCTAAATTCCACCAGTGAGCGGGTTTGGGTGTATGGCATCTAGGCGAATTGAATCTTCACCCAAAGAAAAGGATGCCTTGAGATTGATTCATAAACATAGCGCGCAATTTGCCGTTCACTGTTGGCTCTGTCAAACGATGACCGCCGCCGTGACGCTGGACTTCGTTGCCATGCGCACGACGACCAACAGCAAGCAAACGTGTAGGGTTGCCAGACAGTATTGCAATAAAAACATTGATTTATTTCACAAAATTTTGAATTCAAGAATGTGACAAAACTATGAAAGATACAATGTTGCACCAAAGGACAGTTTTGTAGCGTATCAAAAAATGAATGTTTTGTAGAAGATCATTTCTCACATTTATCACGTTTTTCACGAGTAAACTATCAAAAAAGGTGGAAAGGGGGTACATTTTTAGGCACTTTTTACATAAAAGTCAAAATTTCTGCACTTAAATGACTTTTTATCAATTACCTGTCCAAAGAGCATTAAAAGACAAAGCTTTAAGCTTTCTATCCATGCGCTTAGATTGATTATACGGTTCATAGTTTCTGAGTTACAGATGTTTAAAGATGGGGTAATTTAATAACACTAATTTTTGAATAACTCACTTAGCAGTGATTTCCGGACCTACCTGTAGAACAATTTTTTGCTGCAAATATGGTCTACTTTCACCTCCTTTCGGGTGTAACACGAATTACCAGTCACCCTGTATAGTTTCTTTGATCGATCTGAAATTTTGCACAGTTGATATGGAAAAATGGAACTCAAAAAAGTATACATGAGTTGGAGTTTTTCCATTTTTTATATTTTCCCATATAAACCGTGTACCAGGCTAATGTATAATGTACTAGTCTACGTCAGTTGACGAAATGAAAAAATAAAAATAAATAAATAAATACTTGGAGAAATTTTTGTAATAGGGTATGTGTGCCATCATTAATCCTACGCTCCCAAATTCATCCTTTTCGAAAACAAGCGATTCGGGGACCGATTGTATCCGTTCTTTTTGTTTTCATGCGTGCTCACTTCTAACAAAATATATAAAAATAAGAAACAAAACAAACAGCGATACATTTTTTTTTTGTTTTTCGTAGGATGACAATGGGAGCCACATGCTTAACAAGGGAACCAATACCCTATTTTCGAAGGAATTTGTAAAACAGTTTTCAATGAAAAGTTAAAAATAAAAAAATACCACGAAAAATCAGAGCAAAAATTTCAAGAGGAATCGTTTTATTAACTGGATGAATTCCTTTTTGAATTCCTAGGCGATCCCTTAATCAATTTCCTGGAAGAATTTTGGATGTATATGTGGATCAGCGTTTTGCAGTTCTTTGGAAATTTCGACGACGTAGGCTTAAAACATTTCTTGGAGAAGACATTGAAAGAATTCTTGAAGAAATTATTGGAATAATTTACAGGTTAATCCTTGAATGAAATTCTGAACAAATCCTTGAGAAAGCTACCAAACATTGAATCGACAAAATTTCTTGAGAAACCCCTAGAAGAATTTCTGTAGAAATTCTAAGAATAATTCTCGAAAGAATTGCATACAATTCTTGAAAAAAAAAGAACATGAAAAGTTTTGGATGAGTCCCTGGAAGTAATTTTGAACAAAGTCTTTAAAGAATTATCGAACATCAATTGAGACAATTGCTGAAAAAAATTTTACAAGAATTACGACAGATTTTCTGAAAAAAAAAAACAAATTCTTGAAGGAATATGTACTTACGAAAGTTCCTAGACATGTCCTTAGAAGCTTTTATAGAAAAACAAAGTTGAAACAATCCTTGGATTTTCAGAAGGTTACAGAATTACACAAGGAATCCTTAGAAGGTTTCTGGAGAAAATAATGGAAAAATTCCCGGAGGAGTCCTTTGAATAATTCCAAAGAGAATGTTAGAAGAATTTATAGAAAAATTCTTGGAAGAATTGCTGGAGATGTATGGAGAGGATAATTCGAAAAATCCTGAAATGAAAATGAAAGTTACTTCTAGATAATTTTTCAAAAAACTGCTTGAAAATGCCATTGGATTGACCATCACGAAGTCGCTACAACCGTCAGTACCACACTGATGATGTGTGCAGCAAGCGAATAATGCCTGATAAAATACTTCGAATAATGCCGAAGAAACCTTAAGATTAGTTCTAGAAGAAGTTTCCGGAAGAATTACTAGAGGAGTCCTCAGAATAATTCCTGGAGAAATCCGTGGAAGCATTGCCGAACAAATTCTAATGAATCTATCTTTGAAGAATTCCTGGAAAACCCTTGAAAAAATTCTTGGAGGGACTATTGAAAGAATTTCCCGTGAAAGTTTTTCAAGAATCTTGGAGGGTTTTTACCATTGTACTATTTAAGAAATTCGTGGTATAATACTTAGGAGAATTCCTGAAAGTTTTTTGAAAGCATTCCAGCATGTGTTATTGTAGAAGTTTCTGGAATAATTGTTTAACGAATTCTTCGAGGAACTATCAGACTAACCTCTAAAGGAATCCTTGGAATTATGCCAAGAGGTAATTCTTAGTAATTCTTGAATGAATTCCTCGAGAATTCCTTAGAAGAAACATTCACAGCAAATATTCAGAGAGAAATTTCTTCTTAAAGTTCCTTGAGATGTTTTTGGAATAATTACCCATAAGTCTCCTTGAAATAAAACCTGGAGGAATATTAAGAAGAAATACTGAAGAAGTTCTTGGTAGAATTTCTGTAGGAGTAATAGAAATATTTTTTTGAGAAATCCGTGGAAGTATTGCTGGACAAATCTTATGAGGTGTTTGTGGAACAATCCATGAAGAATTATCAGAATAATCCCAAGAGGAATCCTTGGAATATAACCTGTTAAAATGTTAAGTAGAATTCCTGGAGAAGCTAATATCTGAGTCAAATGTTATTCACTTTTTATTTTTCTAAACACGCTATAGCTCAGATAACGAGCTTATCATTATTCATGCGTGTTTAGTACCATGATTCAATGATATTTGTAAATTAACTACATAGATTAAAAAAAACGATTTAATAGATAATTTATTGAAAAACTTTATATATATAGATTTGTGGATATTGTTTAGATATCCAAAGATTTACACATTATCTTCTATATCACCTTTTGGACATGAAATGTTCTTAGAAAACAAATTGTAGTGGAAACTTTTTTCGTTAATGTTGATGTTATGGTTAAACTAGGTCAAGCCAATTCACGCTACCACCGGAAGAAATATAGTTGGCGCACATATCTAAACCCAACTAACAACCGCATGTCACAAACAAGCATGCATGCTGAATTGTTGCTTTGCAATAGAAATGATAGCTGAACTAGAATTATGCAGCACACATTACTGAACAAATGCTTTTTCATTAAAAAAAAGCCAATGTTCAACCTTTCGTATCGGTATTAACAGTAGTAATTCAAAACACTTTTCAAGCGTTTGATGAGATTTCTGTTCGACTTGCAGTAATTTCTTTTCAAAATAGTTTTTTTAGCACATGTATCTGTATAATGTGCTTTTCACAAGTCAAATAAGCGCTTTCGTTTCATCATAATTCATCATAGAGTGCAAGATGATAAACACGTGTTTTATTCTGAAAATCAGCTGAACTAATATTGTTCAGTTGTTAACCATAATGTTCTGTGACCACTGCTGAATAGAAGTCGAAGTATGCTCATTATTAAGCCATACGAAGATTATGTTTTTATTTTAGCGCTTCAATTCATCATCTCTAGGATGGTGCAGATAGGAAGGCATGCGGTGGGCAATCGACGGGTCTCGAGTTCGAATCTTGACTAACCTAGGTGCAGCTCATGGTGTAGTTATTATTCCATAATAGTTGTTCATAGTCTAATCATATACTCTCGAGGTAAGTATATATATATTTATTTTTCACTATTTTTGTTCAATCTAAATAACAGCTTTACTATATATTTGTCAAACGCTTATAACTAAAAACAGTTCAGTTGGCGCCCAACACTATGCTTTCTAATTTCTCCAAATTTATGTGAACAAAACCCGTACAAAAGTAGTACCTGGAAATTATCCAAATGTTATTCAGCATCATGCTTAATTGATTCATCATAAAAGTGCTTGTTAAAAGAGTGACTGTTAGTTGGGTAGGATCTGGTTACAAATCGAAAAAGCGGTGTGAAGCAAAAAAGATTTTTTGAAACACCTTAGTATGTATAGTATAGCAGATTATTTCAGTTACAATTTCGATAAAACAACAAAATTGCTGGCTGGGTGAGCAATATGCATTGGGTTTCATTCGTAAACAAATATAGTGGAAACGCTAAATGCTCACTCCCCAATCAGCATCATTGCATCTAGGTATCTCCAGATTGATCGAATCTACAGTTTGATAGGATGTGGGAAATCGCACCCCATTGACAACTTTTCTTAACACCTATCCGTTAGTATCAAACGAATAGCCGATACATTGAAGCAAGCTGAACCGCAAATCCAATTCCGGGAATCTGGAGTCATGCTGTGGTGGAACATTGAGCATTTTTTGCACTTTGCAGTACATTTTTTTTTTGCACTATGTACTATGTGTGGTTTGCCAGGTATGAGATGTGCTCAGATTACTTTCGTTCCCGCAGCTCTACAAATTGGGATCCATCATCAGACGCGCGCGGAAACCCGAGACAGGAGAAACTCTTTAGATGGCGGGCGCTACATTGGCAATAGTAAACGATAGGAAAGTGGACGAACTGGTACATATTCAGCCGGTGGGACCGGTTTGTTGTTTTTCTTCGTGGTACCTACCTACCTGATGCGGGGGGAAGCAATCGATTAGATGTCGACCCATATGCAGTTGGCAGAAGAAATAGAGGCGACGTGGTACAACATCCACACAGACTTCAATAGACGACGGATTTTGCCGAGTGGGATGCTGTGGAAATCTGTGGGTGGTTTCGCAGCAATGCAGAACTGTTAGGTGAAATTGTGACTTTAAGTTACACTCACCACAGATTTAAACTACAGCAAGGCTGTGCTGAAGTTCAGTAAATTTTCAATCAAAATATAACAATTTATTTTGCAATGTTTTTCCCTTAAGGCAAACAGTTGGAGTGTAGATTGTCTCAACTGGTACGTGTTCATCATGGCTCAAATTCATGTATTCGCTGTCACTGAGAATATTGATCATTTTCATTGAGGCTAACGATGAATCTCAATTAACCATCAAGCAAACGCTGCTTCTCATTCTGTTTCAGTAAAGCTGGGCAATCAGTCGAAGCAGGTTATCACGTGCGCTTAATTCTATTCAAATTGACAACCATTGACGACGAACCACCACCGAATGTTTTGCAAAATTATCAGCAAAAACGGACGGACGGATGGTACTAGGTATGAATTTGTATACAGAGCACAAGCTTGTTTTCCATTTCTACTCACGTTCCAGCCGACCGGGTGCGAAGCACTTGATCCAATAACTGAATTAAGGAGGACGCCAAACTCGATTGCGATGAACATGAACGGCAATCGAATTTGTGTAACATCCATCCACCCGCAGCGGATGTCCTTGAGGATTGGTGATAAGAACTGTGGCGGGAGTTTGCTGATTTGTATTCTGATTTTGGTTGGATGTGCTTTGAAACTAAAATGATATATTTGATGTTGTCAAAATGTCCGTTCTATAAGATTATTCGTTTCTACTTCATTAATTGCATTATATGTCAGATTTATGATTATTTATCTTTCTATGCTCCAATCATCATCCATTTTCGCATTCCTTCTTTCAAATTTACATTGGTTAGGGGCGTCTAGCTTGTTTCACCGTCCATCCCTCCCTACACCATAGGATTTCCACTTTCATCCGAACCTGTATCACATCTTTCACTCTCATTAGACATACTTTGCATAACTGTGCCACGACAAAACTCTGCGCCAAAGATACCGATCGTAGATACACCTCTAAACTTCTTCAACCTAATGCTGCCACTCCACACTCTCTTTCTTTTACAAGGGGGATAGAAGAAACATCACATCGCATCGGCCCGGTCCCAGACGCATTCCACAGCGTGTTGGCGCAAAACAAGATCCCCGTTAGCTTCAAAAACTTGAATTCCTCCGTTTCCGAATCCCGCTTGCTGACGGCGTCGCAGCTAGACAGATAGACTCGAATCGCGTGCATGCACGCATGTACCGAACCAAACCCCCAGATTTTTGAAAAAATGCAGCGAACAAGAATTTTCGGATGGTGGCAGTGGCGTATGTAGGGGGATGTCAGTCAAGTGACTATTTTCAAAACAAATATTTAATTGATATAATCGTAACTCCAGGATCGAAATTCTGTTCTATTCTACATACATTTATTTGTTCAACATCACATTTAAGACAAGACATAATCAACGGAAGGATTGCTTAACGACTGGATATTGTAGCTAGAGAAACGTTATGTTTTCCGGCCTTGGCAGTCTTTCAGAGCAGCAAGAATAATATTGCTTCAATTTCCGGAAATTGAAGCAATATTGTTCTTGCTGCTCTGAAAGACTGCCAAGGCCGGAAAACATAACGTTTCTCTAGACATAATCAACAATAGTACGCCACAATACTCGGTTTGTGGCTGCCGTTCTCCATCCTCGGTCGCGCCCAATGCTCGCCAGATCACGCTCCTCCTGGTCCGCCCATCGTGCTCTCTGCGCTCCACGCCTTCTTGTGACAACCGGATGGTAAGCAAACACCAGCTTTGCAGGGTTGTTGTCCGGCATTCTTGCAACATGCCCTGCCCACCGTATCCTTCCGGCTTTGGCACCTTTTGGATGCTAAATTCGCCGTAAAGTGCAGCGAGCTCGTGGTTCATCCTTCTCCGCCACACACCGTTCTCCTGCACGCCGCCGAAGATCGTCCTTAGCACCCGTCGCTCGACAATTCCGAGTGCTTGCAGGTCCTCCTCGAGCATCGTCCATGTCTCGTGCCCGTAGAGGACCACCGGTCTTATTAGCGTTTTGTACATGGTGCATTTGGTGCGTGGGTGAATCTTTTTCGACCGCAGTTTCTTCTGGAGCACGTAGTAGGCCCGACTTCCGCTGATGATGCGCCTCTGAATTTCACGGCTCACGTTGTTGTCAGCCATCAGTAAGGATCCGAGGTAGACAAATTCCTCCACTACCTCGAAAGTATCCCCGTCTATCGTAACATTACTACCCAGACGGATCCGATCGTGTTCGGTTCCGCCTACCAGCATGTACTTTGTTTTTGAGGCATTCACCACCCGTCCGACCTTTGCTGCTTCGCGTTTCAGGCGGGTGTTCAGCTCTGCCACCGTTCCAAATGTTCTGGCAATAATGTCCATGTCTTCCGCAAAGCACACAAATTGACCGGATTTTGTGAAAATCGTTCCCCGGGTCTTGAACCCGGCTCGTCGCATCACGCCTTCCAGAGCGATGTTGAAGAATAGGCATGAGAGTCCATAACCTTGTCGCAGTCCCCGGCGAGATTCGAATGAACTGGATAGTTCACTCGAAACCCTTACGCAGTTTTGCACACCGTCTATCGTTGCTTTAATCAGTCTAGTCAGCTTCCCAGGAAAGCCGTTTTCGTCCATGATTCTCCATAGCTCTGTGCGGTCGATACTGTCGTATGCCGCTTTGAAATCGATGAACAGGTGAGCTTTGGGACCTGGTATTCACGGCATTTCTGGAGGATTTGCCTTACGGTAAAGATCGGGTCCGTTGTCGACCGGCCGTCGATGAAGCCGGCTTGATAACTTCCCACGAACTCATTCGTTTTAGGTGACAGACGACGGAAGGTGATCTGGGATAGCACTTTGTAGGCAGCATTCAAAATAGTGATCGCCCTGAGGTTCTCACATTCCAAATGGTCGCCTTTCTTGTGAATGGGGCAGATTATCCCTTTCTTCCACTTCTCCGGTAGCTGTTCGGTTTCCCGGATCCTGACTATCAGCCGAAGCAGACAGGTGGCCAACTTTTCTGGGCCCATCTTGATGAGTTCAGCTGCGATACCGTCCTTACCAGTTGCTTTGTTGGTTTTGAGCTGGTGAATGGCATCCTTAACTTCCCTCAGCGTGGGAGTTGGTCCATTTCCGTCCTCCGCTGCACTGGCGTCGCCGTTTCCTCCGTCTCCGTGGGCTCCCGTGCCTACGTTCTCCACGCCGTTCAGGTGCTGATCGAAGTGCTGCTTCCACCTTTCGATCACCTCACGTCCGTCCGTCAAGAGGCCTCCGTCTTTATCCCTGCATATTTCGGCTCGCGGCACGAAGCCGTTGCGGGATGCGTTAAGCTTCTGATAGAACTTCCGTGTTTCTTGGGAACGGCACAGCAGTTCCATTTCTTCACACTCCGCTTCGTCCAGGCGGCGCTTTTTCTCCCGAAAGAAGCGGGGCTGCTGTTTCCGCTTCTCTTTGTAACGTTCCACTTTCTGTCGGGTCCCTTGCTGCAGAATTACCGCCCTCGCTGCGTTCTTCTCCGCCAAAACCGTTCTGCACTCTTCGTCGAACCATTCGTTCCGTCGATTTCGTTTCACGTATCTGATGGTGCTCTCGGCTGCGTCGTTGATGGCTGCTTTCACTGTACTCCAGCAGTCCTCTAGAGGGGCCTCATCGAGCTCGCCCTCGTCTGGCAACGTGGCCTAAAGATTCTGCGCGTATGCTGAGGCGACTTCCGGTTGTTTCAGTCGCTCTAGATTGTACCGTGGCGGTCGCCGGTACCGTACATTGTTGATGACGGAGAGTTTTGGGCGCAGTTTGACCGACCATCACCAGATAGTGGTCAGAGTCGATGTTGGCGCCACGATAGGTCCTGACGTCGATAATGTCGGAGAAGTGCCGTCCGTCAATCAGTACGTGGTCAATTTGGTCAATCTTTCGTCTACTGTGGGTGATCTCCAGGTGTAACGATAAGAAAGGCTGTGTTGGAAAAAGGTGCTACGTATGGCCATTATTTTGGAGGTGGCGAAATCAATGAGTCGTAGGCCGTTTTTGTTCGTCTGCTGGTGGGCGCTGAATTCCTCCTCCTGGCTTACGTATGCGTGTAAATCTCCTATGAAGATCTTGATGTCGTGGCTTGGACCCCACAATGTTTTGGCTTTTCTTGTATACCGTGTTTTTTAAATAGGTGCTGAGAACCCGGGTACCATGTCGGCCACATAAGGGGTAACGTAAGTAAACACTCTATGACTGAATGGCAAATTTGACTCAATTTTACAGCCATCGTGTAAGCTCAGGTTACTTGCGTAGGACATCAGCAAACTGAACTCATCAGATACATGCATACATTTATTTGGGCAACATCATTAAGACAAGACATAATCAACAATAGTACGCCACAATACTCGGTTTGTGGCTGCCGCTCGCCATCCTCGGTCGCACCCAATGCTCGTCAAGTCACGCTCCACCATCAGATACGCTGAGCTTATTTCATATTTATCATCTACCTTCTAAGTCGGTGAAATAGCCGTGAGATAAAGGCTATGCCTCTACATCAGTAAACCAGTATACGAGCCCATGCCAATATTGTGCATTCTTATGGTTTATCTCTATCGATTTGAGTCTTCTGTCTAGTCTAGTCAAGTCTAGTTTAGTCTACACTAATACAGGCATTCATTTAAGGAATGGAAAATTCTAGTATCGACTATTAATAACATTTTTCTAGTCATTATCAATACTTGCACCATATCGGAGATATATTACAAGCACAGACAAACAGACGTAACACTCTTCAAAACGGCTTGGCATATGCATTTAACGATCAATTCAAACTTCATTTGATTTGCGCGATCGTTCCACCGGATGCGCTAGTGTTCGATCACTTTGACGTTTGCGTACACGTTGCTGAATGATGCAAACGAAAATTACAGGCAATTTGTGTAGTAGTGTGCGTGTCAGCAAAAAATTAAATCGAAATCCATCAAGGCCAACAGGTGGCAGTGTGCTCATAAAAATGACACCGGGCAAATTTTTTGATGAATTACGTCTGTTTGTCTGTGTTACAAGTATTAAAGCGCTTTTGTAGTAAATTCTGTAGACATCAAAGAAAAGCTTGATTCTTCATTGAAAATATAAAACGGGAACCTCTCGTACCAACCGTTTTGTATGCGTAGCTTAAATATAAAGTGTTAACGGTGGGAGTGACGTTGCTAAGAAGGTTCATGTCACTCCATTGTTCTCGGACTTTAGGGATGGAACACAGGTCTTTACCCCGTGTGTCCTGGCCCTTACACATATGCCTAGGCTTGAGCGCCTTTACACGCTTTTTGAAACGAAACAAAACACTAATCCCTTCCACCAATATAAAGATGCATAAAGGAGCAAACTCACCAAATTATTATCATCAAAGAAAACACAAAATAAATTTCAATTTACATTTAAAAAGTGATATATAAAATGTTGGCACGTGACATTTTCTGCCGCACGGTAAACGTTAAATTCTTTTTTTTTATCTAGTTCATTTATTTGGGGCTCAATCGCGTATAACGCTTTGCAGAGCCGAAGACTTTTTTTGTACTTAATAGTATACATTATACAGAGTAATAACTTTTTCATGATATCTGTTAGTAATGGGTGAAATCCAGCGTACTCATGGCAGCTCGAGGTTAGAAGGTCACATTTTGAGGGATAGACAGGGTAAGGATTGGGCCAAAGGTTTCACTGCAGCTCATCCGGGGGTGAATAGCATCTTGCTAGCGTATTCGGTGCCTTGTGGTGTTGGTACCAACTTGTTGTGGTACTTGGTCTTCCGGATGGCCAGGAGCAGCTTGGTAACACAAAGAGGACAAAACTGAGAAAAAAAAACTGGAGAAGAAAACACAAGCGATCAAACTTTTATACCAGCAGAGCGAAGAAAGTCGAAAATACATCCCATATACACTGTGGTGCATAATTGATCGGACAAACGCCGATTTTCATACAAAATGGCCAAGTTTGAGATGCTGTAACTATAGTTTGCTTTGGTGGATTGAGCTCAATTTTTGACACGGAACTACGAATATGCTGAATTTTGTGTATACAAAGTATAAAATGTTTTCGTTCACAGGTCTGGGCGTGGCAAGGCGTTGAAAATATTGCAAAAGTGATCGGACAGCGGCACGCGTGTAAATCAAAGGGGTGCCGCTGTCCGATCACTTTTGCAATATTTTCAACGCCTTGCCACGCCCAGACCAGTGAACGAAAACATTTTATACTTTGTATACACAAAATTCAGCATATTCGTAGTTCCGTGTCAAAAATTGAGCTCAATCCACCAAAGCAAACCATAGTTACAGCATCTCAAACTTGGCCATTTTGTATGAAAATCGGCGTTTGTCCGATCAATTATGCACCACAGTGTATGTGACATCGCGGGTCCCCAACACATCTCTCAAGAACAAAGGGTTGTCTACCTCGGGCCTCAAGGGTATCCAAAAGTAGTGCTCTGGAGGCGTCATTATCCGGGCATTGCCAAACTACGTGGTCGATGTCATCATAACCGGAACCGCACTTAGTACAAACATTACTCAACGCGAGGTTTATCCTGTGTAAATGCGCGTCTAACGAGTAATGGTTGGACATAAGTCTTGACATCACGCGAATGAAATTGCGACTTACATCCAAACCATACCACCACACTCGCAAAGAAACATTAGGAATAATGGAATGTAACCACCGTCCCAGCTGGCCATCTCGCCAATCATTTTGCCAACTTTAAAGAGAACTCTGGCGAACAAAATGGAAAAATTCATCATGTGAAATTCTTCTATCATAGATCTTACCTTCCTGTGCGCCCACCTTTGCGAGAGAGTCCGCCTTCTCATTGCCATAAATTGAGCAGTGTGAGGGGACCCATACAAAGGTAATCTTGTAGGATCTTTCGACCAGTGTACCCATCTGCTCCCTTATTTTTGTAAGAAAGTAAAATGGATGTTTTACAGGTTTCATCGACCGGAGTGCCTCAATCGAACTAAGGCTATCCGAGAAGATGAAGAAATGGTCTACGGGCATATTGGAAATCATCTCCAAAGCGAAGTTGATTGCTGCCAGCTCAGCAACATAAACCGAACAAGGTTCCTGAAGTTTGCGGAAGGCGGTGAAATTTTCATTGAATACACCGAAACCAGTGGATCCATTTATGCGAGACCCATCAGTGAAGAATCTCTTACAGGAATTTACATTTTGGTACTTTTCGTTAAAAATGCGAGGAATAGATATACATCGAAGTTGATCTGGTATTCCATGAATAGCTTGTTTCAACGTTAAATTCTGCTGTACATTGTGAGGACTTCACCATATGACCAGGTCATAACCAAACGCAGTACCGTCGTGGAACCTTTTGAATATGGCTCAAATCTGTTCGATGTCTTTGGGACTATTGTGAAGCAATATTTCCCCCTTCATTTAGTTGAAATTGTTTTTCAAACATACCCGTTATTGCTTGTCAGGACGCGAAAATACATCGATTAAGCCAATAAAATATCTATAACGTATCAGAAAATTTGCTCTGTATGCATTGTTTCTACAGTTTATACATTTTAAAGGGTTGATCAATTCATTCAAAATCTATCAATGTAGCATATACAATCGAATATTTGAATCGTTATATATTACTAGCTGTACCCGGCAAACTTTGTCTTGCCTACTGCGTTTTTTGACGTTTGAAGTTTCTAGTCAAGACCAAGTCCCCGGTCAAAATGTATGGAAGATCGATTTTCAAAAACTCTCTATTTTTCCATGTTTTTTGCCTCATAAACCTTCCTTGGGTGAAAACTAACAGAACAAAACTAAGACGACGAAAATCGGTCCTTCCGTTCGCAAGTTATGCGCGGTCCCACGTATGCCACTGCATTTTTATATATATAGATATATGACTTTTTCATCTAAATAAACGATTGATGATCCCTTTTTAAGGCTGTCTATATTACAATATCACGCTGCTCATAAACCATCGAAAAACGCATATATTCATTGTAATCATGTACGATATGTATAACCCTAGAATTTTAAATGCAGCTTTGTTATAGTTACAATGTAGTCCCAATCAGGTTCTATATGAGATGTGTCCGAATGGTGTATGAACAACTTTTTTTGTTTAATAATGGATTAAGCTCAAATTTTGCATACATTCTACATACATACTCACGATTATTGCATGTAAAAATTGTGGTAATTCATTCACTACTGGGAGTTATAATGGCATAAAGTTCAAAAACCATGAAAAAGTGTATAAAGAACACGACGGTATCATAACTTTTTGTCCCCCACAGTTAAAAATTAGTCTTATTCCGGAACTTCTCGGTGCACTCATACATTTAAAAAGTAAGCAGTCTTATAATCTCATATATTGTCCTCAAAATTAATCATGATAGTTTCCGGAATATAAACCAGTCTCGCGATGACACATCAAGAATCAACAAGGAGCAGGAAAGCACACCGTGGGGTTTGCGGTACATACACTTCCGCGACCTAAAATTACAACTCTAACTAAGTCCCGCTGGATGTCCACTTGCAATCAGGAACTATTGATATGGACAGGCCCTAACCAGTTTGGAACCGGTGAGCGGTATTTTTCATATGAATATTGAATTTCTTATTTATTAATTAGCCTTTTCCAAAAAAGTGACGATTTAGGCACCGAGTCCTTCCTTTCTTTTTATTATCATAAATTTTGACTCCTAACAAAAATACAAAAATACATCATTAAAAAAACAAAAGAATAGCGCTTATCGGCTTTGTTTTCGATTGGACGAATATGGGAGCACTTTGGGATCCAGGGAGCCGGAACACAGAAAAAAATATTCATGTAAAATTCAGCGAAAAATCATGCACATAAAGGGAATGCTAGAGTTAGTGCATATTTACATGAGATATCATGTAAAATTACGTTACGTTCGTGTAAATTTCCGCTTATAGTCGTGTAACCGATTGAAGTCCATGATGGTTTACGCGATGGTTGGCGGAAATTTACACTATGGTAATGTAATTTTACATTATATCTTATGTTAAAGTGCACCGCAAATAGCGGTTATTTGCGTCTGCCCTGCATACGAGGGCCCCAGGCAGCTGTACGGGATTTCGAGTAGTATCCACGAGGCCCTTGGTGATGAACCATCAACACTCGCGGCGTCCCTATGTTTCATCAAAGACGCCGGCTTTTATTTTAAAAGTTAAGTGTGCAATATTCCATGTTTAGTTTTAATAGTCCCCAATCCTGTTTTTATCTGTGCACTTGTTAGTTAATTACTCTGTGAATTCTCGGATTTAGTGCGTTCTGAGTTTCTTTTTGTAGTTCCACAACCGTCACTATATGGAAACCTTTTTTTCGTCTTATAGTTTCTTTTTAAGCTGTCTCTGTGTAGTCCATAACCATACTCTCACAGTTCGAAAAATTAGTGTACATTTACATCATATATCATGCACATAATTGGAGCGTGTTATATGCTGTATCTTTACATGATACTTTATAATTATTTTTGTTTTCATTGGTCATCATGTAAACTTTATGCACACCTGTAAATTTCATTTCTTCCATCGCTGCCGTATGGGTGTCCGGATTTGATTGATAAATATATCGAAATGAAAACATTTTGGTCTGACGTTTGTTTGAAAAGCATTTATTTACGGATCAATATTTCAATATGCGGTAGTAAATCTGCCAGGCACTCTTACACATATTATAAAAACTTCACCGTATCCTGAACACTGAGCTGCTGTGTTATATCTAGCGAAAGATGTACGACAAGGTAACATTTCTTCTCCTTGCCGCTTCCAGCTGCTGCTGCTGCTGCTGCGGTGGCGGCTGCTGCGTTTTTCTTCTAATTTGGATTCACCTGCAAAACATACCAATGAGATGTGTTTAAAATGGGATACATGAATAAATTATAATTTTAGAAATACTTACAGAAAAGTTGGTCGCAATGATATTTTTATTGATCAATCAACTTCTTCACCCGACGAACGATTTGTTTACATCGCCGCCATCTTTGGTTTGACATGCAGTCAACTTTACATTTCAAACATGTAAAGTTAGCAGACATCTAATGTGATTGTTTCTTCATAACAGAATGTTCCATGCGATTGAATGCGTATGTAGGATCAGCATCATATATTAATGCAAAAGCAACTTAACGTTAAGGATGGTGTCATTCTTCGGTCAATTCCACTAAATGAAATGGAAAGTTATGTCGAAATGTCGTTTACATGATTTCATATTACATTGTATTTCGAATTACGTTACACGTAACATTCAGATTTTTTTGCTGTGCTGTTAAAAAAAAACGACCCGGGATGAACCTGCCTACAGCAGAAAATCCCAGAATAAAAAAAAAGAAAAAAACATTACAAAAATGCCTAAAAATGGAATGCATAGAAAATCCTTCAAAAAACCATATGAAAATATTTCTGTTTTTTTTTTAAGAGTTTTGTGAACAACAATTTGAAAAAAAAAAATGCTAAAAGTACACTGTTCAGTGCTAAAAGCAAACTGTAGTAGGAAAGTGTTTCGTGGTGGCATCTTAGTCTTGACAAAATCAAATCGCTGTTATTTCATTTCCTACACTAGACGAGAAAAATGTTACTATTGAGTTCCGAAATTTGAGGACCAATACATTCGACAAATTAAAATAACAGCGTTTTGATGTTGTTAAGACTGAGAAGCCATTACAAAACGAAAAATAAATAGCGAGCATGTGCGCGACATTAATCTGATGATTTCTTTACTATGCAAATCATCACCTATTCTAAAAGACTAAACTAATGCAATAATGAAAACAAAATCCACAGAAAAGGGAAAACAAGGAACGAACTCACCTGATAATCATGTTCTGCTTGTTCCCTGTGTTAGCCACCAAACAAATATACTATATTAACAATATAGGTCACTCTTACGATTTTTTTGGCGACACCTTTTTAGTGAATGTGGCGCCACCAAGCGTCAGAAGAGGTACTACTACACACTAAATGCATGCGCTATCCGAATGACGTTTATTCTGTCGAACTGTCATTGCATGATGGGGATGCCCATTTCTTCTGAAATAATCGATTAACATTAATCGATTTTTTTAACTATTCAAATTAGAACAAATTTAATTCTCTCTTCTTAAACAATTTCTGGCGTATATTATCGTTGCAGCACCAAATTGAAGTCGCGACTCGCGCGACATGCGAAATAACTTTAAACTGATAAACGTACATAACAGACTAAAACACAGAAGACCCTAAACGAGCTTTCCTTTAGCGAGTTATGAACGGTATTTTCTCCGGAAATTACACAAGAATTTGCTTGTGGGATCCCTTTAAGAATTGCACCCTGGATTGTTTTTCTCCAAGATTCCTACAGAAGCTCTTGGGGGATTCCTCCTAGAAATAATTCTGGAATTATTTTAGGAACTCCTTTCGGGATTGCTTAGGGAGAGCGTTCCAGCATTCCTCCTCCATCCTCCAACATTTTTTTATCAAATTTCTCCAGCAGTTTTGAAAAAAATCCTCCAGATATTCGTTCTGGTTTTTTTTTCAAAAGTTCCTTCTGGGATTACATAACTCCATGAATGAAACGCAATCAGTGAAGTACTAGATTTGTAGTAATAAGCTGAATTTTTGTATAATGAGAAAGTAAATTCTCCGTTACTGCAATAAAATGGTAACTGCAATAATGGTAATAAAAAAGCAAGGGTTTTATGACTGCTAGACTGATTTGATGTTGTTTGAGCAAAACTTTGGGTAACTGTGTTGTTGTATTCTCATTTATTGCAACTTCAACAACATAGTTCCCCAAAGTTTTGCTTAAGCAGCATCACCGTTTCAATGCAGTAACGGAGAGTTTAGCATCTCACCATACAAAAAACCAACTCATTACTAGAAATCTAGTATTCACTTATTCCTTCTGGGAATCCCCGATAAAGTACTTCTGAAGACATTCCAAATTTATAGAAATCTCGGAAGGAATCACAAAAATAATTCTTGGAGGATTTCTGATACTTCAAAGATAAAACTTCTGAAGGAATCCTGGAAAGATCCGTTGGAGATTTACAGAGTCACTTCAACCCAGAATACTTTGTGGAAATCCTTAAAGGACGGAGTGAATTCCAGAAGGAACTTTTGGAGGAATACTGGTATAAAATCCCGGTTGAAATTCCCAGAAGGAGGAATTTTTGAAGGGACTCTTGGATAAATCACTGAAACAACTCCTGGTCGTTCTTGGAAAATTTTTGAGGAATTCAAGAAGGAATTCCAGAAGGTATTCCTGAGGGATTCCTGAGGGAATCGTTGAAGGAGCTTCTGCAGGAATGCAAGAAAGACTCTAAGAAACTCCTATAAGGAAATCGTATAAGGAACTTCTTAACGAATCCAAGAAGAGAATTCTTGAGGATTCCTAGAATTAATTCTTGAAGGAACATCAGAAGAAATTGCTGGAGTAATTTCAGTAGGAACTCCTGGGAGTCCCTCGAAGAACCTCTGGAGAAATTTCAGAAAAAAAAAAACTTTAAATCAATCTCTCAAGGCACTCTTGAATGAATTTCAAAAAAAAACTCCTGAATGAATTTTTTTTTTATTCTTAATCACTTAACCTAATTTACAGCTCTATTGTCCACTTGGGCACTACGTGAGCGATTACAATTGACAGCTGCACTTACACTTTGTACAGCGCCTACATCTATTCTATTATATTCTTCTATATTGAGCTGGTTGTCTTCGTGCTTCTTTCACTGTTCTATTCTATTCATGGTAGAATGAAGAGCACGAGGGTGGCTGTTGTTCCTTTTACAGTCCAATTGGGGGTCCATTATGAGTTGCAGTTCGCCGATGTCCAGGTATCCGGGTCCGTTTGAGCCGTAGGCTCAGAAGAGGGTCAATGTCAGACGCTTTCGGGAGGAAAAGCATCTGACGAAAAATTGCAAGTGCCGGGGCTGGGAATCAAACCCATGACCATCCGCATATGAAGCGAACGTGTGACCAACTACGCCACGGGCCCCGGCTATCCTGAATGAATCTCTGGAAAAAAAACTCTAGGAGGAAACCAAGGGGAATGACATATCCTTTTTCTAATTGGAAAATCCGCATTTATCCGTTCCTAACCGTCGCTAACCGCTGCTAACTGAGCCGCAGGCGCAAGAAAACCGATTAGTCCGGAATAAAACTATCAGTATTCGAATAAACTCACAGTTCACTTCGGAAGAACAACGAAATTAATCGAAATTAAATATTTTCATTCACAGGTCCGGTCCCGGAGCTTATTTTTTGTAAGCACGGAATGGATGCAATGTCTTGCACTCTGCCACAAGAAATTTGACGTGCACTTCTCGCGCTTAGTATCATACGGGCGTATCTACAATGATCGATTTCGTTTCATCGACTTTCTCTTTGGTTAATAAATTGACCAGCAAATCATTTTCGGCTGTTTTTGTTGTTTTAGATGCTAGTTCTAGTAGTCCTTTACTGAAACACGCCCAGAAATCATCCGAATATTGGTCGTATTTCCCGGAATAATACGAAGGGAATATCGATGAAGAGATTTCGATCATTGTAGATACACCTGTATGATACTAAACGCGAGACTTGGTTGGTGATCTTCCGGATTTTTTGTAAGCTATCCAATCCGATCTATGAATGTCAGCGTGGACATTAAGAAAGATGACATCAAAGGAAAATAGCAACCACCAGGGCAAAATATAAGTTAATTTTGTTGGAGTAAAGTAGTAACAGCCCCCTTGTACTAGAATTATAATAACGATGAATGATGATGACTGATGAGATCTGTCTGAGTGTCTATGTGTACGAGTACCGACGAAGCATATTGCTGAATTCAGGCCAAACATTTCAATAGGTTTTATCTGCATTTGAGAGGCTCTCTTTGTTCACTTTCTCTTTCAATTATTGCAATGTAATGATACACTTTTCAACTATGTTTATACAGTACAAATCAAAAGACGATTGTTTTGACCATCGTTCAATGCAAGGAGATTATCATGAAACAAATAAACAGCTGAGATATTAACGAAAGAGAGGGAAACCAAAGAGAGCCTCTCTTCTGCAGATAGGACCTTTAGACATGTTTGTCCTGAATTGTGTTGATTGTTTTGTTTTTATCATTAGTCCGTACTAGCCCGTTGGCAAATAAACAAATGTAAAAACGCACTCTAAGAGTTAATCAATTTCTTCTTGGTTACGCGAATCCCGGGACGGTAGTGATGTAATAGATCGGTTGGAATTATGTATAACCGTGTCCACTCCCGGTCAACCATTTCACAAATTTCGTTAAAGTTCTTTACCAAAATATAAAGAATAACGTCGACTATTCTTTACTGATTATTACTTTACATATATTCAAATAACTTCATCGATCGATAACGAAACTTGAAAAATGTCCTTTATCGGTCAAAAGATAAAAACCTTTACCGAAACGTAACTTAGTTTCGTTAAATTTCATGTTGTCGCTTGAACTTTGAAAACCAAAATGAATATTTATCGGAACATATTCAATTTCCGATATCAACGTAACCTTGCATATTGATATCGAAGAACAAAGATTAGTCACGACACTCCTTTACCGTTCTGTTCGGTATCGTTGGGTGAAGCTGAGTAAAGGTGTTCTGATATCTCATATGACAGGAACAATGTTTTGGTTTTGCTCGAATTAGAAAAAATAAAATGAAACCAAGAATAAATCAAGACGGTTACTCCTTGGATTTCTCCGAGCACGAAAATTCCTTGAAAAATGCTTCCTAGGTCCGGATTAGGCCACAGCTCACCGGATTGCTCCCCCGGGACAGCAATATCAGCAGAAATACATATTGGTAGGTATTCTGGACATTTTATTGGCAGTAGGAAGCCACCGCCGTGTTGCATTATTTCCGTTCACCGGCAAAACTCACTCCGCTCGGAAACCCTGTGAAAGATCCGAACTTTATTTGATAAATTATGTTTTATTTGATTAATTATGGTTTCCCAATATGATGTTTATTCAGTTCGTCAAAGCCGGATACATTTTTTAATAATTCTGTTGTGGCTTTGGAAACTGCTAAAGGCTAGTAATTTGTTGGGTATTTGAATGCATTTGGCCACCCATAATCAACCATTGTAATACCGTGTGACTCAGTAAGTAACTATATCAACATAACATCTCCCAGTTCCTATAAATGTAAGTTCAATTCCCAATTAAGGAAATGATTACAAAAAAATCATAATAAACATGAACAGGAAGAGTGGGTGGTGGGTGAGGTGGCTTTTTTCAGATTTTTTGAATGATTATGACAGATCGGTAAAGTAGAACCCACTATTTTTAATATCGATGTGTCGTCAAAAATATTTATCAATCGATATCGAGGTAACTTGGTTGTTATTTAAATTTCTTTATGAAACGATGTCGATCGCTATCGATTTTCGGTATGAACGTCTTTAAAGGTCGTTATAATTCCCGTAACGTGGGTAGATCACCTTAGAACGGTGCGTTACGGTGTAAGATCTACCACATTGCATCAAATTTTATTCTTGCTATTTTTTGCCTAAAGTGGTAGCATACCAGATTAAAATTTGATGTGTTTTTGGAATGATTATGTTTTAATTTATGTTTTGCTTTTAACTACTAATAAACCTTTTTGTTTCAGGAGGATTCAGGTAATTTAAGTGTATAATAATACCATGTTTTAAAAATAGTAACTGTAACGAGCGTATCACTTATGCCTTATTCAGTATATATTACTTAATCCTTTATTCTCTTTTCAGTGAAGAATCTTACCACCATTCCTGGCGCACTAATAAATATTTTTTTGCAAATCACCGTATACATCACTATATTAATACATGCGAACATATTTAAATATCTATATCGTTATCTGGAAGCGTTTGGTACGGGAGGTCCACGCTTCCATCTTTCCCCTCGATTTCAAGGTGTAGAATGTTTTCAAATATTGACTATGTTGAAATCTTTCTATCCCTTGAAATCTTCTCTGCGGTACATGCTGCGCAGTTGGCCTGGCCGTTAGACAAGAAAAATGATAGACTTGAAAAGTCTTCATTTTCCAGGATGCATTCAAGTAATGGCTGCGTTAGTGTGAGATTAGATTAGATTAGATTAGATTAGATATCTTATGTTAAAGTGCACCAACTCTAGCATTCCCTTTATGTGCATGATTTCTCGCTGAATTTTAATTACATATTTTTCTTAAGCATCTCCGCTTGGAACTTTTGTCATGTGAAGTGGAACTTTTGACTACATGTATGGTGTGTGAATGGCACAAATTTCCCAAATGGAGGAGAACATGCCTCTGGAGCCGACCTACTGATGGTGTGTGGTGACGAAAGATGTACCACGAGCTCGCTGCACTCTTCGACGAACCCAACAACTTGAGGGTAGTCAAAGTAGGAAGAATACGGTGTTCAGAGCATGATGTGAGAATGCCGGACAATAATCCTGCAAAGTTCATGTTTACCACAAATCTTGTTAGCACAAGAAGACGTGGAGCATAGCGGGCAAAATGGCCGGTTATTTCCATACTTTTCCGTGCAGTTTATCAAATATACGCAATCACTCCTAGTCCTGAGTTCTACCAAGCAGTATACGCCTATGTCTGCTACCGTACATACGCTATAATTAGCCCGCTTAGATTTAAGTGTGTCATTAATCTCCAAACTTAATCCATTTTCCCTTTTCTCTCTCTCCGTGTGTTCTGTTTTGCAGATTCCTCCTGTCGGATCCGACCGTTGACGGGCCTCTTTTGGTGGTGTGTGAATTGATCCCGGAGTTTGCCCTGGGTACGATACAGCATCACTTGCGTCCAGACTAGGGCAGCCGCGTAGTGATTGGCACTTCATTAATTCTAAGTGAGTGAGGAAAAGCATTTTCCGACCCATCGTCGTCGCGAGCGTGACAAGCCAAGTGTCTAGCAGTGTGTAATGTGCGTCGGTCCGGTCGCGATGCCGCACCGTCTGTTGTCGATGCGATTGGCAGTGTGGTGAGTGAAAAGCGTGTTTTTTTTCGGTACACAATCGTATAAGTGGAAACCAAGCGTAGATGTAATCTTGGTGAAAGAATACGGCGTTTAAGCGAAACAGAGAGAAGCAAACACAGTGGAGAAGATTATCAATGTTGTGCTGGGAAACGGTGTTTAACCACTACTGGGTGAGGGGTTTTGGTGTGGCAGATCCATGTTTGATTGATTGAAACAGCCTAAGTGGGATTGAGGCGTTTAGTGGAAAGTGATATCTATCAATCGTAGCAGTAGCAGTAGCAGCAGCAGCGGTAGCCACAAGATGCACGATTTATTTACAACGGTTCTCTCGAAGCGAGATTTGTCGCGGGCAGGAGAACTGTTTTCGGTGGCAGATTTGGAGATTGTTAACGATCTGAGTGAAGTGGTGAGTATCATTTAAGTTTTAGTTACACAACTTGTACATATTCAAACATTCTGAATGGGTGGCATCACAATGTAGTCATCAAGAGTAAACCATATACATTCTCGGTTTGCGGTTTCCGCTTTTCATCCTCAGTCACGCCAAATACTCGCCAGGTAACGCATCACCTAGTCCGCCCAGCGTGCGTGCTGCGCTCCACGCCTTCTTGTACCAAAGGGGTCATTAGCGATCACCAACTTTGCTGCGTTGTTTTTTTTTATTCTTAACCCTCTAATACCCAAATTTTTTATTTTGCTCTAAATATCATTTTTCGTCATCTAAAATCGATTTAAACATGTTTTGGAAGATGATTCCTTTTAATTGTCGATTTCGTGAATTTCAGTTTTTGATTTTTCTAATTTTTATTTTTGAACATCCCCACACTTTTGTATTTTTCCTGGAAGCCTATTTGGGGTACGGATTTTTTGAGATGAAAACATTTTGAGATTTAATAGTTATTGTTGAAATATTTTTATTTTAAAGTTTTTTCATAGAAAATTTTATTTTCCGTGTAATTTCAAGGAAAATAATTTTAGAGTGTATTTGATTCCCTTAAACTATTAAACTAGGATAGAATGATTTGGGAAAAATTTAAAATATGTTAATTGTAGCGATTTAATATAAAATAAACAATGACTTCTAAAAGGTGACTAAAACATAAATTTATCAATGATTTAAAAAAATGCAAATACGCTTTTAAATACATCGAAAACTGTTTTGAGATATACAAAACAGTCCTAAATTTCAGCCAAAAATATAAAAAAAAATTATCTCCACCGAAACAAAAATTACAAAAAAGCTCAAACTATACCCCGTCTAAAGGCGGGGTTGGGTATTAGAGGGTTAATCACTTAATCTAATTTACAGCTCTATTGTCCACTTGGGCACTACGTGAGCGATTACAATTGACAGCTGCACTTACACTTTGTACAACGCCTAAATGTATTCTATTCTATTCTTATATATCGAACTGGTTGCCTTCGTGCTTTTTTCACTGTTCTACTCTATTCATGGTAGAATGAAGAGCACGAGGATGTGGATGGGTGGCTGTTGTTCCTTTTCCAGTCCGATTGGGGGTCCATTATGAGTTGCAGTTCGCCGATGTCCAGGTATCCAGGCTCAGAAGAGTGTCAGTGTCAGCCGCTCTCAGGGGGAAAAGCAACTGACGAAAAATTGCAAGTACCGGGGCTGAGAATCAAACCCATGACCATCCGCATATGAAGTGAACGTGTGACCAACTACGCCACGGGCCCCGGCTAATGCTGCGTTATTGTCTGGCATTATTCAAATATGCCCTGCCCACCGTATCCCTTCGGCTTTGGCTACCTTCTGGGCGCTGGGTTTACCGTAGAGTGCAGCGAACTCAAGGTTCGTCCTTCTCTGCCACACACCATTCTCCTGAACACCGCCGAAGATTGTCCTTAGCACGAGTCGAAAACACTGTATGCCGCCTTGAAGTCGATGAGTGATCCGTTTGGACCTGGTATTCACGGCATTTCTGGAGTATTTTCCGTTCGGCGAAGATCTGGTCCGTTGTCGACTGGACGTTGATGAAGCCAGCTTGATAACTTCCAACGAACTCATTCGTTTTACGTGACAGACGACAGAAGATGATCTGGGATAGTATTTTTATGCTGTATTCACAATGGTGATCGCACTGAAGTTCTAACATTTCAAGTGGTTCCCTTTATTGTGAATGAGACAGATTTACCCCTTCCTTCAACTCCTCCGATGTTCGGTTTCCTATATCCTGACTATCAGCCGATGCAGACAGGTGGCGAACTTTTCTGGGCCCATCTTGATGAGTTCAGCAGCGACACTATGCTTACCAGCTGCCTTGTCGGTTTTGAGCTAGTGAATGGCATCCTTAACTTCCCTTACCGTTTCTAGATCCTTGTAGGCTATTCGACTGTTCAGATAAAACTTTTTATATGTATGATCGTGATGCCAGTATCACTCAAACACTTGATCCTAATAAACACTCAATATAACACCGGGATTTTATCAGGAACTCGTAAAGAGATTCCACCACAGATTCCTTCAGAAACTTTTCAATGTATTTTTTTTTCTCTAGAGCCTCTAGACTAGAGCCTTCAGGAATATCACCAGGAATTTTTCTAAAAATTTTGCAATGAATGATTTCAGAAATTTCTCCAGGGATTTCTTCAGAAAACCATCCACGGATTTCAGACATTCTTTCAGCGTATTTTTTCTAAAATAAAGAGTTTGGAATTCTAACATATATATTTCTTCTACCACAGATTTCTTTGAACATTTATCTAGAGATTCCTCCATCAATTTTCCTTAAAATTTCTAAGAATATTTTATGGGTCCCTTCCATGCTCTATCGTCACGCAAATTTTCAGTCCAAGTCCAGGTCCAGGTATGGCAAACTGGTTGTGTGGGACCTCTGAAATTTGTGTATGGGATGTCGAACTTTGATGATCTTCTCTCCCTTCTCAAAGGGTTACATAATTGAAAGACGTTTCCTCTTCAGAAATATCTCCATGAATTCCTTTATAAATTAATTCAGGGATTCATTCAGGAAATCATCAGCTTCCTTAAAAATCATTCAGGAATTCTTTTTTTTTTTTTTTTTTTTTTTCATAGTGATTACGGCGGTAGCACACTGTGCTTATGTTCTAACACCGCACCCTTTCCCTACGTTTGCTTCTATGAGCCTCTATTTTTGTTTCAACACACAGAAGTACGTAGGCATATCGTGGCCCAAGTCGACACTGTTTTGGCCTGCGTTGAACAAAAATAGTTTTAATAAAAGTTTCCCCTTTTTTCTTTTTGTCAATTGTTTTTTTTTTGTAGTATGGTCCATGTATTTAGTTAGGTTCTTGTCAATTTGTCAGTTATTCGAAGTAGATCTCCAATATGTAGTCAATAAGTCAATTAAGTCATTCTGATCTGTTCTATCATAGCAGCTTTAGTCTTTGCTTTATTGAAGTGTAGTTTTATTGGAAATATGCTGAATATCGTTATTTTTTTTTTTTGCTAGGTTTCTAGCTGCACTCTGAATAGAGTTGAAACCTCTACACTAGACCCGAAGATAGAAAAGAGTACGTAATCTTTCAGAAGCAGTTTGCCAGCCGTACGCGGAAAATGATATCCATTAAGACACTGTTGCAACTGACTCAGAAAGTTACAGTAGAAGATTGGAAAGTTTTCAATTGGTCAGTCAGTCAGAATTTGCATATGTAGTGTTATGGTCACATGGTTTGTGTTTGTCTTCTTGTTTGATTTTGTGGTATGGTTCCGTTCAATATGTATTTCTCCTCGTTAAGTCAATTGTAGTATGTTTGTTTTTTTTTTCATTGATTTCTTGATTTCGCTAATCGTTTTCTACTTCTCTGTTTTCATCTCTTGTGTCCTTAAATTGTCATCGGTCCAAACCCCACAGAAACATGTAACTGAATTTCTGTTGGTATCATAATACCAGCTAAGAGATAAACAAAAATACGCCAGTTTGTTGATTGCAATAAAATTTAAAAAAAAATAATAAAGATTGCTTGCCAACTATTATGTATTCATCTCCCTACAAATACTATGAAAAATATTCAAATTCGTTCAATTGTCCTATCGGTCCTACCTAGATAAACCATGTCATTTTCTCAAGCGTAGCCTAGAAATGTCAACCTAGTCATACACAAGTAACGTTGTTCAGTTAATAAAAAGCAGTCAGTTTTTGTCCAAAATGTCACGTCGAACGCATTAACGTCAACAATGCGTTTAAGTGTTCGCACGTTAGCTTCGAATCTATCAGCACAATTAAGTGCTGCAAATCTCCTTCCCATTAATTCTTCGGTCGATTTTAATTGCTTTATTTAACATGGTAAAAATTCGAAAAAGCGACTATGACATTAATAAATTACTAATCAAAATCAACCGAGAAACGTGGGAAATAGAGTCCAAACAACATTTTGAAGTCAGCTGGCTGTAAAAGGTTCCAAAACCTGTCACAAATCCTGCAATACTTTTATTAGGATTTGTAACGATCATCAAAACCTTCTTAAATCCAACCGACTTGAAACTATTGCTTGGGAATAGACTCTAATGAGCCCTGGCGGATCCTCCATGTTTATCGAGCATGTCTGATGCATATGATCAGCCATACTCCATCTGCAGCAGCCGGTTCGTGATGAACCGTTGGAGGCGCATTAAAGTGTTAAAAAGGTGATATGTTTCACTAAAGAACACTACATTACAATAATCAAAATGAAACTCCTTCACTTTAATACCGTCAACCCCTGCGAACTTGGCCAGGGCTTCCTTAAAAATCATTCAGGAATTCTTGAACAAATTTTAAGATGTCAATAAACCTCTATAAATCTCCCCTAGAAACTACTACATTATTACATCTATTATACTTTAAAGAAGTTTAAGTGTTTCTATAGACATTCTTCCAGTATTTCCTAAACAAGACTTCCACGACCTCCTCCGGGTATTCTTTCGGGAAATCCATGAATTTTGGTAAGGAAGTTCTGCAGGAATTCATCTGAATATTTCTTAATAAATTCTCAAAGCAATTCTACAATAGGTTTCTCATGAAATTTTTCCAGGTATTATTTTAGGAATTTCTTCAGAAACACCTTTCAGGATTTTTCTGGGAATCTTTCAGGTATTCCTTATCTCCAGAGATTTCTAGAATAATTAGCCAAAGATTTACTCAAAAATTTCTTCAAGGCGTCTTGCAGAAGTTTCTTCACGATTTTTTTTTCTGAAACGTCTTCAGGAATTCCTCCAGAAATATTTCCAGAGACTCCTTCAGTTGTTTAAGGATTTTTTCATGAATGTCAGCACGAGATTTTATTTGTGGATTTTTTTTCCCAGCTATTCATCTAGAGCTTTTTCAAAAATTCTTCAGCGATTCTTCCGGAAATTCTTCCAAACGCTCCTTCAGGAAACTCTTGGAATTTTTTATGGTTTTCAGAGAAGAACCAAATGAAATTTCAAATACTGGAGTTTTTTTAGAATTCCTTGAAGGAATTTCGAAAGTACTTCATTGTAATACTCCTGGAGATTCCAAGATTTTTTTTTTTGAAATTTCCTGAAGATATTCCTGAACAAAAATCTCTAAAGAAAATTTCTTGAGTAATCTTTGGAGGAGTTTCTGCAAGAATCTCTAGAAAATACCCGGAGGAACTCCATGAGATGACTCTGGAGATGGTCCTGGTAGAATCTTATTAGAAAGAAAATCTAAAATAATCTTTGGAAGTTTCTGCAGGAATTCTTGGGGAATTACTTGATGAACCCTTTGAAAGGAGGAACTCCTAGAAAAAAACTATATGAGAAACTTTTGGAAGAATTCATAAAAATATTCCTGGAGGAGTTTCTGGAAAAAAGCTCTGACGAAATTTCTAAATCTGAATCTCGAGAAATTTCTGAAGTAGATAATTAGAAATTTTAAACTTCATGATTTTTTTTTCTATCGAATACTGGAAATTTTCTGGTAGTTCTTACTACGACTCTCACAGATATTTTTTCTGAGTTTCATCTCAAAGAGATTCTTATGATATCCCTCGAGG
This sequence comes from Aedes albopictus, assembly GCF_035046485.1. NCBI lineage: Eukaryota > Metazoa > Arthropoda > Insecta > Diptera > Culicidae > Aedes > Aedes albopictus. The sequence continues at coordinate 467,506,085 of NC_085137.1, read as the reverse complement.
GAAATTTTCAGGAATCCTTCGGTATTATCTCCATTAGTTATTTCTACGACTTTTCATCAGGAACTTCTTCTGGGATTTTTCTAGGTATTTCTTCTATAATTCCACAAGAAGATTCTTCTTAGGTTCCTCGTGAACATTTGTACTGTACTGTATTAATTTTCCTTACATTTCCCAAACTTAGAACCACTGTTTTATACAAGTCTTTGGAAAATTATTGTGCCACTAATAAATTTATAAATTACAAACTATACTTTTATACCTGGGATATTTCCCAATGTTTCTTTTGCTAGTCTACTGAATTTGATGATAAATATCTTCTACGTTTTCTCAAGAAGTACTCTCTCAATACTTCTGGATTCTAGATGATTTCTGAAGAAATTTCATAAGGGATCTCTGAGAAACAGAAGGAACTCCATTAGGCATATCAAAAGAAATTTAGAAGAAAAGCCGGAAAGAAATCTTTCAAGAAGCTCAGAATGATCTTCTTGAGGAATTGCAGAAGAATTTCCAAGACGGATTCCAGAAGGAATTCCTGAGAAAATTTCAGAAGGATCATCTTTAGTTCATTGTGGGATATGTTCAGGAATTTCTCCTGGTACTCTTTCAGATTTATCCGGGTATCTTCAAAAGAATCTTTCGAAGGCTTCTCAAGATATACTTTATAGGGGTTTCCAAGACTTTCTTGTACTATTTTAGCTAGAGTTTCTTTTGGAATATTTTCAGGAATTCTTCATAGAATTCCTTTAAAAAATCCCTCAGATGTTCCTCCTTATATTTTTGATGAATAACTTCTCGAGTTTCTCACGATGTTTCTTGTGGGGTTCTAGTGGTATTTTTCAATGAGTTACTGTTGAAACCTTTGAATGATCTACAGGAATACGATACATGGCATACAACATACGATGAATCCACTGTAGATATCCCTAAAAAAAATCGGGAGAAATTTTAGAAGCAAACCTAGTAGGAATCCTGAGAGAAGAACTTTCTGAAAACCCAGAAGAAATATGTGCAGGAATTTAAGAGGGTTCTTCTTGAGAAATATCAGAAGAAAACTATTGGTGAAAACCTATAAGAAATATAAGTATGAACATCATAGGAAACCTGGAAGACATTTCTAAAAACAGTAGCAAGATCAGGAAGAATTCCATGAGAGACTACTGTAGGAATTTCCGACAGATATCAGAGTGTAGAAGAAACTCATTGATCCCTCAAAAACGAGCACTTGGAAGATTCTGAGAGGAAATTTATGTAGGGGTCCCAGAAATCATATCTTGAGAAATTCCTGGAGGAATTCCTAAGACAAACTCAAAGAGACTTCGTATAGAACTCTTTAATGAATTTCAGTCAGATCGACTTCAGGATCACCAGAAAAATTTTTGAAGAAGGAACTCTAGATGGAAACTTTTGTAATATTTCGATAGAATCCTCGGGTGTTTTTACTGTTCCAAAAACTGGTTACTCTTCCAGGGAAACCTTATGATCCAGTAATATGGCCAATGTGACCCAAAAGTCCCCGAAACAGCCTTCAACGAACTTGTCTTGTCAATTCATGCAGTTTGACGTGTCGCAAGAAAGGTTTCAAAACTTATCAAAATATGACCTCCCCGGGGGAACTAGATACCCGAAAGATTGCGGAGTGTAATGTGACTAAATATGTCTGAAATGACCAGAAATGAAGTTGGTTTGTTAAATTATGATGCTTGCAATGTCGAAAGGTAGGGTGACCAATATAATTTGGACCCCCATATATTTTGGACCCCCTGGGTCATATTATCATAATTTTCACAGCTTTGATGAAGAGATGACGAAAGTTTTTAGAAACATTCGCTTAATGATATTGTTCTGAAAGAGCAGCAATCATTTCCTCACTGGAAATATCATTATTTGCCTTGAAAATATTTTTTGTTAATCTCGTCATCCGTGCGAGTGTCGCGGCATGTTTACGAAAAGAGAAAGTGGTGTTGGGGAAATTTGCAGATGTAAACAAAAACTTTTATCATTCTAGCGCATTAAATTCACAAAGTTCGTCCAATCATCCTTTGTCAATCAAGTAATTAGGATGTGATCCAGCATGTCTAAGTGGCAGATTCTTCGAAAATAGTTTCAAGTGGGTTTAAACACCGGGTGTCCAAAATATATACTTAAGAGGGTCCAAAATAAATTGGGGTGTCCAAAATAGTGAAAACAGATGCTTCAAAAATCAGTTATATTCATCAAAATTTCAGCCAGGAATGACCTTGTGGGTATTTTTGACGGACAGAGGAGGCTTTTACGGTCATACCAACATCATCGTTATGTGTAACACCCTCTTAATATGTTTGATTTTAGCTTAAATTCAAACTAATGTCCTCAAAGGGTCCAAAATTCGACCGTTACCCTATTTTGGAATCAGACATTTTTTGTTCCAGACATAGAAACTAGAACCATAACCGGTCATTTTGATTTAAATATTTGAAAACCAGGTAAGAAACAACAGAAATGTGATTTTTCATGTTTGACGTCAGCAAAAAATGTATCAAGGAAGTATGAGAGTTAAATATTCATAAATAGTAGTAAAGTTAGAGCTATAATAATTTTTAATAAAGTTTCTTGAAAACTTCCGAAGTTATGTAGCCGTTGCTGAAATAAAGTCCCTACATGATTGCTTTCTTGTCTTTCCACAGCTTGAGGAAATCTCGTCCATCATCAGTCACGAGGACTACCTGCAGAACAGCAACGACCAATCGGTGATCGAAATCTGCATCAACCGGGTCACGTCATGCATCAAAAAGACCAACACCATCGAGAAGCACTGCTCGGGGCTGGTGGGCCTGCTGGAAACCTGCCTCAAGTATAACCTGCAACCTTCTCGGAAGGAAGCGGATCCACCGCATGCAAAAATATCTTCCGACATCATTTCCAGTATATTTCTTGTAAGTTTGTTTGATGCATGAATAATAAATTATTTCTAATGTGATTTCTTTTTTTTTTCAGAATTATAACAAAAAGCATGTGATGGAAGTAACACTGCCAGTAGCCGTAAAGTTCTTGAACAAAGGTAACCTGGAGCTGTCCCGGAATTTGGCCAGTTATTTATCCTCAGCAGCCATTGAATATTCGTACCTACTTTCGCCGCACGTAAAACTCATCTTAGAATCCCTGCTCAACGGAAACTATGGCTTATGCCACGTGCTGTCGCAAATCTACGACGCCGCCCCGGAACCGATCAATGCCGAAGCGAAACGCTTCGTTGAAATCATTCCCAAATGTGAACTCCAAGAGCAGATTGTGATCCTGCAACTATTGGTGGCCGTTGCCAAAAGTAAACCCTCGTCACTGCTGGACAGCATTCCGCAGCTGTTCGACCTTGCTCAGAAACCTCCCATCTCCACGGCCGTAATGTTGGTCATTCTGAAACTAGCCGAGTACAAACCTATCAAAATGAGTGAATACACCGAATCGGTGAGAAACGTTGCTCAAACGGTGCCGCAAACCGTGGGATTTGCAGCGCAAATCCTTTCAGCTATCGGGAAATCCAGCAAAGATCGAGCGCAGGTCGCTTTGGACTTTGTACTGGAGTATCTACCGAAGGCGGATCGAGCCCTACAAACGATCCTTCTGAACGAAGCGACCAAGCTCTGTACCAAATACCCCGTCCTGTTCACAGACAAAGTAACTTCGGTGGTTCGCCAGCGGCGACTTAACAACGGCAACCAGATCAAACAGACCCCCGGAGGCGTCACCATAGTCAATCTGAATTCGTCTGCGACGCTTCCAGTGACGACTACGACGGCATCCATCACGACGCCACCGATCCTACTCGATACTCGACCGATCGTGTCCAAGACCCCGAATGTTGCTGTTATTAGTAATAGCGGAGCGACGACTGCCAACACTACCATTATCAATACTTCCAATGGGACAACTACGACCTCGGCATCGATTCATCCGGCGCTGTTGACGAACTTTATGAACTCCGCAAATGGAATACCGGCGGTTGTTAATGGGGGACCAATGGTGCCACCGACGCCTCCACATACCGGGTAAGATTCGACCAGTTGGAGAACTCAGAATTCATATTGATTGTCCTTTTCGTTGTAGTTATACTCGACGGGCCAAACTGGGAGATTCTCGAAGTACTGGACGACTGCACGCCGGTGGTGGAGGGAATAAGAGCATGACGCGGTTAAACATTGCCGGTGGATCGGTGGGAGGGCTGCACAAATCGATGACCCGACTCAGTTCGTCGCAGCTACTGGGACAGTACAATGGAGGTAAGTGTGGAGGAAAGCAACCCCTGTGTCACCTTGAGGTTCCCTTAAAACAATCGAGGTTTTCCTTGAACCTTCTGAAGCTTCCTTGAAACTACCTAAAATTCCTAGAAGCTCGGCAGAAACCTCCCGGAACCTATCTGAAACTCCTATGTAACCTTATGGTGTCATGATGCATCACCAAGCTTTCACACGAATCATTGATTTTTTGATTTTCAATGATTGTTTGCCTCGCGTTTTTGAAGTGATAAAAAACTGTCAATCCAGCAGCCACGCAGCAGAAAAAGTATCATCGCAATCACTGCGAGTGAGCAAATAGGATGATATTTGTTCAGACGGATATTCATTTTGGTGGCAGAGAATTATCACTTTGAAATTTTGAGCCACATATCCAACATGGCTGCCGATGCTGATGATGCCGTAAAAAACCTTATGAAACTTTTAGAACCCATATAAAACAATCTTGACCATTCTCCGAACCTTCTGAAGTCCTAGGGCTACCTGAAAACCCCTAAATCACCATCGAAGCAACCTGACTAGCCCGGTGACTCTCCTTGAAGCTCACTGAAACCTCCCTTAAACTCCTCTAAGACCCGCTGATCCCTCTGAAACTTCATTGCCGAATCAAGCATTCGAATCAATTGGTCTCGGACCTCGGTCCTGAGCCAATCGTTCTTATTCTTCAAGGTGTTTGGCAGCCTTAGTTTCTCTTCAACTGCAAAAAGCCTAAGGAACTGCTCTTTAACTGCATGGAATTCCACGAAGTTGACGGCCTATTCCTGATTCTCTGCAAAATAAATGCTTGTCGTTCCTCCGGCGTAAAAACTACGGGCCGAGCCCAACGCAGTCTGCCAGTTTTTATTCACTTTATCCATCTCTTTATATACTTGGTACAATTCATAGTTCATGCGATGCTATCCTCCATTTTACAGCCGAGTATTTTTCGCAGCATTTTACGTTCGAAGACTTCAAAGGCTCTACAATCAACTTCTTCCAATCTCATCGTCCACGATTCATGGCCGTCACTAGAATATCAATATAAACAAATTCATCCACAACACTTTCCACCACCCAGCACAACTTCGTCGTACAAAAGAGCATCGCCTAGCTTCTGTCCGTCTATAGTTACGAACGATGATGAAGTTTCATCTACAACCCGTACATTTGATTTCGATCCGTCAAGCGTCAAACGAATAAGCCTAATCAGCTTTGTCAGAAAACCATGTTCTATCATAATCCGCCATAACTCGTTTCTCTTCTGTGAATCGTATGCCACCTTAAAATCAATAAATAGAAATGGGTCTACAAGTTGTACAACTCTGAGAAACCTTGATGAAAACCCGCCTGATATCCGCCTACAAAGGCCTCTGCCTGTTAAGCAGACTCCTGGACAAAATCTTGTACGCTGAAGTGAGATGTATTACGCCTCTGTAGTTCACGCACTCCAGTCGAAGTCCTTTCTTGCATAGAGGTCAAATGAGACCGTCCAACCAACTAGCAGGCAGTTCATCCTTTTGCCATATCTTCAATATAATACGGTGTCAGAGTTGATACAGCTACTCACTGCTGTGTCTGAAAAGTTTTGACGGGATTCGTACTTCCCAGTAGCTTTATTGTTCTTCAGTCCTCTAATGGCTATCTTAACCTCGTCTAGCGTTGGAGGTTTCACATCCTGTCTGTCATCGTCAATTCTAATTCTATCTGTCGCTCTTCCATTCCCACCGTTCAACAATACCTCATAGTGCTCTATCCACCTGGCAGCCACCATTGCTTTATCTGTCAGCAAATTTCCATCACGATCGTTGCACATGACGGGAGAAAGCGCTGTTATTCTCCGCACGCCATTAACAGTTTCGTAAAGCAGCCGCATATCGTTCTGTACCATACTGTATCGCTTCGTGCTCTGCCGGGTCCCTGACACCAGCATACGGCTTCTGACAACATTCTTCTCGCCAGTTACCCTCTGGAACTCCTCGTCGAACCACCCGTTCTTAGATCATCTGTGAGCAGCGCCTATCACCTCTCGCGTTGCCGTATTGATCGCTCCGTGGATAGACTGACATAGAGTGTTGAGAATTTCGCTTTCGTTGAACTCACTTATCCGCTCGTCCAGCTTCTGGTCATAGTCAACTACTGTACCGTCTGCAGAAAAAAACACTGGATGTTGAAACGCATCGATCGCCTGTTCGTGGAGTTCGACATGGTTGATAACCGAGCTCGAATCTTACTACACCCAATCCTCCATCTAGGTACTGAGTCGGGACTGCCTAAATATAACTTTTACCTAAATTGATTCATTACTTAAATATATTTGGCTTATTACCTAAATGGATTTAAAGATTGCAAAGAAGTTTGAAGGGAGTTTTAAGGGAGGTCAGAGGTGTTTCGGAGCGCTTCAGGAGGCTTCAGAGGGCTTTTAGTGGGCTTTGTAGTCTCTCAGGTGAACTTTAAGAGGATTTCAGAGGCATTTCTAGACGTTTCAGTGCGTTTCATTGTCTTTAAGATACGTTTTAGGGGGCTCTATTGGCTCTTAAGATAAATTCACGATAACTTGAGAGGGGTTTCAGAGACGTTTTAAAGCGTTTCAATGCGTTTCAATGCGTTTCAGGACGTATGGGAGGTGTTTTATGACACTTCGGAGTTTGTCAGACTTGTTTGACAGAGTTTCTCAGGCTGGTTTCACAGAGGTTCCATGGGGGTTGCAGAGGCGTTTCAAAACGTTTCAATTAGTTTCAGGGCATTTCAAGGCGTTTCAATGCGTTCAGGAAGTTTCCGAGAGGTTTACGGGGACTCCAGAGGCGCGTAGGTGAATTTCACGGAGGTTTCATGGGGGTGTCAGAGGCGTAATGAAGCGTTTCAAGGCATTTCAATGCGTTTCAGGTCGTTTCAGGAAGTTGCAAAGAGGTTTAAGGGTTCTGCAAAGGCTCTCAGGCGAATTTCTCTGGGGTTTCAAGGGGTCTAAGAGGCGCTCCAAAGCTTTCCAATGCGTTGCAAGGCGTTTCAAGGCGTTTCAATGCGATTCAGGGGTTTTAGGAGATTTCATTGGCTGGCAAGTGAATTTCACGGAGGTAGAAATGGGGTTTCAGTTCAGAGGCATTTCAAGACGTTTCAGTGCGTTTCAGAGGGGTTTTATGGCGTTTCAGGAGAGCTCTCAGGAAGTGAATCAAAATTCAACCATCGCGCAACAATAACGACAATGTCGCAACCTGAATTTGTTGCGACATTCTACCCAATGCGACATAGGTTTGTCCCAACTTGAACAGAACAGGACAAAGATCGTGCACCACGAGTTTATAGACTTCTAAGCTTTGCATTGTGATTTTCGAGCGGTAACTTCGAGTCGGTAAAGACTGCAACGCCGCTGAATATGTATCATCAAAAAGTTTCGATTTTGGGTTTGTATTAATTGATTATTCACGAGTTGAAAAGTACGCAACAAATTCAGCTTCTGTTTTGTCTGCAACAAAATAATTCTAGATGTCAATTCTTCATGTCATTATCTGTTACCAGTTGGGATAAAAAGTAATCGCCGAAATGTCTGGCAATTCTTTTAACTGCTCTCAGGTGAATTTCACGGAGTTTTCCTGTGGGTTTAAGAAGCGTTTCAAAGCGTTTCAAGTTGTTTCGATGTGTTTAAGGGGGCTTCAGAAGCACTCAGGTGAATTTCATCGAGATTTCATGAAGGTTTTAGAGGCGTTTCATGGCGTTTCAGGGTTTTTCAGGGCGTTTCATGAGGGGATTAAAGAGCGCTTCTGAGGCTTGCAGGTGAATTTCAGGGAGGTTTCATGGTGGTTTAAGAGGCGTTTCAAGAGTTTCAAGGCATTTCAATGCGTTTCAAGGCGTTTCAGAGGTATTTCAGGAGGCCTTCTGAAGCTCTCAGATGAATTTTAGGAGGGTTTCAGTCAGAGGCGTTTCAAAGCGTTTTAATGCGTTTCAGGGCGTTTCATTAGGTTCCTTGTAGTTCCAGTAATAGCCAGTAAAACAAATCTTTCTTGGACTAGCAGTGCAAGATTGACGTTTACTACCTCACCCAAGTAACCAAAAGTTCAGATAAATGGGTACTTCATAAGCTAAGCAGCTTGTTCGAGGTTGCTCATTAGCCTTCTAAGCAGCTTCATTTTTAGGTAATTTTGGAACTTGAAAGTTCACATAAGTACGCTGGATAGCCTTTTAAGCAGCTCCTGACAGAACTTCGACAAAATTCATGCAGAAACAAAAAATGTGTTTTCCAGAATCGCAACCCCACACTTTTGGTGGGTTTGTGATTCATGTCTGGAAATTGCTTCTGATAATTATATTTTTACACATGTCGATGTCGCTGCTATGTAGATTTGAACTGGATAGCCTGCCGACTTACCGCTGCGCTGCTGAAGACACTTGACATAGTCAAGCTAACTTCACTACTGTACAAATGTGCAAAACTAGCTGCCGACAGAAAATCGATTCAAGTCAGACTTTACCTGCTATTCACTCAATCACAACGGTAGTACTGTGGTAGAGCGTAGTGTTCTCACGCAGCAACTAACCGTTCGAATCCGATGGGTGGCATTTTTTTTTTTGACAAACCTAGTATTCATTGATTTGATAAATTCATATTTGTCCTTTTATAGTGTATGCTTAAACAGTTGTTTTCTCTAAAAGAAATAAATTTAATCTTCATCGAAACACAATGCTACTGAACTGAACTTCTATGAACTTGAAAGTTCCGACAAAGTTCAGAGTAGCATCTTAAGCAGCTTTAAAGTTCCGCGAAGTTCAGATAAAGTTCCGAATGGAACTTTCTGTCTGCTTAAGAGGCTAACAATGAGCCTTGCCGGAACTTGTGACCGAAGTTCCAGCAAGGCTCATCGTTGGCCTCTTAAGCAGCCTGAAAGTACCATTTGGAACTTTATCTGAACTTCGCGGAACTAGAAAGTGCATTTTGTCATGGGAAGCGGAACTTTTGATTACTTGGGCAGCATCCTATCATGACTTGCTCTTCAAAAATACCCATTATATCAGCCTACTACAGTTCCTCAAACAGATAATGAACTCTCCACTTGACAGCACATAATTGCATAAATTTCATTCTTAACCCTAGTACCTACCCAAGCAGCACCTGCAACATCATCCAAAATGTGGTTTTGGTCTAAAAGAGTTGCAATAAAATCGCACGCAACTTTCATCTTGTCAGTTGAGTTGCATTTAAACTCCGAATATCGTTAAGTTGCAGCTTTGTTTCATAGGAATTACAAATAACATCGTATTCAACATCGATTTATGGAGGCGGAGCTTACATATTCCTCACAAGTGGCAATACAGTCAGCTTGCATTAAATGTGTTATGTAACACACATGAAACATCTTACTCTGGTTTGTTTGTTCAGATTAGGTTCCAAATGTGTTGCGGAAAACTTGCACGTCTTTTCATTTTGACAGCTTTCTAACTTGTGGCAAAGACGGTACAATGAAGTAACGCGTAACTTCAGTAGCTTTTATGGTGCATTGAGCAGCAAATATTTCACAGAGCTTCTGGTGTAGTATGTAAGGTGAGTGGGTAATACTCCTGGTGTCCATGGTTCGAGTCTGAATATATTTTTTTCATTTTTTTATCATTCCCCCTGGCTCATGTTGCATAACGATTTAAAATTTGCGCTTTTTGCGTTCCAAAGAAGAAGCAATTGTGTTGTATTGTCCTTAATTAGAACAGTGAATAAATTGCACTGATGTTGCTGGTACTGGCTTTGAAACAAGCACATTAGTCACAGAAGAGTCACGGCGGCGCAGGCTTTTGTTGCCCAGAAGTCACTGTGACTTACTACTAGCAAGTAAGTATTTAATTACTAGAAGTAGGTCACACTGACTTCTGCGCAATAAATAACCTGCGCCTTCGTGACTCTTCTGTGACAAGTGTGTTTCTTGGGTCAATATGACCCAGAGAGGCACGCTGAATGTACGCTACACCATCCGTTTGGGTGTCTTCAGCTGTTCTTGCGAATATTTTTGTGGTGTGCAAAGTAGGTGCTGCTAATGGCCATCCCCATGGCTGCGGTAAAGTTGACTAATCTCAGGCCGTTGATGTTAGTGACGTATTGTATAGGCTCTCCATACCGATGAATGAAACCACATGAGATACTCCTGATGAAACTCCTCTGAAGCACCTCCAAAGTCCGTTTGAACCCCCTTCAAACTCTTATGAACCCTATGAAACAAATATAGAGCCCTGAAGGTCTCCTGGACCCTTCTGGACTCCTTGGAAACCCATGAAATCCCTTCGAAACGCCCTGATGCTCGCCGGTTCCTTTAAAATCGATATGATAATTCTTCAAGACCCCCTTAACCCTCCTGAGACAACCTGACATTCCTCTGCGAACCCTTAAATCGTCGTTGAGCACCACTGAGACCACGGTTAGCCTCGCGAATCCCTCTAAAGTCCCATGAAACTTCATGAAGTCTCCTAAAACACCTAGTGACCCTTAAAGCCATCGATAAACCCTCTTAAAACTCCACTGAAAATACCTGAAACCACTACAAAGCCTTACTGAACATCTCAGTTTGCTCTTCTTAAAAGTACCCCTAAACCTTTCTGCAATCCCCTGGGTTCAGGCGCCACGAGAATGTCAGTTTATCCAGTAAAGTTAACCCTGTTTCGATGAACTGCCCAAATTAACTAAACCATCCAACCTAAACCAATTGAATTATTCATAAATTTCAGATGATCCCGGCAAGCAACCCAACGGCCCGGGTACCGGAGCCGTCAGTACCGCAGCCAGCGGTATTAGCGGCGGTGGCGGAATCGATGGAAGCAGCGCAGGTGGTGGTTCCAACTCGAATAGCAATATCCTAAACAGTCATTCCAGCGGCAATGTGGCCATTGCCTTCGCCAACAAAAACAACAGTGCCCAGAACTTTGCCTCGCCGGTGCCACCACCCTTGAGTCAGCACGTGATGATCACCGGCGAGAACAAGTGGGGCATTCCGCAGACGAAGATCACTTCGGGCGGTGTGACGGTAACGACATCACCGACGCGGGCCCAGAGACCATACTCGCAAGGTCCTAACACGTTGATGGGGTCGGCGGGAGCTTTGGGCAAGAATTCACTGGGAGGGTTGAACCAGTCAACGGGATCGATCGGGATGGTTCAGGTGCATCACGCTTCTCCGGCTTCGCCAACCATGTTCAACAACCATTCCCAGCAGACATCACCCCAGCTGACGACTTTGTCGCTCAACTCGAACGAAGATCCGAACAATCAGGTAAGCGTCTCCGGGCCGGCCACGGTTACTTCTCGAAGGAACGACAACCGTAGTGTGACTCTGTTGAACGCAAGCAGTGCCGTCAACCAACGAATGAGCGTCTTCGAGCCGTACCCAATGCGAGACACAATTCAGCACTTTTGCGAAAAACACTTGGATAAAATCAAAGCTTTTACGGAGAGCGTTGCCCAGAGATTACCCCCGCCGGCCAAGTGTATCATCGAAGAGCGACGAGCGAAAAAGATGGCCAAGCTGCACTTTGCGTGCCAGGTCCGCGGACCCCATTGTCTGTACTCCCGAACGATGTTCACCATGCGAACGCGGAACCCTCGGACGTGGATCCATCTGATGTTCCTGGACCTGCAGGCACGGGCACCGCAGAACGCTTTGAGCAGTTGGGACCCGAGCGTGAGTCGACTTAAGCACTGCTGGGACACGTTGAAGTGCGAGAACAAGACATTCATTACGCTAGTCACCAGTGCGTTCCCGAACGTGAAGGAACAGGAAACGCTGATCAACGAGCTGCGCAACGCCGGGTTCTTCGATGTGTTCGAACTGGGAGCGGCGAGTACGCCGGAGGGCGCCAGCAGTGAAGATTTGCAGTTTCAGGTGAGGTGTTGGGATATGTTGTGTTTGTCTTAATCCGATACCTGTTTCCATAAATTTCAAAGTTGTCAGTTAGAACAATTTTTTTTCTCTTCATCTTTCCATGTGCTATTGTTTCATAAATCTGTTCTTTGATTTCTACCTCTCTATCTTTTATTTTCCTTTCTTCTGTATTCAATTACTTACTTCTGTCTTCTATTTATTATTTGCTTTTTTACAATTTCAATCATTTTTAGTTTTTATTCTGTATCTTCTATCTTCAGTCCTCTATCTCCTGTTTTCTCCATAATTAATTGGTATAATGAGAATGTTATCTATATTTACAGTGGGGCTGTTTCCTGTGCAACCATCCGGAGAAGGCCATGGGATTCCTGCACGGAAACACCCAACCCGTAATTGAGGGACAACTCAAGGAAAAGAAAGGCAAATGGCGCTTGTTCCGCCGGTGGCGCACTCGGTACTTCACTTTGTCAGGAGCTCACCTCTCGTGCAAGGGTTCGGTAAGTATCTTCAACTACCAATAAAATGTGAGTAACATTCTGTAAAACAACCTCTCCTCTTTCCATAGACCGGAGGCGAAAGCATAGACGTCAACCAGATCCGCTCGGTCAAGGTATCCCGAGGGGCACGAAATATCCCTAAGGCGTTCGAAATATTCACCGGCGACCAGACGTTGATTCTGAAACCGAAAGACGGCAACAAGGCTGAGGAATGGGTCCAATGTCTGAGCATTGTGCTGGCACACTCACAGGTAAGTGTTCCTTTTGTAAAGCATTGAGCCGAACCATGTCTTTACCTTCTTCCATCATCAACTCCCATCAGGCACGCGATAGCCCAACGACTCGAACCAATAGCCTTCCCGCCCGAAGCCTCGGTAACAGTCGAAACGTTTTCTGAGATACATATCACAACCACTCTAGACTTATCTACTAGACAAGTTACACATTAAACTACAAAAGCAAAGCAAAAATCGAGGAAAAAAGACTTGAAAACAGAGATGAAAAGTAATATGAAGAATATATCATGTACTTAATGCCAACATTTCCTTCCAATAACTATACCTAGTAACTGTGTTAAGCATATCAAGAACGATTTAAAACAACCGAGTTGTTACTTAATTTATCGACAATCGCAAAGCAGATAGAGAGAACCCCGTATTTTAACTAGCCACGTAAGGAGACAGATGAGAAACAACCCCCAACAAGCCAAGCAACTCACTAATGTGTCAATTTAGAATTGATTTCAGCGGAAACCGAAGCAACTGTTCAGATGGATCATATCTAGACGGTTTTCGATTTTTATTCATCGACGTGTTGCTTTGAATCCACAAAACTAAGGAATGAAATATCAAACTCAAGGTCTATATTTATTGCCAATATTTTCATACAATATACAATACGAAACAAAAAATAAAAGGAAATTTGTACTAGCTACTAGCCTAACAGAAACACACACAAACACAGATATTCGTGCGAAGCTATTGACTAGTTCGTAAGCGAGGTGCGATTCCGGACCGGATCGCAAGGCAAGACGACAGAAGGATTACCTACCTACTGAAATTTTGATATATTGTTTGTTAAGTTTTTCGACCTTATACTCCGTCTATGAAATAGTTCTGTTTTTTTTGCTATTATCTACTTGAAGAATAGGAATCCATGAATTCAAATTCAAGCTTTTGTCGGGCTGAAACCGACAGCAGATTAGTTTATTTACTACTTAGATATTATTTATTGAAATATGCAAATGAAGAAAATTAATCCTAACCATAAGTGTCCGAATTGTGTCGAAAATGAATGGAAAGAATGCCAGATTAAAGCCATGTCGTCATCGAGGAAGGGAAGGGATTTTAGTGTGACGTGTGTCACTACTAGAGAGCGAGATCGCCTCTACTTCTCCACAAATATCAATGGAAGAAGTGCTTGTTATTGGATACGGGGAAAAGTCACGTGAACTAGACTCACTTTGATCATAGTGATGTGATTCAAGCAATCTCTATTTGAATCAAAACACTTTTCATCATTTTTACTTAAATTTTTCACATGTCGACCCCGAAGATGACGAACAATTCAAATTATTTAGTAAATGTAGAGATAAGAGAAAACCATTTATTTTTGTAATTATTAAGAAAGCGGCATGCTCTTCGGAGTTCCTTGAGCTTAGCAAGAAATATTTTCAAGATTTCTGTGAGAATCAATTAATGAATCTATTTCTTCTCATGTGTTTTTTTGCATTTTCTCTACTATTACCTCCTGAGACACTGCCAGAAATTCCTTTAGGTATTTTTTTAGGATTTTCCAAATTTTATCTCTTTTGAATGCATTCCTGTCCATGTTATTCTTTGAAAATGTCTCCAGAGAATCTTTCAGGAATTCGTCTAGAAATTCTCTGCAGGTCTTCTTCAGAAGTTTCTCAAGAATATCTCAAGAGATTCATCTTGAAACTAGCCTACAGACTTTTTCATAATGTTCTCCTGGGGTTTCTTCAGTGATTCTTAAGGAAATTTCTTCAAGGATTCCAGCAGAAATTCGTGTATGAATTCGTTGATGTATTTCAAACATTTTTGAAGGAATTCTTCTTCGAATAATTTCCGAATTTTCTCTAGAAGTTTTTCATCGGAATTACCTCAAAAGATTATTTCAAAAGATGCAACGGGGTCTCCAGCTTGGTCTCCAGTTAGCCTAGTGGTTAAGGCTATGGATCGCCAATCCGGAGACGGCGGGTTCGATTCCCGTTCCGGTCGGGGAAATTTTCTCGACACCCTGGGCATAGTGTATCAATGTACTTGCCTCACAATATACAAATTCATGCAATGGCAGGCAAAGAAAACCCTTCAATTAACAACTGTGGAAGTGCTCAAAGAACACTAAGTTGAAGCGAGGCAGGCCAAGTCCCAGTGGGGACGTAGAGCCACATAGACGAAGAAGAAGAAGAATTCTAGGAAATCTTTGCACTAATATTCTTTTGAAAATTCTTCCAGGATTTTCCTTTAGAAATTCAGGAATAATTCCAAAAACCCTTTAAAAAAAAGTTGTTGGATTTCCCCAGAAATTTCTTCATAATTCAGGGATACTCTTAGGCATTTGTTTATAAATTCCTCAAGAGAATTCTCAAGAGACTCTTCTGGAAAACCCTTTGGTGGTTTCTCTAGAAGGTCCTCCAAGTATTGCTTAGGATTTATTCAGACCTGTCTTACTGAATTCTTTCATATTTTCCCGTTGGTGCTCTCGGAATTTCTCCAAAAATTCTTCAAGTCTTCCAGATTTTCTTTCAAAAATTCAATGAAAAATTATTTTGATTTTTTTTAATTTCTGCCGGATTTACTTCAACCATTTCTCCAGCGATTATAGTGTACGAATCCTTTCAGAATTTGATCAAGAAATTCTTCTAAGAATTTCTCCAGAGGTATCCAGGACTTCATTCAGAAAACCCTCCAGGGATCCCTCAAAAACTTTTTGAGAGTTTTCTTCAAGAATTCCGTCAGCTTTATCTGAATTTTTTTCAGGGATGTCTGCAAACATTTTTAAATGATTAAGTCAAAAATTTCTTGATGGGTTTGTTCGGGAATTCTTCCAGAAAATTTTCGAACATTTATACCTTTGAATTACTTCCTCCAGAAGTTTATCTTTTTTCTCAGGAATTGAGGAGCATTCTTGAAGAATTTTAACGAGTTTTTTCCTAGACATCCATCCAAGAATTCCTTCAAAAAAATTTCAGAAATTATTTCAGGAATTATTTTCCAGAAATCTCTTCAGAGCATTTCAAGCCAGGAGTATTTCAAGCGATTCATTTAGACAATCATTGAGATATTGACTTAGGAAATACTTTTTAGGAGTTTTCCAAGAATTCAGCCAGTTATTTTGTGTGCAATTTTTGAAAGGACTTCCGAAAAAAAACCCTGAATACATTTCTGAATCCTAAAAGAATTTCTTCAAGAATTCTTGGGTGTACCCTTGGAAGAATTTCCCAAGAAATCTTTGAACGATTTATAAAAAAGGAAAACGCCTAGGAAGAATATTCGAATTAACTTTGAAGTAACCCTTGTTAAAGTTTCTGAAGAGATCCCCAAAATTATGAAAAAAAAACTGCTGAAATATATTTCGAGACATCCCTAAAGGAATTTCAGAGAGAATACGAGGAGGAATTTCTGAAAGATCCTTGAAGGAATAACAGAATAAATTTCCAGTAAAATCCCTATAGAATTCTCAGGAAATACTCTTCAATGACTCTCCAGATTAAAGTCGAACTGCATGCGTTTCCTCATTTTTCTGCTTCGTTCTTTAGAACAAATTCAAAAACCCAAAAATAAGGAAATGCATCCAGCTTCGTTTTAATGGTGAAATTCCAAGGAAATTCGTCAAGGAATCCCAAGAGAAATTTGTTGACAAATTTTTAGAGAAACTCCGGGAAAATCTTTTAATAAAATTTGTGGAACATTCTCTGTAAAGTAATCCTGGAACAATCTGTGGACGTATTTTTAAAGGAATCCGTATAGAAAAACTTGGCGGAACGCCTAGATTGAGTTCTGAAAAATTCCTTGAAAAAACTTTTAAGTTATTATTAAACGAATTTCTGTGGAAATTCCTATGATTTTTTTTTCTCAACAAATAAGGTCTGGGATCATTTGGACAGGAGGACCTATTTTGGGCACTTGCTGCTATAACTCAGTCAATTTAAAACCGATTAACCTGAATTATTGAACATAGCTAGATACAAGTCTAATCGTGTCCCAAAAATCAATCAGTTCAAAATTGACTGAGTTATAGCAGCAAGCGCTCAAAATAGGTCCCACTGCCCAAATGGTCCCAGACCCTACCGTGAAAGAATCCGTGGAGAAATTTTAAGAGTTGTCTTCAGAGAAGATCAAATTCGAACATAACTATACAAAAATATCAGTATCGGATTTAAAGCGATATTTTCCCTAAGGTTATAAATATAGGGTTGAATAGGTTAAAATGGGCCACATCTTGAACTCAGCACCGCATGCAATCACTATCTTCCAATTATGTAAAAATAAAACGTCATTAGCATGTAATTTGGGGGGTTATTTGCATTTAAATTATAAATATAGGGTAAAACGGATCATTTCTGGAACTCAGCACCCCATCTCATCACTGCTATCCAATTCAGATAACATGAAATTTGTCGATTACTTTAAAAAAAAAATCTATAAAACTAATTTATAGAGATCTGTTTGCAAAATAACTTATGTGGGGTAAAATGGGCCATTATTTAGACATATCACAGCACGACCCCATCATCATTTAGTGCTGTAGTGCTGATCCTGCTTGTCCAATAGGGTGTCCCAAAGTAGAAAAAGTGTAAAAAAGATAACTTTCTCACCCTTAGAATGATAGATTAGAGTCATAGAAACAATAGTTCCATACATGAAAACTTAATCAAAAAATATTTAGAGGTTGCACGCATCGATTTTATGAAAAATTGACGATTTTTGTTTTTTTTACCAAAAAAATGCCAATATGAGATGAAAACTAATAGAAATAAAAAACATCAATATCAGTAAATCATAGTTCTGGGTCCCGCAAACAAAGTTTGGAGGGAGTTTAGGTCATCAAAGCTGATTTTATATATTTAGCAAAGGTTAAAATATCAAAAAACCGCGAATTTTTTCACCAAATTTATCGAATATGCCCAATTTATAAGGATTTTAAAATTTTTCCTGCGATTATTTAGGCTGAAGACGGTTTTGAGCTATCTCGATATAATAATGATAACATAATCAATGAAAAAATCGTGTTTTCTTACGTTAATCGATTTTGTTCACTAGTTTTCATGACTACCATGCAATTAAAACACTTTTATTTCTTTTATTTTTCAACTCATATTAGCATTTTTTTGGTAAACATACCAAAAATCGTCCATTTTTCATAAAACCGATGCGTGCAACCTCTAAATATTTTTTGATTGAGTTTTCATGTATGGAACTATTGTTGCTAGGACCCTAATCTATCATTCGAAGGGTGAGCAAGTTAACTTTTTGAAACTTTTTCTATTTTGGGACACCCTATTGTCCAATCATAAGCTTAAATTACACAGTGTAACAAAAATTAACTATTGGTCTGTCTCAAGAGCAAACTTATGTGTCTCTGACAGATTTTGGGCCGCTAAATCCGAATCCGGGCTCAGATTTGCTCCAGCACGTCACCATTTTGAGCTATACCTCAATTTATAGGGTATAATACACGATTTTGGGCTTTTTTTGACAGCAAACCATTGAGTATGGACATATTTTTTTAAGCAATCAAAAGGCAAATTGGTCAATTAACATCTAAATTACCGACTCATGCAAAATATTTCGTTTTACCAAATCAAATTTAATAGTTTTAAGCGATTAATGTTAGGTGCGTTATTTCCCATACAAGCCACCCTCCAAAAGTTGCATGCAAGTTTACTTACTAGGATAAAATGCTTAAATCTATCAAATTTGATTAGGTAAAACAAATTTTTTTGCATGAGTCGGTAATTTAGATGTTAATTGACCAATTTACCCTATGATGACTTAAAAAAATATTTCCATGCTTAATGGTTTGCAATTAAAAAAGTCCCAAATCGCATATTTTGCCCTATAAATTGAGGTATAGCTCAAAAATGTGACGGGCTGGAGCAAATCTGAGCCCGGATTCGGATTCAGCAGCCCAAAATCTGTCAGAGACACATAAGTTTACTCTTGAGACAAAAACAATGTTGCGCTGTGTTATTGCAGCATTTGCAGCTATAGACGTTATATTCATAAATACTAATAATATAGGGTGAAATGGGGTAAAATACGCCACTTCTTGGACTAAGCATAGCATGATGTCATCATCATTCAATTTTGTGGATATAATAGCATGAAATTTGTTCATTCATGTACAAACAAATCTGAATCGATTGAAATTACAGGTATTTATTCACTTAAACTATAAATTTTGGGTAGAATAGACCAAAATGGGTCACTTATTAGGCTCTGCACTGCATAAACTCTTCATCACTCTGTTCTGTGAACATAATACAGGTCGGACTCGATTATCCGGAGTCGGGTTCTGGCGCTTCCCGAAATAATATCTCACAAATGGAATGCTGTAAGAAGCTGATCACAAAGCCAAGTTGGCTTGACAACATGTCAAAATTTCAGCTTTATAGAGCATTTCGTTCCCCAGATATATGTTTGAGAAGCAATCGAACCTGACTCCGGATAATCGAGTCCGACTCTCAGAGTCATGCTGAATTACATGACATATAATGGAAGTTTACATGATATTTCATGAACTTTACATGATATGTCATGTAAACTTCTATGATATCCCACGCTCCAATTATGTGCATCATATGTCACAGAATATTACACTCTTTTTTCGATCTGTGTAGATAAATTTCGGGAATATAACTTGCAGACTCACCATCTGTTCATTGATTTTGATGCAGCTTACGATTCAGTGAAAAGAAATGAGCTTTGGCAGATAATGTCAGAACGTAGTTGTAGTGTCCGGAGGAAAGGACTGACACACCTGGAGCAGCAGATTCCTCCGATTCTGACCCGCGTTTAGCAGAGCTGAGAGCTGCAAAACTCTCTCGTTCAATTTACCTTACAAGACTGAAGCATCTTTTCATTTTCACCGTTTGCTTTGTTTTTCTGAAAGCGCTTTGCCGCTGCCAATGCTACATGCCCTGTTTCTCACTTTCTCAGTACCCGTCTCAATCCCTACAGTGGTTTTCCGGCGAAACTAATAAGGCTGATATGTGCAACGCTGGATGGATCAAAATCAAGTATTCGGCATCGATCGTAGGGCAGTGGAGGAAGCTTATGCTCCTTTGAAGAGAGAGCTGGAGAGGATAGACGTGACTTCTAACTCTACCAAGACGAAGTACATGATAGTGGGTAGGTACAGACGCAGGCCTAGTAGTGTTAGTGCTGAGGTTGTGATTGATAAGGATGTGTTTGAAGGTGTTGAAGAATTCGATTATCTTGGATCACTTGTGACATATGACAAAGATGCATCCCGTAAAGTGAAAAGGCTTATTGCAACGACGAATAGGACCTTTTACGGATTGCGTAACCAGTTTAGGTCCCGTAACTTGCAAACTCAAACGAAATTTATTCTATATAACACGCTGATACCAACGATTACCCTCTACGGTCACAAGGCATGAACTTTAAAGGAGCGACACCGAAAAGAATTCGGAATTTTTTAGCTCAAAGTACAATGGATAACTCTCGATTTGAAACAAAAAATGGAGTGTGGCGCAAACGTTTGAATCACGAGTTGTACCACAATACGAATATTGTGAAATGTATAAAATACGGTAGACTGAAGTGAGCTGGACCTGTAGTACGAATGTTAAAAATAATAAAAAAGAATAGCGAAAACAATATTCATCAGGGAACCAGGTAGAGGTGCTCGACACACGGTTGAAGAAAATATTTGTATACAAAGTTGAAGGTGGAAGTTAAAACGACAAAAGCTGTGATATCCCCTACGCAAAAGCAAGACGGATCCATGTTCTAAGAATTTAAAAGCACTTTATTAATTACAAATTACTCGTTTTCTTCCGTAAATCGGTTCAAACATTCAGCTTTCGGCTTCCACCCAGGCTGCAACACGTTTTGTGCGATCCATTTTCATATTAATGTTGCAGCACTTCACGTGAAAGCCACTATAGTGCGTTCGGAAGCTCCGGTTTGACTCCGTCGTATTTCGTCGTTTTTGGGGTTATTCATGTATATTTTGGATTCAATTTTAAATTAGAAAATACTTATGTACTTAGCTCCTGCTGTATGTACTTCGACTCTCTATTCGCTGTTATTCGTTACGATTACTTCAGGCTATCTGCTATTGTTTAATTACTGTATTCTAAAAGGTTTATGTCACAAATTGGCTATTTCTCAAGGTTTAAATGTTTTTTTTTATTGCAAAGTCTCAATCGCGTTGTTCGAACTTTTCGGAAATTTGACTGTTAGTTATGTGTGCGTGTCATACAGTAGGTGTGACCACCTAATCTACGTGTTTTGGCTCTGCCTATTCGCGGTTAGAGAAGCTAGAAAGACGTTTGTCTCGGTCTGTCTACTTTTTGCAATTGAATTCTATAGGTAGAAGTATGAAAACGGGGTTCGATCGAGTGTACGATTGTACTGAAATAAGAATTTTGTTCTCTTCGAATTGCGTAATAATTTAAGTAAGCCTTGCAAATATCTGCAACAGCAAACGAAGAGAATGGCACTCGGTTAGCGGTTGGCAAATAGATTAAGTTAGTTTCAAAAATTGTATTGTAGTGTTTTATGAAAAAGGCAAACGGCGGTGTTTGGGTATATTCTTGTGCATTTTTTTGTTCTAACAAAAATAGTAAGTAGACTCTCTGTATATTCATACTTTATGTCGATTATTATCTCTTACACCGGTGAAGAGGCACATCAGTGGTTTCGAAAACTTTTTTGGCAATACTATATTTACGGGAAAAATATAAACCTGCTGTAAAACTTGCTTTTCGTGTATTCTTTAAAATTTGAATGTGCACATAAAAATATATGCATTTTAGTTTTATGGTGTAAGTTAAAAATCGTTTTGGTGGCACTTTGTGAATATAGTTACTCTCTTAAAACAAACTTTCTTTGCTACTATCAAGAAAAATCTTATCTTTCGACGTTAGTCACTTCTGTGTTAAGTTAATAAAAATCGTTTCATGAGGCACTGCTGATTCAACCCAGGGAAATTAATACGGGCGTTACACTTAGATTCTACGTTTAAGGCTCGAGTTAACAACAACTTTCTCGACGCTACGGAAGCTACAGTCGATTTGGGACAAACATTTCGCGTCTCTAACACTTTCTATTTTGTTCAGTGATAAAAATAACAGGCACATTTTGGATGTTTACGCTTTCTACTAACGGAGACCTATCATATCAAGGAAACCGGCAACGGTGGAAGTGTTGCCAACAATCTTGATACGACATCCCCACCATTATAATACACACGAACTAGTTTCAACAATATAGAACATTTGCTAATCACAAGATCGTAACACTACAACAACATTTACCTGACTACGTCCGGATTATTTCCATTCGCTGCTGGAGGATTTGACCGTCGACGACGAGGTCATGTGGATCTTTTTGGTGATTACCTGTTTGCTGCTGCTGGTGCTGCCGGCGGTGACGCTGGTACTGTCGAGTAGATTAATCGTACCATTGTTACTAAGGCTACTACTTGGTTGAGGAGGTTGATGGCTACTAGTGCTACTATTTAGTGGGCTGGTGCGATATTGCTGCAGCAGCTGTTGCTGGTTACTACTGCTGCTGCTGCTGCTAAACTGTTGCTGTTGGTGGTGTTGGTGCTGTTGCTGTTGTTGCATGTATTGGTGATGCTGTAGCTGTTGCTGCTGATCGTGCTGGTCAAGGTTTAGTTTAGCGAACTGCTGCTCGACATTCATTAGGTTATTATTAGGGGCTGCGTTAGTGTTACTGGCAGTTTGGAAGACACGGGTTTCGTATCTGGTTTATTGTGATGGGAGAAACAGAGAGAAAAATACATGAAGATTAGATGCATGGATCAGTGGAGTCAGGATGAGATTGACTGATGGTTATTTTACATTGCTTGGGGAATTTGTGGGATGCACTCATACATTAGATAACCTAAAGTCGGAAACGGTGGGGTTATTAGGGGTACATAAACGTTATCTACATAGTACCACCCGATCCAAAATTCTGTCAAAACTCAACCATTCGTCGTGGATTTGGATTGGATTTGAATTGGACTGGATATGGATTGGATTTGGATTAGATTTGGATTGGATTGGATTTGCATTGTGTTTGGATTGTATTTGGATTGTATTTAAATTGGTTGCAAATTCTTCAGGTTGAGCGTATTAAGACCAATACATCTTTCATTCAAATGACTTTTGTGCCAGGCATGCAAAACGGCATGATGCCGAATGACATTATGTCAAACGGGGTAAACCCACGTGGACTACACCAGCGTGGTATGCTTAATCCAACACCTGAGGAGGGTTAATTGGTAGATGTAAGGTAGTTATCAAGATTTCTTAGGTTCTAAGCCCGCACCCGAACTGCAGCTAGCCTGTAACTTTGATAAGCCCATAGGTTCATGATAATCCCAAGTTCCCAATTACCTCGTGGTGAATCCTTCGTAGTTCTGCGGAGCCGATGTTCCATTGCTGGTGGCTGTCGTCGTGGTAGCACTAGAAGCGATCGTTCCATAACCCGCCTGTTGTTGTTGTAGCTGTTGCTGCTGTTGATGGCTTGGAGATGCCCGGAAGGTACTCATCGGTTGGACCTTGTTCTGGAGGTCCTGCACGGCGGCGTCGAAGTTCGCTCGGTTGAACTTGCTTGCACTGAGGTTGGAGTTCTCTACCCGGGTCGTTTCGTACGTTCGGTTGATGATAGATGGCGAGACGAGGGCCGTTGGGGATTTGATCGAGTCCGATTGGTAGGGCTTCGGGACGGCGTTGGCCGTGAGGAGCGTTGATCTTTGGAAGGTCGAAGTGTTGGATTGCTGTTGCTGTTGTTGGGATTGCGGTTGACGAGGGAAGGTTCCGGTGGAGGACGCTGGCGTGGCCGGCGAATAGGTTCCGGGTTTTGGCAAGGTGTGTGGCTTTGGCGAAGGAGTTTGGTATCCGCTGAAGGTCGGTGGTTGAATGCCACCCTCATCGCTGCTATCGGTGGTGAAGCCTCCTGCTAGCTTCTGGCGGTACTTGGCATGACGAATG
The DNA here is from genome assembly GCF_035046485.1 of Aedes albopictus. Classification (NCBI taxonomy): domain Eukaryota; kingdom Metazoa; phylum Arthropoda; class Insecta; order Diptera; family Culicidae; genus Aedes; species Aedes albopictus. The sequence continues at coordinate 467,482,276 of NC_085137.1, read as the reverse complement.
GCGACCAGTTTGTTCTGAGCTTCCAGAAGCTGCCGTTCGGCCATAAGGACTTCCGAGCGGGCGTTGATCTCCTGTGCCATTCCATCAACCATGTTTCTGTTCAACCGCAGCGTGTGTTCCTCTTCACCTTCGATGGCTTGCTGGGCAGCTTGGACGAGTTTATCGGTGGATTTTATGACGGCATTACCTGCCGCCTGAAGGCGTCTTCCGGTTTCCGAGTTGGGATCCGACTTGACCTTACAGGCAATAAGCAGCTGAGCAGTGGAGCTGGCGACTTGCTTGGCCGTAGAGATCAGCATCTCTTCGGTTCCAGTTCCTTGCACCAGATGTTGCGCTGCCTCCACCAGACTGTGCGTGGCGGCAGCTACAAGTCGGGCAGCGGAAATCAAACCCTCGGACCACTGGCCATCGTCTGAGGAATGCAGCGGTCGACGAGCCACCTTTCCTTGGTCTACCAGCTCACGTTGGGCAGCATTTGCGGCACGAACCAAAGCCGAAGACGCAGCCATGATTCCTTTGGCCGCTTCAAGGATCATCTCGTCAAAGTTGAGGTTCTCGTCCGTTTCCTAAAACAGATGAGGGATGTATTAGATACTTATTTGCGGTGAGTCCTTTAAAGACAAAGATTCTCATGTAAAATTAGTTACGGGTACCCGGCTCAACAGAGAGCGATCCATGATGAAAAGAGCACAAGATACTCGAAGCATCTATAGCAAGAAACGGCAGCACAAAAAGAGTGTGATTGCTGATGCACCGGATTGCTGAAGCACCGAAAAGCGTGGATCGGATCGATATGCGGAAGTTTTATGTAATTGTCATTGGTGCGTGATACAAGACTGCGTCTGTGCCTGCCATATGCAATGCCCGGAAAGGAAGATTGCTGACAGGCAAAACAGATGGTGGCTCCCAAGAGGAAGTAACGTTTTGAAGATTCGTTTAATGGCTTTCAATATAAACGGTCATGAAATTTTACAGAATGTGCGTTAACATAAATCGAATTTTTCCTATAGTGGCATAACTTTTAACAACATTTCACATGAGAAAATTTATCTGTGTAAAAAGAATTTGACTACAAAGACTCTAAACTACATTATTTACACTTGCGCCGTCATGAAGTCCAATGATGACCACAGTAATAATATGTTTGATTCCTGGGTGATAATATAAAATTTAACAACCAAGAATATCAAACATATCTCACCGGAATCACCCTCCACCAGATACACCAGATACAGAAGAGAACTATTATTATCACCATCACCATACTAAAAAACTCTGAAAATCCTCCAGAACCTACCTTAACTTCCGCTTGTCGTCTCGGCCGCAAGCTGGCCAACTTCTTGGCGGCGGCCTCAATCGAAGCGGCCGCTCCCAGCAGCTCGTTCTCGGCAATCACCGTTGGATCCTCCGGATCAACCCAGTCCGATCCCTTCAACAGCTGCGCCATCCCCACCAAATCCGTAACACATTTGGCCACCCTCCTCGACAAATGCATCCTCTCATCCGCCGTACACCGATGCAGCACTCCCTCCAGCAAATCCCTATAAGCCACCGCCACGGCCGTTCCAGCATCCAGCGTCCTCTGCCGCAGCTCCTGGGTCTCCGCACAGGACCACGCCACCGACCGGCACACGGCCAACATGTCCGAGATGGTCTTCCGGCCCAGATTGGCCGCCGCCGCAATGTCCGACTGCAGATTGGACGCTCCAGCCGAGACGGCTTTGGCCGTGGCCGCCGTCACGTGTTTCGTCACATTGATCAAATCCTCCGGCTTCGATAGGTGCTGCAGGCTGGCCCGGTGCATGTCCGGTGCATACTGCATCGAGCGGATCTCCTGCGAAATGGCATCGACTGTGGCTTCCATGGCGCGGGTGCCCCGCGTGTGCTCGTCTTCGACGGCCTTAACAGTTTTCAGCAACGAGGTGACGTTCATCACCATGACCTGTTTGAGATCCGCAGATTCGGGGGGTTGGCGTGTGAGAAAAAGAGAAAGAAATTGTTAATTAATACGGTCTTGAAGGTGTTTAGGTATTTATGTTATTCAAGTTTGGGGTTGATCGAAACCGAAATTTATGTGTAGGCAGTGTTAGATGGAACCTTAAAGAAAAATGAAAAGGATGAATTTGAAGGTTCAAGATCTTTGTAAAATTATCTTTGCAAGTAGCATTGGTGAGATATTTTTTGTGCTAAATTATATTTTTTTAGAAATATTGCCTTGTACTACCTTTGATAAAGTTTTTATGCTGATTGATTTCAGAAAACTTTCTATAGTTTCATCCCTGGAGGAATTCCTGAACGAATCCCTGCAAGAATTCATGAAGAAATCCATGGAGGGATTTCTGAAGGAATCACTGGAGGAATTCCTGAATGAATCCCTGGAGGAGTTTCCTGAGGGAATCCTTCGAGAAATTCCTGAAGGAGTCCCTGGAGGAATTCCTGGACGAATGCCTGGAGGAATTTCTGAAGAAATCCCAGGAAGAATTTCTGAAGACATCCCTGGAGGAATTCCTGAAGCAATCCCTAGAGAAATTCCTCAAGGAATCCTTGGAGGAATTCCTGTGGAAATCCCTAGAAGAAATCCAGAAGGAATCGCTGGAGGAATTCCTGAAGGAATCCCTGAAGGAATTCCTGAAGGGATCCCTGAAGGAATTCCTAAAGGAATCCCTGGAGGAATCCGTGGAGGAATTTCTGAAGGAATCGCTGGAGGAATTCCTGAAGAAATCCCTGAAGGATTTCCTGAGGGAATCCCTAGAGTATTCCTGAAGGAATCCCTGGAGGAATTCCTGATGGAATCTCTGGAGGAATTCCTTAAGGAATCCCTGGAGGAATTCCTGGAGAAATTCCTGGACGAATTCCTGAAGGAATCCCTGCAAGAATTGCTGTAGGAATCCCTGCAAGAATTGTTGGAGGAATTCCTAAAGTAATCCCTGGAGGAATTCCTGAAGGAAACCCTGGAGGAATTCCTGAAGAAATCCCTGGAGGAATTCCTGAAGAAATCCCTGGAGAAATTCCCAAGGAATCCTTGGAGGAATTCCTGAAGGAATCCCTGGAGGAATTCCTGAAGGAATCCCTGGAGGAATTCCTGAAGGAATCCCTGGAGAAATTCATGAAGGAATCCCTGGAGGAATTCCAGAATGAATCCCTGGAAGAGTTCCTGAAGGAATCCCTGGAGGAATTCCTGAAGGAATCCGTGGAGGAAATCCTGAAGGAATGCCTGGAGGAGTTTCCTGAAGGAATGCCTGGAGGAATTCCTGAAGGAATCCCTGGAGGAATTCCTGAAGAATTCCCTGGAGGAATTTCTGAAGAATTCCCAGGAGGAATTCCCGAAGGAGTCCCTGAAGGAATTCCTGGAGGAGTCCCTGGAGTCCCTGGAGGAATTCCTGAAAAATTCCCTGGAGGAATTTCTGAAGAATTCCCTGGAGGAATTTCTGAAGAATTCACAGGAGGAATTTGTGAAGCAATCCTTGGAGAAATTTCTGAAGGAGTCCCTGAAGAAATTCCTGACGGAATCCCTGGAGGAATTCCTCCAGGGGTTCCTTCAGGAATTCCTGAAGGAATCCCTAGAGGAATTCCTGTAGCAATCCCTGGATGATTTCCTAAAGGAATTCCTGGAGGAATTTCTGGAGGAATCCCTGGAAGAATTCCTTAAGGAACACCTAGAGGAATTCCTGAAGAAATCCCTGGAGGAATTCCTGAAGGAATATCTGAAAGAATCCCTAGAGGAATTTCTAGAGCAATCTCTGGAAGAATTTCTGAAGGAACACCACCCTGGAAGAATTCCTGAAGAAATCCCTGGAGGAATTCCTGAAGGAATATCTGGAGGAATTCGTGAAGGAATTCCTGAAGGAATCCCTGCAGGAATTTCTGAAGGAATCCCTGAAGGAATCCCTGGAGGAATTCCTGAAGGAATCCCTGGAGGAATTTCTGAAGGAATCCCTGAAGGAATTCCTGAAGGAATCCCTGGAGGAATTTCTGAAGGAATCCCTGGAGGAATTCCTTAAGGAATCCCTGGAGGAATTCCTGAAGGAATCCCTGGAGGAATTCCTGGAGAAATTCCTGGACGAATTCCTGAAGGAATCCCTGCAAGAATTGCTGGAGGAATTCCTAAAGTAATCCCTGGAGGAATTCCTGAAGGAAACCCTGGAGGAATTCCTGAAGAAATCCCTGGAGGAATTCCTGAAGAAATCCCTGGAGAAATTCCCAAGGAATCCTTGGAGGAATTCCTGAAGGAATCCCTGGAGGAATTCCTGAAGGAATCCCTGGAGGAATTTCTGAAGGAATCCCTGGAGGAATTCATGAAGGAATCCCTGGAGGAATTCCAGAATGAATCCCTGGAAGAGTTCCTGAAGGAATCCGTGGAGGAATTCCTGAAGGAATCCCTGGAGGAATTCCTGAAGGAATCCGTGGAGGAATTCCTGAAGGAATGCCTGGAGGAGTTTCCTGAAGGAATGCCTGGAGGAATTCCTGAAGGAATTCCTGAAGGAATCCCTGGAGGAATTCCTAAAGTAATCCCTGGAGGAATTCCTGAAGGAATCCCTGGAGGAATTCCTGAAGGAATCCGTGGAGGAATTCCTGAAGGAATCTCTGGAGGAGTTCCTGAAGGCATCTCTGGAGGAGTTCCTGAAGGAATCTCTGGAGGAGTTCCTGAGGGAATCCCTGGAGGAGTTCCTGAAGGAATCCCTAAAGGATCCCTGAAGGAATCCTTTTAGCAATTCCTGAAGGAATCCCTGGAGGAGTTCATTAAGTAATGCCTGAAGGAATTACCGAAGGAATTCCTGGAGGAATTCCTGAAGGAATTTCTGGAGGAATCCCTAAAGAAATTCCTGGAGAAATTCCTAAAGAAATCCCTGAAGAAAATCCTGAATAAATCCCTAAGGGAATTCCTGAAAGAATCCTTGGAGAAATTTCTAAAGGAATTCCTGAAGCAATCTTTGGAGGAATTGCTTAAGGAATTCCAGGAGCAATTTCTGAAGGAGTTCCTGAATGAATCCCTGGAGGAATCGCTGAAAGTACCTCTGTAAGAACTCCTGAAGGAATCCCTGGAGGAGTTCCTGAAGGAATCCCGGAGAGACGAACCAGCCAAGGGCTGAAAGTCTCTCAAATAAAGATAAATCAATCAATCAATCTGAAGGAACCCCTGGAGGAGTTCCTGAAGGAATCCCTGGAGGAATTCCTGAAGGAATCCCTGGAGAAGTTTCTGAAGGAATCCTTAGAGGAGATCCTGAAGGAATCCCTGGAGTAGTTTCTGAAGGAATCCCTGGAGGAGTTCCTGAAGGAATCTCTGGAGGAGTTCCTGAAGGCATCTCTGGAGGAGTTCCTGAAGGAATCTCTGGAGAAGTTCCTGAGGGAATCCCTGGAGGAGTTCCTGAAGGAATCCCTAAAGGATCCCTGAAGGAATCCCTTTAGCAATTCCTGAAGGAATCCCTGGAGGAGTTCATGAAGTAATGCCTGAAGGAATTACCGAAGGAATTCCTGGAGGAATTCCTGAAGGAATTTCTGGAGGAATCCCTAAAGAAATTCCTGGAGAAATTCCTAAAGAAATCCCTGAAGAAAATCCTGAATAAATCCCTAAGGGAATTCCTGAAAGAATCCTTGGATAAATTTCTAAAGGAATTCCTGAAGCAATCTTTGGAGGAATTGCTTAAGGAATTCCAGGAGCAATTTCTGAAGGAGTTCCTGAATGAATCCCTGGAGGAATCTGGAGGAGTTCCTGGAGGAGTTCCTGAAGGAATCCCTGGAGGAGTTCCTGCAGGAATCTCTGGAGGGGTTCCTGAAGGAATCTCTGGAGGAGTTCTTGAAGGAATCTCTGGAGGAGTTCCTGAAGGCATCTCTGGAGGAGTTCCTGAAGGAATCTCTGGAGGAGTTCCTGAGGGAATCCCTGGAGGAGTTCCTGAAGGAATCCCTTTAGCAATTCCTGAAGGAATCCCTGGAAGAGTTCATGAAGTATTGCCTGGAGGAATTACCGAAGGAATTCCTGGAGGAATTCCTGAAGGAATTTCTGGAGGAATCCCTAAAGAAATTCCTGGAGAAATTCCCTAAGGGAACTCCTGAAAGAATCCTTGGAGAAATTTCTAAAGGAATTCCTGAAGCAATCTTTGGAGGAATTGCTTAAGGAATTCCAGGAGCAATTTCTGAAAGAGTTCCTGAATGGATCCCTGGAGGAATCGCTGAAAGTACCTCTATAAGAACTCCTGAAGGAATTCCTGGAGGAGTTCTTGAAGGAATCCCTGGAGGAGTTCCTGAAGGACTCCCTGGAGGAGTTCCTGAAGGAATCCCTGGAGGAGTTCCTGAAGGAATCCCGGAGAGACGAACCAGCCAAGGGCTGAAAGTCTCTCAAATAAAGATAAATCAATCAATCAATCTGAAGGAATCCCTGGAGGAGTTCCTGAGGGAATCCCTGGAGGAATTCCTGAGGGAATCCTTGGAGGAGTACCTGAAGGAATTCCTGGAGTTGTTCCTGAAGGAATCCCTGGAAGAATTCCTAAAGGAATGCCTGGAAGAATTCCTGAAGGAATCCCTGGAGGAATTCCTGAAGGAATCCCTGAAAGAATTTCTGATGGAATCCCTGAAAGAATTGCTGAAAAAATCCCTGGAAGAAGTCGTGAAGGAATCCCTGGAAGAATTCCTGAAGGAATCCCTGGAAGAATTCCTGAAGGAATCCCTGAAGGAGTTCCAGAAGGAATCCCTGAAGGAGTTCCAGAAGGGTTCCTGAAGGAATCCCTGGAGGAGTTCCTGAAGGAATCCTTGGAGGAGTTCCTGAAGGAATCCCTGGAGTTGTTTCTGAAGGAATCTTTGGATGATCCCTGAAGGAATTCCTGGATGAATCCCTTTAGCAATTCCTGAAGGTATCCCTGAAGGAATCCCTGGAGGAATTCTTGAAGGATTCCCTGGAAGTATTACTGACGGAATCCCTGGAGAAACTCCTGATGGAAGCCCTGGAGGAATTTCTGAATGGATTCCTCCAGGAATAGAGCTTTTGCAATTCTGGGCAAAATCTGGGTATCTGAGTATTCAATCTCTATAGAATTTATAGGGCATTTTGAAAACACAGCAAAAGATGCAGTTTTTGATTTTTAGAGCTTCGTCCTCAATCCAAAATGCACCGGCACAACCCACCCCGCATCGTATTTCGATCAACCCCAATCGTTTGAAACACGCTCAAACACAAATGACACAGGTATCAGAACAGATAGAAAACAAATTATTCATAATTTACCTACAGTTGTTTCGGTCGAAAGATCTGAATTAGACTCTACTAACGGTTACTACTACAATCGTTGTGTGCGTCTACTTTTTTCGATTTTCAAACTATGTGACTTTCGGTTTTCAAAAACGGACATAACGGTGCATTATAAAGGATTTGGCAGGGAGGTTCCAAACAAACAGCAAACGTCAAAGAACGGGAAGGTGCAAACTTGAAACGCGTGATTGATTCTTGGATTATGTATTATTTTATTCGTAAGCAAATGTCTATGTATGTGTATTCAGTTTGGATGTTTTATTAAGTGCGTGAGTCTTACATCTAGGATAGCAAATGTATGGTTTAAGTACTCTAATCAACTAAACACTAAAACAATCATCGAAAGTTTCGACTGAGATATGGCACTTAAGCTTAATGGGTATTTGTGCGTGGTACGTTTCGTTATCAAAAGACTCCGTCGAAGAGCGTCGGTGCAGTGGATAGCACCCGCAAAAATTCCTCTTCCTGATCGGAGAGCCACCATGCGGTGCCCGCCCTAAACGCCAGTGCATCCTGTAGTGCCGCCTAAATAACCGATCGGACCGTGGAAAGTGGAGGGAAACGTGTCAATTTAGAGCATCTCGAATTTTGACAATGAAGTACCATTCTTAGCTTTATTAGGGTTTTAAAACTGCTTTCAAATCCATATGTGACTTAAACAGCCGTAATAAAACCTTGAATGGTACTTGGGATCGTTCTAGTCGGAGATTCAGCAAACACACAAAACGCGAGCGGATTCGGTTATAGAAAAAGTTCTACTCGTCTGTACGCAACAGGTGCCGGAGATCGAAAATAGTTCCTCTCAGTACTTTCCGACCCACGATGACGACGTCGTGGACAACGATGACAACGTTGAGGACGACTTCAACGACGAAGACGCCGCCGACTTGAAGGAGCTCTGCCTACTTCCGCGGTACTCGTGGACTTGCGAGAGGCAAAGTTCCCTGATCATCTGTGGAGAGAAGGGTAACAAGGGAAATGGTAGCTATTTGATGATGATGATGATGGGTCTCTCTCTAGGTCGTACTGAGGCTACTGAAGGGTAGCGATAGCGTAGGAAACCCAACGCACCCGTAGGCAGAGATATCCAAGTAGTGTGTGAGTACACCGTACCGAATTTTCATCACTCGTATTGTATTCCGAAGAAGGTTAGGGAGAATATTTTTGATTTCGCTCCTGTTGGTGACAGCTCGAGGGGTTAATGTGCACTACTTTTCAACTACGGGATGCGGTTAGACTTTTTACTTCTCTCGTCTGCGATAGATAGATACGTAGATGTTTCTGTTAGGTTCGCTGATTTACTAGTGAATATAATAATTGATCAATAATTGTATCTACGCGCTGATCTGTACAGCATGCACTGGCGTTCTGCGGCGTACTTCCCTGCTAAGAACACTCGCAAGCTTAGGTAGAGTATACGAATACGATGCAACCGGGAGTGTGGCAGGAAGACATGCATTGTTCACGGAGAAAAAGTGTCCATGTTTGAAGGCAACCAGTAGCGATACCATTCATGCTGTTAGTTGTTCATATAGTGGAGATAAAGGATTAACTTAAGTGCCATATCTACTAACTTTGTTGGGTATTTTCCGATGAGCGAAGGTAGATCTGTTTTAAATTGAGAATATTCAGAATTTGCGGTACTATCGCGGTTAAACAGATTGTTATAGGCTGAACTGTAAATATTTCTCGAAGACAGGCTTGAGCAGCTATTTTACGTTGAGGCTGTTCCGAAAGCAGCTGAGGATTCTAGGATAACGTTGAGAATTCCGAGGAGATAATGGTAATTTCGGGAAAATCAGGAGAAACAATATGGCTTCAAGAAAGAAGCTGTGTATTCTGCTATTTAATAGGCTATAATGTCGGCGAGAATTGAAGAATATTTCGAAAAAGATAGGAGCAGAGCAAAAAGCGGTTGAGGTTTTTTATCTGTATTGACAAGATTTTTAGCCCTAGGCTAGTTCATCGCTTTACTTCCCTTCCAAAGGAAGAACTCACATTTTGTGAGTTTGTTGGGAGTGGTATTCGATCTCCAATCCTCGGAGTGATAGTCACGTGCTTTAACCGTCACACCAGGTTTGCTCCACATGCGATTGAGGTTTAAATTTAAGACTCTGAGAACAAGAAGGCTATTTTATGAAATCCTTTAGAAATTCTTTCAAGAATGGTAGAAATTCTACCATACATTTCTTCGGGAATTATTCCAGTGATTTTTTGTAGGAATCTCTAGGGAATTTTTGGAGGGATTTTTAAAGAAATATTTTGAAACACCCTGGAGGAATTCTTGACGGAATCATCAGAAAGACTCTTCGAGGTATTCCTGGCGAGATCTCTAGATATTTTTTTTTCAATTCCTGGAGGCAAATCTGAAATAATTCCTGGTACAATTTCTAAAGAAGTTTCTAGAAGCTTTTCGGAAGTATTTATTAGAGGAAAAAATAAACTCTAGAGAAATACAGGGGGAAATTCTCAGGGAAAGTGCGATTAAATTCTTGGAAGAATCTTTGGATAAATTCTCAGAAGGATTTTTCAAAGAATTCCTGAAAATATCTCGAAGAGGATTCTTGGTAGAACTCTTGGACAAACTCCAAGATGACTTCGTGGAGTAAGAGTTCCTGAAAGTGTTCCTAGAGGAGAATGAATTCTTGAATCAATTCTTAGAATTCCTGGACAAATCAATCACATGAACACTAAGGGAATTGGTAAAAGCTTTTCCAATAGATTTTTTGTATATTTTTTTTTTTTTTTTGAAAAATACGAAGTGCGACTGCTAGAGGATATTCTGCAAGAAAAAGAAACAATAATCTCACAGTACCGAGACGAATTTTCAGCGAAGATTACCAAGAAATTATCCTAGAAATTCGTAGATTTTTTTGATTTTTTGACGTAATTTATGCATTTTTTTAAGTAAGTGGCAATTTGAGAAGGCATCGCTCGAAATAAAATCTTTGTTTATTTATAGACTATTAAAATTTTATTGGGCACTTATCAACGTCAGTCGCGCGGTTGGCCACCACTGCACTGTCTGCACCACGCTAATGCTAAGTACAAAAAACGACAGCGCGATCGCGTGAGGTTTAATGGATCAACATTTCTTGAAACTCATAAGACCCTGTCACAATTTTTCGTGGACCTGCTTAAAAAATTGGGTTTTAGACGAGGTTGGTGGTCTAGAGGCTACCTCTTCTGATTAATATGCAGAAGAGCTTGGCTCAATCCCTGGCTCGCCCCTTTCCTCCTACTTTATATATTTATATTAACTTTCTCTATACTCTTTTCTCTACATTACATCTCACGTATGATCACAGCCATCGCAAGAACTAGAAATAGATGGAAAATGCCGTTTCCCTTCCTTCCAACTTTCACAGCACAATGTAAGTTCATCATATAACGCCTACAAGTTATGCAACTTAGCGAACTGTGCCGCTTCACCGAAATTTTCATACAATCTTTCACATTACTCCTGGCATCTACCTACCGTTGTGTGAACCTCTATGCCAAAAATAAACATTTCCCGCATAAACACTCAGACATCCGCATGAATTTGTGCAGATGCAGTGAATTCCGCATACATTCATAGACAATACACGCATACGCATACACGCATACATAGACAACAAGTGATGGACTTATCCACGGATGAATATATTTGGAATATCTGATAGGAAATGGCCCCGCTCTAGTGTAAAAATTCTCAGACCGACTGAATTCAATTCATCGGTGGATAAGTTCATTTCAATCATCATGCCTAAAAATAGAAGATCTTTAATGCTCACACACTGAGGAAGCCTGTTGGTCCTAAACAGGTAACTTATTGGTTCCTTATAGCAGCTAACGTCCAATCAATTTTTATTATAAAAGTTTGGGTACGCTTTTTAAACAACTCCCAGGAGTAAGAAATATGCATATTTATTCAGGATTATTTTGAACACTCGATTTTTTTAATCGCTTAAAACTTCAACACCTTTATACTGAACATTTTACTGCATTATACTGCAAGCAAAACCTAACCGAACAGATGTAAGCAAAAAGAGGATGACAACAAAGTCGATGAAGGAAAAGCTATTTTTGGTCTTTATCTTGCTTGTGTGGTCTGTCAAATGGACTAAGAAACTTGTCAAACATTTTGAGGGTTAGGTGTCGAGATGAAATAAAGAACACAAGTACATTCGTCAGAGCTTCATTAAGGTAATTCAACAATTGTTCTACGATGGGTCTCTGGAAATTGTTTTTGAAAAATTAATATGGATGTTTTAAGAACTTTTTCACTTAAACCAAAACCAAAAAAGTCTTTAAGGTTATCGAATGCAATTTTATCCAGAAACATTGTTAGACATTTCTCTGGAAAGTTGCATGAAAACATAATACATAAGTGACCCGATTTTGTCAGCCCCTTTCCGGAACTCATATTTTGCTCCTCTCAAAAATTTAAACGAATATTCACACCTTATATCCCTCTATGTTCTGCCTTTCAGCAGTAGTTTGATGATGATCTTAAATGAATTGATCAAAGTTTGACAGTTAGATAATGAGAACAAAAAGTTCGCCGCAAAATGGGGCTGACAAAATCGGGTCCGTACTGTAATCCCGCCTGAATTAAATATCAAATTAATTTAGGGTACATGAATACAAAATTTCCACAGCTAGGGTTATGATTTAATTATAATGACTCAACACATGGTTTTTGGCATCACTTGTTTCCTATAAATTAATTCATATATTCACACCAAGCTGAAGTTCGGCAAAGATGTAAGTAACAGAAACCCACTTTCGAGTGAATAAGGTTCAAAGTTTTTCTCTTAATTTTCATCCCATACAAAATGTATGAAGTTTTTAAATCGACCCAATTTTCTCCTATTTGTTGTATTTTTTCTAACATCGTAAGAACAATCTTAAAAAAGTTCCTGAAAGCATGAAATCTGATGATTTTATTTATATGCTCAGCTCAAAATCGACAACATGGACATTAGATTGTCCCAAAATTGCACATGGTCAAAAAGCTTGGGGGCTCACCCTGCAAATGATAGCTAAGGGTGTTAGAAACAAACTTTTGTATGACGGCAACTTTCAGAAATGACGTTTAGAGGTCGCCCCGGTGAGATTTTTGAAAAATGGCCATTTTTCGTAATAAAATTCATACAAATATTTTTACCGTACAAATATTGGCAATACCTACTATTTTTATATTTTTTACAGCTTGATATGGATCCAAACTTCTTGTAAAAAATGATGAACGACATGTTTTGCAGGTAACTTTTTGATACTGAATTTTGAGTTTACTAAAATTTGTCATTTTTTGATATACTGTGCATTTTACCCATCATAAAAACTATCTGAACCTAATGCTAATTTTAAACAATTTCCGTAAAAGATAGGAAATTTTGTGAGGAAAAACTTTGCCGAAGACAGCATTGCGTTTTTTCTATCCGTTTCAGAGTTATTCACGATTTACTATTTGGTGAAATTTTAATTTTTGTGTATTTTTCTAAAAATGTCACATAAGAACTTCTTAAAAAGACATACAAAGTAAAAAATCATGTATGCTCAACAAGTTTTTGTCTTGATTGTGTTTAGGAATTATGGTGGCATAATTTATTGAATTTTTGTTTCCGTTGACAAATTCATTTTCTTTGATACAGAAAGGTACCTACTAGCGAGAAACTTTATCATTAGGTACCATTTTGAGATGCCTCAGTAGGCCATGGCATTTTTAACGGTGATGTACTGACAATGGTTTATACGAGCATAATACACAATCAAACACACGGCCCATTTTCTATATCATTTATCATTCCGCAAAACATGCCGGTTTTGTTTTCCAATGATGTTGTTCAAATCGTTCAAAGACATGAATAAAACGTTCTAGTAGTCCCTATCATTTTGATCAACATATAGGATGATAAAAATGACGTCACTTGCTTACGTCCAAAACTGTTGTTTACCAATAATAGCCTACCTTGTCTTATTGTATGCCGTGTACTGGGGATACTCAAAATAACTGGGACAGGTAAAAATTTCACTTTTCAAGAAATGTTCAAATCGCTGTAACCTTTCGAAAAGGGCATCAAATATTCTCAAATTTCATATATAAGTTCATCAACTAGTTGTGTATCAGTGGTCAAAATTTGGGAAGGATCGGGCCATTCTACACAAAGTTATAAAGGTTCTAGATAAAGGTATAATTATCCGATAGCCAATTTTGAGCTGTTATATCTCCGGATTCAATGAACCGAATGCAATGAAATTTTGATCATTTATGACTCATATAATGAGCTACCGTCGTGCGGGGTTACTTTTGAAATGCGGGGCTACTTTGGACACTTTCGAATATGGATTTTTTGAATTCGAAATATGGTTCAAATCTGTTTGATGTCTTTGGGACTATTACGAAGCAATAGTTTTCCCTCCATTTGGTTTAAATTATTTTTCAAACAGACCGTTTATTGCTTGGCAGGACGCGAAATGCATCGAATAAATCAATAAAATATACATAACGTATCAGAACAATTGGTCTGTAAGCATTGTTTCTACAGTTCATAAATTTCAAAGGGTTGATCAATTCATTCAAAATATATCAACGTAGCATATACAATCGAATATTTGTATCGTTATACATTATAAATGACCATTTCACCCAAATAAAGGATTGATGGTCCTTTTTTCAGGCTATTTATATAGCAATATCACGCTGCTCATACTACCAAAGGTAGCACGGAACCATCTTCAAACGCATAAATTTATTGAAATCATGTATGATATAGTATACTACAGTATTGGTACAAAATAGTTTTCTAAATAAACCTGGAATTTGAAATGCAATTTTGTTTTAGATAAAAATGTCCAAAGTAGCCCCCGTCTGGTTCTATATGAGATGTGTCCGATTGGTGTATGAACAACTTTTTTGTTTATTGATGGATTTAGTTCAAATTTTGCATACATCCTACATACATACTCACAATTATTATGTGTAAAAATTGTGGAAATCCATTCACTACTCTGGGAGTTATAATGTCATAAAGTTGAAAAATCATGAAAAAGTGTAAAAAGAAGCCCCGCACGACGGTATCAAAAACATTTGACTAAACTTAAAATTCTTCACACGAAAGAAAATTATTTCGATTAGATTATTTTTCTAATAGTACACCATTTTTTCCAAAACTTCATCATCGTTTCAAAATTCGAGATAGTAATTATAGTTCATTTGAATTCCCTCTAATTGAATTGAATATATTTATGTTTCAAAGAAAAGCAACCAAATAGCCTTCATTAAATTGAAAAAGTAATGGGATGCATATGAAAAATAGATAAATAAACATGGAATAATTGAAATCGCCATAACTTTTTTCTGATTAATAATTTCAAATTAAATCAACTGTTTTTCAAAGTTCATTATTTAAGTAATAAATGATCAAAATTTCATTGCATTCGGGTCATTGAATCCGGAGATATAGCAGCTCAAAATTGGCTATCGAATAATTATACCTTTTTCTAGAACCTTTATAACTTTGTGTAGAATGGCCCGATCCTTCCCAAATTTTGACCACTGATACACAGCTAGTTGATGAGCTTACAGTAAAAATTTGAGAATATTTGATGCCTTTTTCGAAAAGTTACAGCAAGTTGAAGTTTTTTGAAAAGTAAAAATTTTGCCTGTCCCAGTTATTTTGAGTATCCCCTGTATGTATTATGGTAATCAAATTGTTCTAACCTTGGATAACATTACGTTAAGTCACTGGTCCATCTCATCCCACCCGTTTCAAGTTGCCTCGGTGTATCTTATTTTCGGTGTTGATAAGATAGTTCAATTCAGTAAATGTAAAAAAAGACATGCTCTGCTTTTTAGAATGTCTTAAATTGGAACTTAGTATCTAAAAATTGGTATTCTTACGTAAGATGTTCGTAATCGCGATTTAAATTTGGTATGGATCAACGTATTCGCCTTTATTCACTTTGCCACTGTTTCCAGGGCTGTTTCACTGGTCCAGGACTCATACGTCTTCGTGTAGAAAAATAATTGATAATATCGACAGGAAAGTAAGTTAAACGCGAAAATATGGCTCAACATTTTGTGGAGAATATCTTTAAAAAAACAATAGGCAGTACAAAGATTGTCAAGAGAGCTAGCTTTTTAAGAAATTTTTGCTAGTTAAATTCTATATGAAGGGATTGAATACCATAAAATTAATGATGTCACCATAATTCCATAACACAATCAAGACAAGAACTTGTTGATCATACGTGATTTTTTACTTTGTATGTCTTTTTAAGAAGTTCTTATGTGACATTTTTAGAAAAATACATTGAAATTCAAATTTCATTAAATAGTTAATCGTGAATAACTCTAAAACGGATAGAAAAAACGCCATGCTGTCTTCGGCAAAGTTTATCCTCATAAAATTTCCTATCTTTTTATGGAAATTGTTTTAAATTAGTATTAGGTTTAGATACTTTTTATGATGGGTAAAATGCACAGTGTATAAAAAAATGACAAATTTTAGTTAATTCAAAAATTCAGTATTAAAATGTTACCTGCAAAACATGTCGTTAATCATTTTTTCAAGAAGTTTGGATCCATATCAAGCTGTAAAAAATATAAAAATAGTGGGTATTGCCAATTTTTGTACGGTAAAAAATATTTGTATAAAATTTATTACGAAAAATGGCCATTTTTCAAAAATCTCGCCGGGGCGACCTCTAAACGTCATTTCTGAAAGTTGCCGTCATACAAAAGTTTGTTTCTAACACCCTTACTGCCCTAATTCTGCAAAGTGACGTAAGCGACATTGATAGTTTAGGCCCATTTTTTGGTTATTATACATAAAACTCTTGCTCATCCTCTAAGTTTCTTTCCATAGATGAAAGATTACGACTGGATCTTGCTTTCTAGTACAGCAGGCATACCACAGTGTTATTTTTACTCCAGATATTATACATATCGATATTTTGAATGGCGCTTACGTCACTTTGCAGAATTACGGCAGCTTAGCTATCATTTGCAGGGTGAGCCCCCAAGCTTTTTGACCATGTGCAATTTTGGGACAATCTAATTGACATTTACACCCCTTTGCATCTGGGCCCCTCAATTATTATTCTTCACATATAATGTATTAAAGAATTCAATACTTGCAAAGCTGCACCTTTCGCTAATCGCTAATTATGATAGTTTCACTATAACAAGTTTCAATTTTGAATAAGCCTGTCACGGTCGCCATGTAACTTGGTTCCTGTAATGAGTTGGCCAGTTTTGGCACTTACTCACTTACTTACTTCGTTCTACAAATCCGTCAAGCACAATGGTCTGCAAATGTTACTCTTACTATGTACTAGAAAGCAAGCAACGAGTAACAATACACACTTCTTCTTCTTCTTTATGGCTCAACGTCCCCACTGGGACTAGGCCTGTCATGCATCAACTTAGTGTTCATTGAGCACTTCCACAGTTATTAATTGAAGGGCTTTCTTTGCCTGTCATTGCATGAATTTGTATATTGTGAGGCAAGGACAATGATACACTATGCCCAGGGAGTCGAGAAAGTTTTCCCGACTGGAAAGGGAATCCCGCCGTCTCCGGATTGGCGATCCAGCCTTAACCACTAGGCTAACTGGAGACAATACACAGTTATGGAAGCGTTATACAGGGGGTGGCCAAAATGTTTGGGATAGGCAACTTTTTTTTTCTCCCACAGAAAAATTCAACATGCTGTAACTTTTCATAGAGTGCATCAAAAATCTCAAATTTTGACTGTTTGTCAACCTATTATATGTGCATCATTGGTACAAAGTTGGGCTCTATTGAATAATTTTTCGCGAAGTTAGAACCGTTCGGGTAAAACACTGTTTTTTAGACAACTCATTTTTGAGCTGTCATATCTCGGAAACCAATGAACCGATTTGAATGATTTTTTTAAAGTTTATCAACAATATATTGATACTTAATGCAACGTTATAAAATGTAATATTTTCTCACGGTGAATCATGTTATACCGGGTTGAAATTTTTACCCATATAGAGGAAAATAAGTCAAATTTACAATACCACACAAAAATTACTAAATGTGTTCTTCCTTTAATCTAAATAGGCTCTAATATATGATTGAAGATAACTTGAGAATAAAAGTGGAAAATCTTTGGACATCAACACTAAAATTTTCTGACATTGACGTAAAAAAATACATTTTTTCGAGAAAAATCGAAAAAGTGTCAATCTATGATAACTTTTTTCAACGTTAAAAAAGTAACTATCTTTTAATAGTTTGTGAAGCATTTGTATATTGTTAGTGTACGTTCAAAATTTATTTCAATTTGGTTCACTGGTTTCCGAGATATGACAGCTCAAAAATGAGTTGTCTAAAAAATAGTGTTTTACCCGAACGGTTCTAACTTTGCGAAAGATTAATCAATCGAGCCTAAATGTGTACCAATGATGGACATATAATAGGTTGACAAACAGTCAAAATTGGAGATTTTTTTAAGCACTCTATGAAAAGTTACAGCTTGTTGAACTTTTTTGTGGAAGAAAAAAAAGTTGCCTATCCCAAACATTTTGGCCATCCCCTGTATGTGGCATTACCCATATAGAGGAAAGCAGCTCAATATAATAACTTATTTGATAGAGATGAAAAAGTAATTATGGTTTTAATAATATGAGATAAAAGATCAAAAAATAATATCTAAAATTTGTGGAAAATCATCACCCTGTCATATTTAGATCTAGTAAGATCTAACAAAAAACTGCAAGCCATTCGTTTGATCTTAAAATATTAAATTTTGATATTGTTCAGATGTTCTAATAAAACTTTTTAGATATTAATTTCAGATCTTTTATCTCTTATATCAATCAAACCAACAATACTTCACCTCTACTCGGATAATTTAAATGGCCAAGTGACGTAATTTTCTGTCACATTAGACTGAACGTAACGTATCATGAATAATATCAAACATATTCACATTTTTTCGTCACATTTGACGAATTTTTACAAAAGTGACGTATTTTTAAGTCCAAAATCCTATAAATTTATGTCATATAACTGTTAACGAGGCTGCGTCTTATTTTTCCAAAGTTGTTGAAACCTGGAATTCGTAAGCTCTTTTGGATTCGAATGACATAAAATGAGAAACCTCTGAGTTTGAGCCAAACTTATTGAAATTTAGATGTTGCGCAATCGCCTCAAAGTTGAATTTTCGAGTAATAAAAAGGTGTTTTCAGTTCAAGTGCCATAACTTTTTCAATTTTCAGCTGATTTTAAATCTTTTTTATAAATCTCTCGCCAATTGATTTTTGAATAAACTTGTAAAACTCTAAATTTTTCTAAAGTTAACCAAAATATGACTTTTAAAAGATTTCATTTATTTTTCTTTCTTCTTTTAACAAAAAACATAACTTTAGGGCGCGATAACTTTTTACGGCTTGACCAATTCCAAATCTTTTAGCGTGCTTTTGTAGATATTTTTGTTGCTTTTAAAATACCCATTGTTGATAAAAACTCGAATTCTCAAATCTCATGGTTGAGTTGTTTCACGCGCGATTCTTGACTCGCCAAACCCACCACCGAAAAAAAATCATGCATGAGTTAACTCGTGACTTTGATCCATATTCCTAATTATGGTGCTTAGTATCTATCCGGTTTGGAGTCAAACCTTACAAAAAATCGTCCTGAACTCCAATTTTATATGAAAAAAATATCAAGTTTCAAGGCATATTTTGGCAGTTTTTAGTGAAAAGTATCACAAAAATGAATACTTTGACGAATAGTTTGATCGGGACAAAGATAGGCAACAGAAATGTCTACAAAAGCACGCCAGAGGATTTGAAATTGATCAAGCGGTTGAAAAGTGATCGAGCCCTGAAGTTATTTTTTTTGTAAAAAGAAGAAAAAAATAAATCTTTAAAACATCATACATATTTTGCGTGACTTTGGAAAAAAAATAGTGTTGCACAAGTTTATTTAAAATTCAATTTGCGAGAGATTCATAAAAAAAAGATTGAAAGTAGGCTGAAAATTGAAAAAGTTATGGCACTTGAATTAAATACAACTTTTTATTACTCGAAAATTGAACTTTGAGGAGATTGCGTCACCTATAAATCTCAATATTTTTGGCTCAAACTCAGAGTTTTCTCTTTTTATGTCATTTGAATCCAAAAGAGCGTACGAATTCCAGGTTTCAACAACTTTTAAAAATAAGCCACAGCCTATTGGTAACGTATTCTGCCATACTTAAATACCCATCACGAGTAATTTTGGGTTAGTGTATACTTTTTAAACACCGTTTGCACTTTTTGGAATGCCCAACGGATCAAATTTAGTATAGAAAGAGATCGTCGAATATTCTCAATTTTAAACTTGAATTTTCCTTCTGCGTTAAACCTAGAGGTGTAAAGTAGTTCATATGTTGTAATATTTATAAATAAAGATCATTAGGTGAGATTTCAAGGAATCGGACTGGGACACTCCAAAGAAAACAGTAAACTTCACACGCAACTGTAACCCAAGAATATAGGCTATTCATCTAGTTTGGAGTATTTTCTGTGAGCCAGCAACTGTATGATACTGATGAGTTAATTATTAATTAATTGTTTTTATCACAATAAAAATCGTGTGCTGAACGTGTTCCTAAAACTTAACAAACACATATGCCGTGATATCACAGATTTTAATATCAATCTTGAACCTTCAATTTCATTACGCGCATTATGACACCTATTTGTTGTTGTTGAAAAGCCGTTAGTTCATATTAGGACTCGACTCGCGTCAATTCTACTGCAGCCAATCTAGTTCAATGCCAAGCGCTAAGCAGTACATTAGACTCATTATAACTTCTTCTGTTCGATAAATATTCTATTAAAGCACGGTATGGAATTAGTTCCGGGATTAAACTTGCGGTTATTGGACTGATTAAATATATATTGGGATTATTCGAATACAAATATAATTGTAATGCGGCCACCGAAACAAAAGGATATTAATCACAACATTTGAACTGACAGCTCAACAATGATTCCAATAAATAATTTCCAATAAATAATAATAAGGGTAAAATTATCACATCATGATTGTTTAGTGGCAGATTCAAGAAAGAGTATTAAATGAAATTGTATAGCGAAAAGTAGGGTGGCTAGCGGGTTTCTCAGGATGGAAACAGAAGAGTACAGAAAGAAACAGGACAAAACTATAGAGGGGTGAAGAGAACGAATACGAAAAAAAAAACAACATACCTTAGCGCTATCTTTCAAATCATTCATAGCCGGGTCGTTAATGGGTTTACCAGATGCAAGCTTAGTAGCGTTTATTAGCTCACCGAGTGCTGCAGCGACATCTTTCACCGCGTTCATCACCATCACTTGCGAGTCCGGCTGGTTGGAACCGAGCGAGGCCGCTCCGTGCTTGACCGCTTCCGCTAGTTGCACTGAAATTATTCAGGAGGTGTTATATATTCTGGTTGAGAATCCCAAGACTTCCAATAAAATACTCACAGATAGTCGTGACAGCGTTCTGTGCAGCGGCCGCGAGCTGATCCTGCGTTCCGGCAGCCCCAGCCACCAAGATCTTGGTGTCCTCGACCAAGGCCTTAGCGGTCTTCAGAATATGCTCACGATGATCGGAGAACTTGCCCTCCTCCTCGGAGTGCAGAGTTCCGGCCGTAGCAAACATGATGGTCGTATCCAGATCGCTGATGATGGCCGACACGGTGCTGGAAGCATTGATGCAGGCCTGGGTTCCACGGGAACCAGCCTGTAGCGCTGCCAGAACCTGCGAAACTTTTTCCGAAACGTCCCGAGCACCGCGAGAGATTTCCACCAATCCAGAGCTGTCGTCCTTGCGGATACCGGCCGTCGACTGGATCAGCACGTTCACCGAACGTCCCAGATCGGTGACTGTCTGACGAATGCGGATCGCTACATCTGGAGACGTGGTCAAAGCCGACGCTCCGATCGAATCCTGAGCCAGCTGACTGTAGTGGTGGGTCATTTCAACGGAAAGTTGTGCCAACTTCGAAGGGTCGATCGCTGCCTTGGCGTTGATCTCGTTTGCATAGCGAGCGATTTCCTTAGCCGACTGCACCATACGAGTCTGGTAGTCTACGAAGGTGTCGTTGATGGATGTACCCAAGAACGATTGGCGTTTGTCGGTAATGCGGGCCATGGAACGAGAGATCTGTTCCATCAATCCAGTCACAACTCCATTCTCCGTGGACAAACGTTCAACCGTAGCGTTGAGCTCCTGGATAGCTTCACGTGTAGATTCAACAGCCTCATCCAACTCCGGATGGAGATGTGAAGCACGAGGGTTTCCTCCGGCGCTCTTCGCAACCTGCACTAACTGCGAGCAGCATTCCACAACTGACTTAACCTGATCGATAAGCACCGTTTGCTGGCCAGAGTGAACCACATGCGAACAAGCGCCGATGACTCCATTGGTCAACGGAATAATGTGCTTGGCGATTTGATTCACAGCATGACCCAAACTCTCGGCATTCTTCTTCGCAGAGGATTTGACCGGTTCCAAGCGATCGATCAATTCCGAGGCTGCATTCAAAGACTGATTGGTAAATCCTTGCAAGTTATTCTCCTTGCGTTGAGGAAGTCCGTCAACACCCACGGCTAAGGCGGCGGAGTTAAGATCTCTCGAACAGGACTTCAACATCTCAAGCACTTGATCGCATTGCAACTGTCCAGGGGCTTTCTCCCGAATACTGGAGGCCAGTTTCTTGATGCTTTCGGATACGTTGCGGCTATGAATGGCCAATTGTTGCCACACCGGAGGATCCGTCGGAGTCATTGCCAATACCTTGGCTGTCTTCACCATATCGACTGCTCCATCCAAGATTCCTCGACCTGCATGTAGAATCGGCTCCTGTGCCTTTCTTCCCTCCGTGGAAATCCGAGCCGGAATCGAGATGAATTCCGGAGAGTTTGCAAACTGACACAACGATGACACCGCTTCCAACAGAGGCTCGGTAGCCCCGGCGCAACGAGCTCGCGATACCGGACTGTAGTCTTTGTCCAAAGCCTTGATCTCCCGAACCAAATCAGCCGTCGAGTTGGCAACTTCCTTCGCTGCCTGGACGAAATGACGCTTGGCAACCGGATTGGTGGTCGTTGAGCTTGCATTACGACAAGCGTTGCACAAGGCGGAGGTGTGCTTCGCGATGATGGTGGCTGCCGACAGGACTTGCTGCTGAGAACTCGTCGGTCCCCTTAGAACTTCGCAGCTTTGACGAATTGCTTGCGAAGCTCGAGCGAACTGCGCCTGATCCACCAATCCAGGACGCCCACCAACACTTGTAGGGTTGGAAATACCCACCAGGTAAGCAGCTTGAGCAGCGGATTCAATCAGCCCACGAATCGAGTCAGATACGGAATCAACCGAGTGTCCAAACTCGACGTGTTTCGACAGCTTGGCATTGTTGGCGATTCCGGTCATTCCATCTCCCAGGGTACGGGACTTCTCCATGACGGTATCCAAGCAGTCAAAGTATCCTTGATCGGTTAACGGCTCTTGTGCGGATTCCAGCAGAGGTCTCAGCGATTCGATGCTACGAATAGCGCTGTCGCACTCCTTCTGTCCGGGAGCTGCCTGCGTGCACACATCCACCAAGCGGTTGATGCTCTCCGTCACCATACGAGCTGCCGAAGACAGTTCGTTCTTTGCGTTAGGCCTGTCCGGATCTCCTGCAACGAACTTGGCTGTTCCTAGGAGCGTCGCTGACTGGTTGGAAACTCCCCGCAAAGAGTTCACGATCTCTTCGCGAGCTCTGTCCTCGACAGTTTGTCCAGCCATTTCCAGTGTGACGGTCATCAGTTCTTTGTACGCGTGGTAGAAGTCCTGGCTAGTGTTGGCCAGTTTGATGGAACTATCGTAAGAGTGTGCGACTTGACCACCGGCGGTGTTCAAGGTATCAGCGGCGCTCTTCAGTTCATTCTGCAACTGACCGTAGGCGCGAGTGGAAGGTGGGAACTCACCCGTATCCAGGATGGCTCGCAGGTCAGCCATGTTTTCGTAGGCTTCGTTGATGTCCTTCACACCTGGGAAGCAGTCGATGGTTCGGCCCAACGAGCCCTTGGTTCGCTTGATTGCATGGACCAGCTGGTCTTGATTGCCAAGGTTTTGCAGCGTTTTCTGAGCTTCTTCGATCACCAGGATCGAATCCAGAATCACCTGATCGGCACAGTCGACAACTGCCGGGTTCTTAGTTGTCGCCACCACTCCACGGACACTCTTGGTGTATTCTCCAAGAGCGAGTGCGGCGTCTCTTCCGGCTACTCCCGCGTAGGTTCGGTTACTCTGCTGAACAGCGGACATGAGTTGGTATAGGGAGGAATCAACGTTATTGCTGGCGGCGGCAAGCTGCTTGAAGCAACTGTCGGCTGTCTCACCAGGAAGGGGTCTCAAGTTGCCTTCTTGTCCTGCGCGACGAGTGTCATCCAGAACATTCCGTAAGTTGCGGACAGCTTGCAGGGCAGCATCCAGCTCGTTTCCTCCGCAAGCTTCTCTGGCACGGTGAGCAGCCGATCGGAGGTCAATGATGGCGTGGCTGAGGTTCTGGGCAGAGCGGGATAGTTGCTGTGATGCGGCCTGGTCCATTACGGTCGGTTGAAGGTCACGGGCCGATTGAGCTACCTGTGCTCCTGGTTCCAAGAACATTTCAGCGGCATCGATCAGGCCGAGTTGTGCGTTCGGATCGTCAGGACGAGAGAGGGTGTTCTTGACTCCAGCTACCAGACGTGGAATTTGATCCGCAACAGTTTGGAAGTCTTGAAGAAGGATCTCCTTCGTTTGGACATCGTTGCTGTGCATCAGGGCATTTTGAGCAGCGGTGATGCATTGAGTAGCAGCTGCCGCTGCTTGCTTGGAACATTGCTCAAGGCGGTTGATGAGTCTGCGTTTGATCTCTGGGGTGTTGGCTGTGGTGGTGGTGATCACGCGTAGTTCTTCTGCTGCGATACGGAGGGATTCCTGGTGACCGGAGTCGTGCGGATTGCCAGCGCAAAGTCGAGCAGCTTCCACCATTCTGGCGGTAGCATCGGCGAGTTGTTTGGCTGCTTCCAAGAGTTTACGTTGAAGGTTCGAATCTTCTTGGCGCTCAGCTTCACCCTTGATGCTCTGGATCAGTTGAGCCGTAGCCTTGCCTAGCTGCTGAGCTTGACGGATCATCTCCTGCGGGTCTGAGGCTGAAACGAGTATATCCGTGGCAACCAAGACTTCCTCTACTGGATTGTCATCGACGCGTCGAGCCTTTTCGCGGGAACTGAGCTTGATGTGTTCGAGGAGCTCGGCTAGGGTCTTCGATACGTCCTTAGCGGCGTTCATGAGGTCGCCACGCAGCTGCTGGTTATCGGTAGCTTCGTTGCATACTTCAACGAGATGTGCAACAGCTTTGGCAACTTCACGGGCGGCGGCTTCCAGCTGCTCACGGCAGGCTGGACTCTGGATCGTTGGTGCAACGACACGGGCACACGCAACCAGCTGACTGGTGGCCAACGCGCATTGACTTGCTGCGGCGATTACTGAAATGAGAAACAACGTTAAAACGACCCGTATTTGAGTACAGGGGAGGGTTTGAAAGGTGTTTCGAGGATGTTTCGGAGAGCCTTCGAGGAGTTTCAAGAGGATTTGGAAAAGTTTCCTCGGGTTCAGGGGGTTCCAGAGATGTTTTAAGGCCTTGCAGGGAGCTTCATCGGAATCCATAGAGCCCCTGAAGTTTTTGAGGAATTTCAAGGAGCATCAGACGGTTTGGAAGGTCACAAAGGTTACTCAAGGCATTGTTAGTTATTTCAGGGCGTTCTAGAAGGGTTCCCGACAGGGTTTTGAGAGCTTTCGAGATCTTACGGGGCTCCTAGGGGGTTTCAGACGGCGTTTCAGGGCTTCTATTGGTTTCATGGAGTTTCAGCGGGATTCCTGGGAGTTTCAGGGGACTTCATGGACATTCAGAGGGATTTCAAGGCGTTTCAGAGGGTTTTAAAGGAGTTTCAAGAGTTACAGGAATTAGAGGGAATGGTTACCAGCGATGTTCCCGTTAAAAAGTTTTTACGCTTTCATGGGTTTCTGAGACTATCAGATGGGTGTTGAAGTGTTTGAGGCGTTTCATGATGTTTCTGAGAGAATCCAAGGATTCAGAGGCCCTCTCTAGAAAGAAGAACTATAGGAGATTTTAAAGATGTTTTAATGCGAACCAAGGCGTTTTAGGTTTAGGGTTTGAGAGGGTTCCCAGCAAAGGACTTCTGCGGGGTTCCCGGAGATTTCAGGGTGCTTCAGGATTTTTAAGGGAAGTCTTACCTCTATTTCGTGTAGCTTCATCCTCCGTAACGGCAGCAATCGACTTGGCCTTCAGAACCAAAGCGGCCGTAGTGTTGGCCACGGCCTTCGCCAGTCCAAGCAGCATATCGTGCAACTCACGGCTTTCCATGCTCTCTTCGCCCATGCTGCTGAGGACTTGTCCACTTGCTTCACCGACTCGGCTAGCAGCATTCAGCAAGTTCTGCCGTGGCTCCTTGCTCTCCGGTTCGGCCGATTTCAGTAAGTCACTAAATGCCGAGCAGAGCTTCCTGGTGGCTTCCAGCAGCTTATCGCCAGTGCAGTCGTCGTCCATCAGAGCGGCGATCAGCCGAACTTCCTTGGTGACCTCCGGGATGCTCTGGGTGATCTGCGACACGGCAGCGCCCACGGCGTCATGATCGATTTCGTCCGGCTGCGAGGCCGTTACGACTTGGGCCGTGGCGGCGTTCATCGTCGCCAGATGAGTGGTGACGGTCTGCTTGGAGGTGTCCAGCGTTTCTTCGCGCCATTGGAGAGATCCCGGGTCGGTTCCCAGCGGAGGCAGTTGCGCCTTGCTTTCCAGATCCTTTTCGGCTTTGTTGATGGCATCCTGTCCGGCCGAAATGTATCCGACGAGGGCTCGTTGAGGTTCCGAGAGAACCGTGCTGATACGGGTTTGTTGCAACTGTGTTGGGGTTGAGTGAGATAGAGGAAGTATTAGAATTGATGTAGAATTGCTGATGTCAGTACTGCATGGTTCTGATTAGAAGAGTTATTTCAATTATTTATAAAATTTGATCGAAGCATGTTCAAATTACACAATAGAAAAAACACCAGAATAGCGGATTAAAACAGTAAAATATTTTAATGTGAGTTTTCAAAGAACTTATTGGACAATTTCTAGAAAAATATTTTGAAAGTTTTGTGCAAAATTTATTGGAACTTAATTGTTGAATACCTGAACAAATTTGAATTTTTTTTTCAAAGAAAGTGATTTTCTTGGTTTCATGCTTCGGTCTAAATTAATTCAATAATTGAAACAAATCTCCAAATATGAATATAATATTTGGTTTAAGCATAGCGTATGCCAATAAAACTAACATTAGCTAGAAAATTTAGTTTGGTAAAATTGCAATTCACCTACGCCTGTGCAGCGGCGGTCTTGTTTTGGGTTAGTGTTTTCGAACGAGAGCAGCGTGAAAGAGGAGAATTATGATTTCTATTAGGGTTAGTTGGTTAACCTATCAATTGCTTGGTGTGATGCAAATTAAAGTGGACATTTGCTCAAATAAATAAATTATTTAAACTGAAATATTTCTCACCATGGGCGGTTGATGGGCCAGATTGACCTGCCCGACGATTGCCCCGTACTGCATCGATTGCATCTCCCCAGTGCCATACGGACGTTCGCCTTCAGTGTTTTGGCGTTCCCCGCAAAAGAACCAAACCGTGTAATTGTGTAACATAAATTATAAGAAAAAAGAGAAAGTAAAAAAAGAGATGAAAAAAATAAAATAAAATGAAACATATATCACTCATGGATGCATTCAATTGCAAGCAACATAATGGATAGAACAACGGCAAAAAAAAAAACAGATAATAATGAAATGGGAGAAATGTCTCGGATGGATGGACGGACGGACATACATTCATATACCAAACAGCACACAGCCGTAGGTAGGTATAGGAATATATGACGCAAAGTTATGGGATTGGCGTGGGCTCTCTGTGACGGACGGGTAACATCCTTTCTGCATTTTCATTCCTATCGCCCTAGAGCTCACCCACCCACCACTGGAAACGAGAGGGAAAAAGAGTTGAACGTCTTCCTGGTACGCTGCATCTGTTGTTGGGATGATAAATGCTATTATGCTTGACATCTGCCCACAACTATTCATGATCTGGTATAGGGGATAGAGCTTTCTAGTTTCAACGTGCGAACATCGTACTGCCCAGGAAGACGTCCAAATCTTTTGACCTTCCGTAACGTTTGAACTGAAATGAAGCAGGGCAGCTACAAATATTGCACTTACCGTCGTATCCTCGCATGATGGCTGGTTTGGCAATCGACTGGGTTTCCACCTTGCCGGATGGGGTCGTTTCTTCATGTTGCAAGAAGGTGGCCCTGCGGGTTAAACGAGAAATCATAAATGGTTTATTAATCATGGTGAATGACTAGAAAAAATAAAAACAATCATGTCTTTTAATTAGCAAACTCCTTTACAAGTAATTTTCTTAGAATGTTTATTGATTTTCTTGACATGTTAGGAATTTCCTTCCGGAGATTGTTCAAAATAGTTCCAGCTGCCTTCCAAAAGCATCGGGACATTAAGTAATAAAACTATATTTTCCTTTTCAATTTTCACTTTCAATACTTTGGACTGATAGGCCTATTTCGTTTGCGACTTGAAGACTTCTTCGGTGTCGAATGCTAGACTGTAGGCACGACTCTGGAGAAGTCTGTCAGTCACAGTAAAAAATATGCCTATCTGGTCGAATATAGGGTATAAGCGTCAGTTTTCGTCAGTTAGGTGTTTTGGCCATAGTGCGTTTTTCGGTCTGTTGCGATCTGGATCAGCATAAATTTATTTTTTACTACTAGATCCTTATATAATATGACCACTACAGCTGTGAAAACCATAGAATTTGATTTAAAAAAAATGCAAGAAAAAATAAGTTTTCTTAAAATATCAGCTCCCATGTGTTTATTTTGACCTGGGTGCTTTTAATGTGGCCACTTCCATAAGAAATACACGTGATTGGCCAAAATAGAAATCAACATTGAGAATATGGCCAAAGCTGATGCAGTGCTTCTATTTTGGTCAGTGCCACTTTGATTGCAAAATTCAATTATGAGCTTGATTTTTGCATTTTCCTACAAAATATAGATTGAAACCCTTCATTTGACACTTTGGTAGTTTTGGGGTTTTATTTTTATTACCGTACGGGTTTGGGCCGAAGGGTCTCAGATTTTCATGAAACTTTCTCCATAGGCAGGGTATATGAACAAAAAATATGAACAAAAAAAATTGAGGAAAATTCAGGGTCGCCTATTTTCAGGAAAACTCTGTTGGATTTTTTTTTGTTTTCCCCTGACACTACCTACTTTGAAAAATCATAACTCAAGAACGAAGCATCGAAGAAACAAAGTTTTTATTAGAAAAAAAGCAAATTTTCTCAGAAATCTATGCCCGAACTCGTGGAAATTTTTGAAAAAATATTTTTGAGAAGGTTATTTTATAAGCTTTAATCGCTGAAATTTTTGGAATGCACTTTTTTTTGTTTTTCAGTTATGGCCAGTTTTGTTGAAAAATGTCCAAATGTGCCATAACAGCCTTTTCTTTGAAAAATCATAACTCAAGAACGAAGCATCGTTGAAACAATGTTTTTTAATGAAAATGAAAGCAAATTTTCTCAGGAATCAAAAAAAAAAAATATATATGAAATGGAAAAAGTTTTCCGCAAAATTTTTCACCGTTGAGAAAATTCATAAAGAAAAGCCGGAAAAACTATGTCCGAACTCGTGGAAAATTTTTAAAAAAATATTTTTGAGAAGGTAATTTCATAAGCTTGGATCGCTGAAATTTTTGGAATGCACTTGATTTTCGTTCCTGAGTTATGGCAAATTTATATAGGCTTACATGGTCATTTTCACATAATTGACCATAACTCAGTAACGAAAAAAAAAGTACATTTCAGCGATCAAATTTATATAATTACATTCCCAAAAATATTTTTTTGAAAATTTTCTACGAGTTCAGACATAGTTTTTCCGGCTTTTCTTTATGAATTTTCTCAACGGTGGAAAATTTTGTGGAAAACTTTTTCTTTTTCATATATTTTTTCGGATTCCTGAGAAAATTTGCTTTCATTTTCATTAAAAAACTTTGTTTCTACGATGCTTCGTTCTTGAGTTATGATTTTTCAAAGAAAAGGCTTTTATGGCACATTTGGACATTTTTAACAAAATTGGCAATAACTCAAAAACGAAAAAAAGTGCATTCCAAAAATTCCAGCGATTGAAGCTTATAAAATAACCTTCTCAAAAATATTTTTTCTAAAATTTTCCACGAGTTCGGACATAGTTCTTCCGGCTTTTCTTTACGAATTTTCTCAACTGTGGAAAGTTTTGTGGGAAACTTTTTCCTGTTCATTTTTTTTTATTTCTGAGAAAATTTATTCCCATTTTCTAAAAAAAACTTTGTTTCTACGATGCTTCGTTCTTGAGTTATGATTTTTCAAAGAAAAGGCTTTTATGGCACATTTGGACATTTTCAACAAAATTGACAATAACTCAAAAACGAAAAAAAAGTGCATTCCAAAAATTTCAGCGATTGAAGCTTATAAAATAACCTTCTCAAAAATATTTTTTCGAAAATTTTCCACGAGTTCGGACATAGTGCTTCCGGCTTTTCTTTACGAATTTTCTCAACTGTGGAAAATTTTGTGGGAAACTTTTTCCTGTTCATTTTTATTTTGA
Organism: Aedes albopictus; assembly: GCF_035046485.1. NCBI lineage: Eukaryota > Metazoa > Arthropoda > Insecta > Diptera > Culicidae > Aedes > Aedes albopictus. Next base: position 467,452,300 of record NC_085137.1, on the reverse strand, counting down.
TTTCTGAGAAAATTTATTCCCATTTTCTTAAAAAAAACTTTGTTTCTACGATGCTTCGTTCTTGAGTTATGATTTTTCAAAGTAAGTAGTGTCAGGGGAAAACAAAAAAATTTCACCTGAGTTTTCCGGAAAAATAGGCGACCCTGAATTTTCCTCATTTTTTTTTTGTTCATATATCCATGAGCCCTGCCTGTGGAAAAAGTTTCATGAAAATCTGAGACCCTTCGGCCCAATTTGTACGATAATAAAAAATGCCCTTTTAATAGAATTATTGACTTTTATTATAAAAAAAATATTAGACTGACCAAAACTTATGCCCTCACTATATACAAAAGTAGTAGAAAAGGCATTTTCTCGTTCTTATAAGATTTCTGTTTAGTATAGTAGTTTATTTTTATTTTATTTTTTTTTACAAAAGTGAAGCAAATATGCTTTTATTTTTTTTTATTTTCAACTACTGTCTCTAAACTTTTGGAAGGTAGCTGAAATTTTCTCTTCCTTACTTATTTTTAATGTTCAAGGGGTTTATTTTTATATTTTTTTGTTTAGCATTTTTTTTAACTTCTATTCAAACGAGTTCTACTAAACATCTCAAAATTGATGGTTTCAAAAGTTGTTGCTCGATCAGTTTTTTGTATGAAGAAATATTGATTTACAACTTCCTTAATTCCAGGATGTTTGCCCAAAATCTTAATAGGATTGAAAAACCGAGTTCTAGAATGTAATTACAGTCATAAATGTCTGATATTCTGCTTACAAAGCAGAATCAAACTTCAATGTTCCTCGGAATAGTGGAGAGCACCTAAAAGTCATGTTTGGACCATTAATTTAAAAAAAAATGGAGGCGTAGCTGCTCTAGCTCACATCGTTCCATAATGACAGAATAATTATTGTGCAAATACGTCAGAAAAAAAACTCCCATCGTTCAAGGGAGGCTAATAGTTTGGAATTTTATATCTTAAAAATAAATAAAATTCATATTTAGGCAGAAGCAGGATATTGCGCGACTAAATTACATTTCGTTAGAAATTTTATTAAAAAATTACAAAAAATGGAAGACAAAATATTAAAAATAATGTGTATACCATTTCGGTACAAATTTTTCCTTGTAGTTTTTCTGGGCCATAAGCATTCTTCAAATTTCAAATCATGAGATTTCCCACTTATTATATATTAAATAATTACTTCTTCCAATTCTTAAAAAAATGGAAAACTTTTAAGAATTGTCGTGAGACTTCAAATACAACAGCATTTTTTAAAACCGCTGCTGGATCTTTATATACAAATCGTTTAAGGGATAATTAAACCAATGGTAGAAGATATTCCTTGTTTTTTTTTTTTCTAAAAAAAACTTCTCTGAGGATACCTATTGAAAACCCTGGAGCACAGTGTTGAATATCCTGTTATCACTTTTTGTAGAAGGTTTGCACGGTATGTAAAAGTCGTATGTATTATTTTTATAATTGACGTTCTATAACAATATTTTTAAAAAATATAGTACGTATAACTGAAGATAATCTGCAAAAAAACTCTTTTGGAGATTAACAGAACGAGTTTTTAAGTAAAACTTCAAGGAAAAAAGAAACAAAATCTTGGAGAAGTTCTAAAACAAAAAAAAATCAGTTTTAAGTTTTAAAAGAGGAAAAGAAAATTCGGACAAAAGTAGAAAGAAGAAAAAAATTAGAGTACCTTCTGGGGAAATTTCTGAAATAGAAAAAGTAAAGTTTCAAAATGAAGTTCCAAAAATCTTAAGAAAATAATAGTGACTCAGAAAAAACTGTACTTTCTTATAAAATCTATATTTTTACAAAATTTCAAAACTTAAATTTTAGAAAAAAAAATAAGCTCTATCGGTTCTTGAGAAGCTTTTTGGCAATTTTCTGAAAAATTTGACTAGAGTATACTACATATCTTATTTGTTGATTAATAACAAGCTAGGAAATGCTGCTTTATTAACTAATGGGAAACAATTTTAGAAAAGTTTCACAATTAAGTCTAATTGATTTCTTGAAACGCAAATATTAGAGAAACATTTGGAAAAGTGTTCAATTTAATTTATGCCTTTGTTTCACTTTTTAACATTTTTTTGTGTTTTCCTGCTATACAAGGGAAAACTGTAATATCTTGGATTACCCAAAGAAACTTCTGGAATTTCGATAGAATTCTTTGGAATTCAATTTCCATAAATTTCAGAGTAATCTCCTCGGACGCTTGAAAGTCTTCCGTGGGCTTCAGATGATATTCGATAATTATCGCAGAATCTACATAAATTTACAAGTCAACTTGTGGTTGACATCACACAATCAAGAATACATTTATCATTGAATTTTGCCTTCTGAAGTTTACTAGTAAGAAATACTAAAACTTAGAGTTTTGTCAAAAATATTTTCCAAAATTTCTCTAAAAAATTAAAATTTACATTTTTTTAATAATTTAGCAGAACATTGTTATATCAAAAATACCGCAGCTTACTGTAGAAAGCCCTGCAGGATATCTGTTATAGTTATTGAACCATAACATTATGGTTATATATTTCTAACCAAAAAAATTGAAAGAGGGTAAAGCCCTTATGAGTGAGTTTCGCAATTTTGAAATCTTTTCTCAAAAAGGCACAAAACTTCTTTATCTTTTCAAAAATAACAAACTGAAATTAAAAGGTTTCTTCGGAAATGTATCCAAAATCGAGCCGCGATCTTGATAGGGATTCGTCTAGGGATAACAGAGAACCAAGGCCAGTGAATTTTGATCAAGTAAAGCAACAAGGACAAGATTCGATAAGTCTAATTGTTAGTAATGCCGGAATTGTGGAATCAACCGACTGGTTTTAGCTTATTTGCAGCTTTGGAATGTATTTGACAGCCATGAAAATAATAAGTGAAATATTTTCAAAATATAGTTACAGCCAACCAAAGCCATAGTATGTGGATGGACAGGTAGGCCCTTGTCAAAGGCGTTTGCATTCTAGGCGCGCCTGTCCATGACAACTGTTTGGAACTGTTTATATTTATTCGTTTTATCCATATCCTCAAAAGTGCAGCAAATTTGTTTGGCGTTCATTTGAAAATATACCTCTTATAATTTATCTGCTTATAATCATTATTATTTTGAAAAACTTTTCCAGGTATTGCTCAAATATGAGCCAACAAGGTAAAAAAAAAGTCTTTAAGTAAGAAACACTAATTTTCAAAGTTTATTTTTAAATGCTTTTTTCTATGCTTCATCCTTTAAATAGTACAACTATTTAAAAAGCTTGTATTTTTCTTAAATTTCATAAATATCTTAAATTTCTTAAATTCTCGAAAATTTACACAACCATTACAAAAAAAATAAAAAAGAAATAAAATATCCGTGATTTTTTTCTTCAATTGTTTTGCATAGTTTTATTTGAAAAGAACTGTAAATTCAATTCTATTATTCCTATTAGCTTTCGTAATGCACTATTTTAGATCTTTTTTTTGGAATTAGGGGTAGGCGGGGCATAATTAGCAACTTAAGCATTTTGCCACCAAATCCAGTAAACTGAGTGCAACCAATGTGTAATTTTAACGTTCAATTCTCATTTGAACTGACGAAAGCTAATCGTTGAAATTCCGAATAAAGTTATAAATGTTGTAAAATTTAATGTTTTTGTTCACAATCACATACTAATTAACTATTTTTGTCAATGATACCGACAACAATCAATGTTAATAATTTGAAGTGTTTACAAGGTTTAATTTGTAGGGAACTGTGATGTTCCAATGAGTCTTCTAATGAGGAATTTTTAAACGGTGATAATTGCCCCACCCTAATACCAACTCTTTGAAGCATATTTTTTCAACAAATGAATTATACAAATAGTTGAAAAGTGTTACAAATACATTTCATTGGTCTAGGGAATATCAAGAAAATCGATAGATGCCCACTAAGTTGTGATTTCGATTCCCAAAACCTTATTTTAAGTCACTTGATTCTCATAATATTGTCCCAGTACCTACATGACCACTTTACGCATTTTGATTAATTTTTCACGGTAAACGGATTTTTTGACTAATGTTTTGTCATCAACTCATTTTACTTTAGATAATTAGACTACAATTATGCATTTGTTTTGTTAATTTATAACCTGCTCATTATACCCCGCCTATCCCTATATTGATTAGATGTATCCAGATTAAAAACTTGGAGCTTGGGTAAGTATGAACAAAAATAAAAACAACAGATTGTTAAAAACTTCTTAGCCTTGGATAACTCTGAAGATCTAGGAAATATTTTTGAAAAAAAAAAATAGTTACAGTGTGATGGAATAAAAAACTATAAAAAGGCAAAAACGGTTGAAAAATGATAAAATAGGGCAAAAAGAAAAAAAACATAGGCAAAATGTTGTGGACAATGCCTGATGAAATTCCCACTGCACTGGAAGGACTTCATACAAAAAAACATTATGTTATTGAAACAATGATAGAGAAAAATTTCAAGAATTTATACTGGGGTAGAAGCTTCAGTTTTAACCAGCCCGGAGTTTTGGCCATAGTGCGGTATTCAGCCTGTTACGATCTAAATCGGTAAATTTATTTTTTACTAGTAGATTCTACAGTAAAACCTCCATGAGTCGATATTGAAGGGACCATCGACTCAAGGAAATATCGAGAAGTGGAACAAAAATCCTTTAGGAAGCTCTTTGAAGGGACCATCATAGTAACCCAGAAAAAAAATTTCAGTATGGAAAAAATTACCTCCATGAGTCGATATCGAGTCAAGGAGCATCGACTCATGGAGGTTCGACTGTAATATAATATGGTGATTACAGATGTGAAAACCATACATTTTGATTAAAAACTGGAAGAAAAAAATAAGTTTCCTTAAAAAATCAGCTCCCATATATCTATTTTGGCCAGGGTGCTTCTAATTTGGCCACTCCCATAAGAAGTGATTGGCCAAAATAGAAACCAAAGATGAGAATATGGCCAAAACTGCGGCAATGCTTCTATTTTGGCCAGTGCCACTTTCAATACAAAAATCAAGTATTAGCTTGATTTCTGCATTTTTCTAATAAAGTATAGATCGAAACCTTTCATTTGACACATTGGTAGTTTTCATTGGATTATTGGTTATTTTTATAAAAATGATTTCCCTTAGACTGGCCAAAACCGGTGCCCGCACCCTAGCAGAAAAAAAAATTCTTAGAAAATATCAAGATGAATGCGTAAAAAACTTAAATAAGTTTATATCGAAAGGTTGAAAAATAAATGTGGATAGTTGGGAGCAGTCCTGCAAAATATCAGTCTCAGTGCCTGTTTTTCAACCGAAAATGAGTTACTGCGGAGGTCGTTTTCAGTTCCTCGATGTGAGAACTGGCAGAGTCCGAGAGCTCCATTCGTAAGCGACCCAACAAGATCAATTCCCAATCACACTACTCATGCTGAATGGCCATTCGTCTCAAGCGGTGACTTGTGAGAGTGAGTGCCCTATACGCTACCACGGGTGAAAACACTCAATTACAGAAAACTGATTGGAAATTTAGCCCTGTCAGCTCTCGCTTACAGCACGCTGTGTGCGAGTGTGAGTACCTATTTCATTTCGCTCCCGTGTTGCTGATCGGAAAGCAACATTGACAGGAAACCCAAAACGGAGAAAATGAAAAAAGCAAAATATCGCTATCATAAAGGCCTGTCGAAAAATTACAGCTCTGGTTGGGAGACTGTTCCATTTGTTCTGCAGGATGCTCCCAATCTCTTTCTTCCTTGAACAAAAAATTAAAGCGCTGCTTGTTTTGTTCCATATTTTTGTATTTTATGTTAGAGTGAGTGAGCGCATATTTATGATATCACAAATAAGGGGCTGTCCATAAACCACGTGGTCTTTTGGGGGGGGGGGGGGGGGGGGGTGGAGTTCGGCCAATGATCATTTTGTATGGACAAATAAAAAAAATTGTATGGACTACTGACCACGCGGGGGGGGGGGGTTGAAAAGTCCCAAAAAAATGACCACGTGGTTTATGGACAGCCCCTAAAATCTATCGGTGTCGTAATCACTATGTTTTCAAGTAGAATGACTTTGTGAGCGCAGGTTTATTAATGACCATGCCGTGACACTATATTTAGACTTTTTTTTTTTGAAGAATCCGAATATAAATTGCTACAGAATTTCCTGAAGAGATGATTTCCAAATTTTATAATTTTCCAATTATTTTTTCTTTGAAAAAGTTTTTAGTTTTTTTTTTCAATGTTCAAAATATTTTCGAAAAACTGTGGTAAGAATCCTGAATGAATTCCTGAAGAATTTCTGGAAAAAAACATGTTCAATTCGAAAAAAAATGGGAAAATAGTGTAGAAAATTGTTGAAAAAATTCAAAACTGGGACATCAGTTCTGATTTTCATTCTATACATTATTCAGCGGATGAAAACCTTGATCATAATTTCCACAGATCATAAACGTAGATGCTATCAAACCCCAAAAATACAATACTCACTTTGACGGTGCCACGCTCTCCTCCACCATGGTCGACCCCTCGTCACCTTCGATCCCAAAGTGCTCCTTGGCCTGTTTCTTCTTCAGGATGATATCGATATACCCGGCGATCAGCTGCACAATCTGCTCGGCTTCCGTAGTCTGCACCGAGTAGTACTGATCGGCGTAATCGCCAAAATCCAGCGTGAACGTGTTCGGTGAAGCTCCCCACCGACGAACCGTGGTCAGTGGCCACGTTTTCAGGATTTCCTTCGTGGTTTCATCCAGTCGCAGGACGGAACTCTTGGTCACGCCGAGCAGCCGCGGGACCAGCTTGTTCTTACCGGTCATTTTCTCCTTTACCAGGAAGAACGTAACGCCATAGGTGGGGAGCTCGCGAGCCGTTTTGGTGTAGAGATACTTGGCGTCCAGATCGGAGAGGCCTTGGTGTTTGCGATGTTCGGCGAAAACCTTTTTCTCGATGTTCTTGACGCGGGCGTACGAGCCGGGCAGGAATTCGCGGAGGCTGTTGATTGGGGGAGATTGATGGTTAGTATTGTGAAGGGAACGATTCAAACGGAATACTTACTCCAAGAATCCCGGTTTGTGCTTGGACTCGTTGTGATCGCCGAACTGGATCTGCACCTGAATCCCCGCGAATTCGCAGGCCTTCTCCTGTGTAACCGGATGGGTGCCATCCAGGATGGCATCCCTGGCCTGCACGTAGAGCAGATTCAGTTGCACCGGATCCCGCGAATCGATGTTCTGATCCGAGTAGAAGAACTTCCGCCTCAACAGGACCGTTTCCGATTCGTCGATTCCTTGCTCGCGGAGGGTCTTGCCAACGTCGACCCAATGGATCTCGTCATCCGTTCGCAGTTTCTTTCTCAAGCTCTCCATCTTGGCGTCACGTTCTCGTTCGGCGACCTTCCGGCGCAGGGTCAGTGTACCCATGTTGGACTTGTTATCCGGGAGGTTTTCGTTCTGTGACTCTGGATCTTCGCGAACCAATCCATACTCTTCGTGATTGGTAATACCGATCTTGGTACAAATGACCACCATAAGCTGCGAAACGGGCTGGGAATCGTCAACCAGAATCGTCTTGAGGGCACCGTCCAGCATCCGAACCCGCAGGTTCCGGTGCTTCCTCCGATACTCCAGAACATCGTGATTCCTCAACAGATAGTACCCCAAATTCCGCGCCGGTTCCAGCCAAACGCCCTGCCGGGTGTCCTCATCCGCCAGAAAGAGGCCAAATTCCTGTGCCTGTCCCTGCACCGCTTCGGCGAATTTGTCCTTGATGATGCGGCAGGCATCGAACACGGTCGTGTTGGGGTCGAACTGGATGGTCTTTGTGACTCGACCACCCTCCAGGCTGATTCGTAACGACAGCGCCGACATGGTCCTTTGATGCTGCTGCTGCTGCTGACAACGGCAGACGGCGACCGTTCGTGAGTGACACTGTGTGTGTGTTTGTGTGGGAAAAAAGGGGAGAAATAAACGAGAAATTAGATTACGGGCAAAAATCGATAAATTTGAATGCGGATTTTGCTTTGGTCGTTTTTGCTTATGTTGTTCCATCAGTCTAAAACGGCATAAATCAACATCGGGCCGGGTTGGGGGGTTTGGAACTTGGGGCAGGTGTTGGGGAGGTAGGCTCAAGCTACTTGGCTGTTTCTACTGACTGAAATTGGTCCTAATGACAACGCCCATGCCAGTTGAGTACGACGGCGATAGGCTGATAATGGAGAGCTGAGCGTGGAATGTGGGGTAACATGGAATGAACGGGACTGTGACAGCCAACAAGATATGAATGATGGACAAGCGTGGAAATAAATGTTTGCCAGGACCGCAGACGTGTGCCAGGGATTGGCTGGATTATTCAAGGATGTTCATTATTACGGCTAAAGATTATGGTTTACTGATAGATTATGTATTTAGCCAAATGGTTGGTTCTGACGAAACGAGCACAAAATTTGAAGTTTGTAGAAGCCCTGCCTGAAATCGACACTGACTGCCGGCGAAAATGAATTCACCAATCGCAACGCAGGTGCTACCCAACATGCCGGGTGGTGGTGGGGGTGTTGGGAAACATTCTGTCATAAATCGTTTTCCCTCACTCATCCCAATTTTGTGGTACCGGCCGGCGATCAGCCAGAACGGCGGTGGTGGAGGCGTTCGAGGAATAATGAGTGAAATTCCAGGAAGGCATCCTCTGTGGAATATTCAAATCAAAAGGAGCCTATACTGCTATTTTTGGACAGAGGAATGAAAGTCTTACGACTTTGTTTTTCAAATTGTCTCCAGTGTGCACTGCACAATGGCCTGATTCCACTATTAAGCAGGAAGCAAATCTATTTCTGTTCTTAATAATTTTAAGTGGTTGATGTGTTTGAAGAATGTGTTTGCAATCAATTGCAATCAATAGTTTCTTTTTTATATACACTGTGGTGCATTATTGATCGGACAAACGCCGAATCAAATGATGGGAATTTTCGAAAGAAAACTAGTGTAAGGGAAAATTGCGAAAGAGTTGCTTGTCCTGTCGGTGAGACTCGAACTCATGAGTCATGACTCTTATTCAATAGACAGGCACGTTACCACTACACCACGAGAAGGTGCGAAGGTGCAGTACATCTCAAAAGTCCTTGGCTATCTCTTTTTGATGATTAAACATGTTTTAGATATATTAGATGCCCAATCCAAACATTACGCATATACTGTATATGTAAAACCAGCGAGAACGCATTGGAAGTGTTTGATTGGCATTAGCATTAAGCAAGTCGCACAAATTCGTAGGTGGTACAGTTCTACACCGCTGTTATGAGAGTTGTCTCTTTCCCGTCCGTTACCAAAGCACAAAGATTTGGGACTAATCTCTGACTCTTGGACAAGATTGATGCAATCCTCCAATGGGCGACAAGAGCTTCAACAGGGTTCTAGAACTAGGACTCAGAAGAGCGATTCATGAATATACGGGAGCGGGGGAGTCCTAGGGAGTTCAGAGGCGTTTTAAAAGCGTTTCAGATTGTTTCAGGAGGGCTGTGGGCGGTTCTTGGCGTTTCGGGGGTATCAAAAAATTTCAGGGATGTTTTGGAGAGTTTCAGGGACGTTTAACGATGATTCAGAGGGTTTCCACGGCTGTTCACGCAGGAACCTACATTGCATTTGAAATAAAACACGGCAGATTTGTGAGTGTCCTGCCATGACAAAGGAATCAAGACTTCTGATAGTTTATTTAGGTGATGTCAAAGTAAATGAAAAATACCCTAATTAATCCACCTAGCGGTGATGGCGCCTTTCTCGTGCCTTCGAAAACTAATTTCAACAAAACTTAAGTGACACATTTAACAAAAATTCATTTCATGGCACCATTAATCATATTGTTTATCTGGCTTTTGATATTTGAGCCATAAACTCTTATGAAAAGCCGCAACCCTAATTTTTGAGCCACCATTTTGGATTATATTCGCCATCCTAAACATTTTGAATTTCAAACTTGCTTCCCATTCCAGGTTAACCCATATTGAATGGTTTGAGAGCCTACACAGAGAACTAAAACTACCTATTTTTTGGGTTTATTTTACTCGATTAAACTTTCTTCCCAAAATTAGGTTGTTTTCTCTTTCTCCCATACCGATGTTGTCAAAAACAAAACGAGCTGCATCGACCCACCGGGGGTACGACCCAATAAGCCAATTTTGGGTAAATGCTGTTTTTGTCAAAATTGGGTTGAAAAAACTCACGTTTGGGTTGGATTTACCTACTCTTGAGTATTTTTTTTTTTGCTGAAGTTAAAGGCAAATTACCTAGTGTAAGTTTAATCGATTTACTCAAATTTGAGTTATTGGGCCAAACTATGGGTTTGCGTCAAAAGAGCTCAAATTTGGGTAGTTTGGCGGCTCCGTGTAAAACTGCAAAAAAACAGCCGCCATCTTGGATATTTGACCGCCATCTTGATTTTTCTGATTGCTATTTTTGGACTCCGGAAATCCTCCCTATACCAAATATACCCATATTGAATGACTTACTAGCCTAAAACGCCATTAAAAAACCGCCATCTTAAATTTTGGGATGCCATCTTAGATTTTGGATCGCTGTCTAGAATATTTTGGCCACCATTTTTGGACTCCGAACATATTCACCATACTATATATACCCGTATTTCATGGTTTAAGAACCTAAAACTCAATGAAACAACCACCATATTGAATTCAGTGCCGCCTTTTTGGATTTTAGACCGCCATCTTGAATAATGCGGTCACTGCTTTTGGACTCCGGGCATCTTCTATATATCAAATATACCCATATTCAACGATTTTAGAGCCTTAAACTGCATTAAACAGCTGTCATCTTGAATTTGGGGTCGCCATTTTGGACCGCTATCTTAGATATTTTGGTTGTCATTTTTGGACTCCAGACATCTTCCCCATAGAAAATATTCCCATATTGCATAGTTTTAGAGCCTAAAGCTCCATTAAACAGTCTCCATCCAAAATTTGAAGTAGCCATCTCTTATTTAAGACCGCCATCTTGGATATTCTGGTTGCCATTTTTGGACTCGAGACATCTTCTCCATACCAAATACAGGGGATACTTACTCAAAATAACAGGGACAGGTAAAATTGACACTTTTCAAAAAATGTTCAACTCGCTGTAACTTTCCGAAAAGGGCATCAAATATTCTCAAATTTTTACTGTAAGTTCATCAACTAGTTGTGTATCAGTGGTCAAAATTTGGAAAAGATCGGTCCATTCTACATGAAGTTATAAAGATTCTAGAAAAAGGTATAATTATTCGATAGCCAACTTTGAGCTGTTATATCTCCGGATTCAATGAACCGAATGCAATGAAATTTTGATCATTTATGACTTATATGATGAACTTTAAAAAAACAGTTGACTTAATTTAAAATTATTAATAAGAAAAAAAGTAATGGCGATTTGATTTTTTTCATGTTTTTTGAGTAAATTTATCTATTTTTCATATGCATCCCATTACTATTTCAATTTAATGCCGGCTATTTGGTTGCTTTCCTTTGAAACATAAAAGAAATTCAATTCAATTAGAGGGAATTTAAATGAACTATAATTACTATCTCGAATTTTGAAACGATGATAAAGTTTTGGATAAATTGGTGTTAAATTAGAAAAACTAACTAATCGAAATAATTTTCTTTCGTGTGAAAAATTTTAAGTTTAGTCAAATGTTTTTAACAGCTCATTATATAAGTCATAAATGATCAAAATTTCATTGCATTAGGATCACTGAATCCTGAGATATAACAGCTCAAAGTTGGCTATCGGATAATTATACCATTTTCTAGAACCTTTATAACTTTATGTAAAATGGTTCGATCTTTTCCAAATTTTGACCACTGATACACAACTAGTTGATGAACTTACAGTAAAAATTTGAGAATATTTGATGCCCTTTTCGAAAAGTTACAGCGAGTTGAACATTTTTTGAAAAAATAAAAATTTTCCTGTCCTAGTTATTTTGAGTATCCCCTGTATATCCATATTTCATTGATTTAGAGCCTAAAACTCCATTAAACAGACACCATGGAGCCACCATCTTGATTTTAAAGCCAACATCTTGAATATTAGGCTGCCATCTTGAATTTTGGGCCAACATCGTGCAATTTCTGGTCTCCAGTGTTGATTGCCGCACAAAATTCGTCAACCATGCTAAAGGTTACAAAAATCACCGCAGTTTGGCTTGTCGCATGATGGGGCTTGGTTCAGTTCTACCGGTGCGGTGCTGGTCTGGAACACTGAAATGGTTGTAACTCCTGAACGCCTTGACCGATCCAGACCATTTTAAATAACAAATAATGCGGTAAAATTCCGGTTCGATTCGAGCTACAATCTGAAAAATCGGCCAATAGGAAGTGCCTTGCAAGTGGGTGAACTTATTTTGCGCACAGACATACATACATACACACATACAGACATCATCTCAAATCATCGAACTGAGTCGATTGGTGTATGCAACTTGATCCTCCAAGCCTTTTTTCGCAAAATCGTTTCTTGAGTGAACATATAGCCTTTACAGTACACTTCGTGTACGAGAAAGGCAAAGCTACTTTTAAAAATTCAACATATAACGCATTAATAGAAATTAATTAAAACAGAGAAATAAAGAGAGCCCCGCAAAGCTGTGGCCCCAACCCACACAATTGTAAATCCGACCCTGTACATATTGCTGACATTTATCACAAACAGTGGTGTTTCAGGAGGTTTCAGGAGGGCATCCTGGGGGTTCGGAGACGAGTCAAAGCATTTCAAGGGGGCTCACGGACGTTTTCAGGGACTTTTCTGAAGATTTCGAAGGGTTTCGTGACCAGGGAATTTTCAGGGCTGTTTCACCGCACTTCAGAGGATTTTAAAAGGCTTCTTTAGCTTTTCAGGGAGTTTCAAGGGCGTTTAAGGTAAGTTTGCCACGTTTCAGATATTTCATGGGGAAAAATGACAACAAATAGGCGTATAAGGGAAGTTTTAGTATTGTTTCAAGGGCTTTTAGGGTTTTTGAGGGCATTCCACGTAGGTTTTGAGGGGCTGTAAGACCATCGGACACTTCAACGTCACTGAAACCCTCTGAAGTTCATGAAACGCTTTGGAACGCCATTAATACTCCCTGAAACTCTCTTAAATTCACCTGGAGATTTTGAAATGGCTCTCTCAGAATACCCCGTGATTCCCGAGGAACTCCCGGAGGAATTGGGGTTTTAAATTTTGAAAAATGTATTAATTTTTCGATTTCATATGAAAGATCACCTTTTTCTGAGCCACTACGATTTTTTTTTCAGATTTTTAGAACTTAATTTTGGTACCGTCAAGGCACCATTCACCGTGGGGGCTCCATTCACCGTGTGCCTTCGAATATTTTTTCATTATTTCCATATTATGATTGAATGATATGACAATTTCCCTTCAATTTCACCTATACAACATTGTATTGGTGAAATTGAAGCGAAATTGTCATATCATTCAATCATAATATGGAAATAATAAAAAAATATTCGAAGGCACACGGTGAATGGAGCCCCCACGGTGAATGGCGCCTTGACGGTACCTAAAATCAATTTCAAAGAGATTTTTTGAAATCACCTTTTGACAGCTGAGCAACTGTTTGACAGCTCCACCCAGTACAAAATGCGACAAGGGGTGACTCGACTAATCGCTCTCACACAAATTTCAAATTGATTTTCAAATACGTTCCTGGGCACCAAAATTCATGAAAATTTGGATTTCGGCTCAGTTTGACATGCAGATTCAGAATATCGAATTATCTCAAAACCGTTAAAGAAGTAAATTCCCGAGGAACTTCTGAAGGAATTCTCGAGCAACTCCTGGAGGAATTTCCGAGGAACAGCCAGAGGTATTCCCAATGAACTCCCGGAGAAAATTTCTAGGAACTCCCGGAGGAATTGCTCTGGAATTCCAGAGGAACTTCATAATGAATGCCCAAGGATTTCCCAGAGGAATTCTCGAGGAGCTGTCGGAGGTATTCGTGAGGAACTACCGGGGAAATTTGCGTGGAACTCTGGGAGGAATTCCCGACGTACTTCCGAGAGAATTCCTGAGGAACTTATTGAAGAATTCCCGAGAAACTCTCAGAAGAATTTCCGGAGGATTTTCCGAGGAACTCCGCAACGAGTTCTTAAAGAACTCCCGGAGTAATTTCAGAGGAACTGCCTGAGGAATTCCCAATGAACTCCCGGAGAAAATTTCTAGGAACTCCCGGAGGAATTGCTCTGGAATTCCAGAGGAACTTCATAATGAATGCCCAAGGATTTCCCAGAGGAATTCTCGAGGAGCTGTCGGAGGTATTCGTGAGGAACTACCGGGGAAATTTGCGTGGAACTCTGGGAGGAATTCCCGACGTACTTCCGAGAGAATTCCTGAGGAACTTATTGAAGAATTCCCGAGAAACTCTCAGAAGAATTTCCGGAGGATTTTCCGAGGAACTCCGCAACGAGTTCTTAAAGAACTCCCGGAGTAATTTCAGAGGAACTGCCTGAGGAATTCCCAAGGAACTCCCGGAGGAAAGCCCGAGGAACTTTCGGAAGGAATCCCGAAAAACTTCAGGAGGAATTTCCGAGGAACTCCCTAAGGAATTCTCGAAAAACTCCCCAAGACATTCCCAAGGAACTCCTGGAGGAATTCCCGAAGCACTCTTGGAGAAATTCCCGAGGAACTCCTGGAGGAACTCTCGAGGAACTCCTAAGGAATTCCAAAAAAAAAACTCCCAGAGGCATTCTTTAAGTACTCTCTGAGTGATTCCACGAAAATCCACGAGGGAAACCCGAGAAACTACTGGAAACATTTCCGAGAAACTCTCAGAGGAATTCCCTAGAAACTCCCGGAGGAAAACCCGAGGAACTCTTGGAAAAATCTGGATGAACTTCTGGAGAAATTTCCGAGGAACTCCCGGAGGAATTCCCGAGGAACTCCCTAAGGAATTCTCAAAAATCTCCCGGATGCATTCCCAAGTAATTCCTGGAGGAATTCCCGAGGATCACTCGGAGAAACTACCAAGGAACTCCGGGGGAATTCCAGGAAACTCCCCAAGGAAAGTCCGAGGAACTACTAGAAACATTCCCGAGGAACTCTCTGTGGATTTCCCTAGAAGCTTTGAGATGAATTTCCTAGGACCTCCCGGAGGAACCTGGAGGAGCCTGAGGAACTCTCGAAAGAAATTCCGAGGAATTTCAGAGGAACTCCCGGAGGAATTCTCTAGAAACTCCCAAAATCTCCCTTAAGAATTCCCGAAAAACTCCCTTAAGAATTCCCAAGGAACTCCTGAAGGAATTTCCGAGAAAATCCAGGAGAAATTACCTAGGAGCTCCCGGAGGAATTCTCGAGGAACTCCAGGAGTAATTCAGGGAAACTTCCCAAGGAACTACTGGAAACATTCCTGAGGAACTTTCGGAGGAATTCCCTATGAACTCCCGGAGGAAAGCCAGAGGAAATTTCGGACGAAATTCCGAGGAACTGCAGGAAGAGTTCCCGAGAAACTTCCGAAGGGATTCTCAAGGAACTCATGGAGGAATTCTCGAGTAACTTCCGGAGGAATTCCCGAGAAACTCTCAGAGGAACTCTCGCGGAACTACTGAAGGAATGTGCAAGGTCTTATGGCACAAATTCCTCAAATGGAAGAGAACGTGCCTCTGGAGCCGACCTACTGATACCTGAAGGTATTCTGAAGGTATTTCCGTAGAACATCTGGATAAATTTCTGAGGAGCCAAGTAAAAACTCCTGGGAACTTTAAAGGGATTTGTGGAGGAATATTATGCTGTTATCCAAAAAGTTGACTTTCGTTATCTAATATATGCATGATTCTTAAGTTGAATCTTAATTCAACGATCAAATTTTTGTTTGCAACATTTAGTTAACCTGGTTGTCTCAAAAATTTAATATTTTCGTGTTTTGAGCTAGAAATGCTCTTTGAAAGGGAAAAGAAGACCAAAAATGTTGCATGCTTACAGAAGCGGCACTTCTGCAGGTTCATTACAGAAAAACTCATCCTCGAATACGATCTAATCCGGATGGTTGTTTGTGACAATAATCAATTAGCCACAAAAGAAACTGACTACTAGTAGCATCGCAATGGCTCCACCATCATGGCTCATATTTCATCTATACTGTCTCTTCTGCTTTGAAACAAAAGCAACTCTAATGAAAAAGTAGCCCAATAATAACCCCTTAATTTATAATAACCCTCAACGACATCCTTTTTGCTAGTGTCCTCGTTCCACCATCCACCTCCAAAGCTTGACTGCACGCGCCCGAGGACACGCTGAATATTGATTTATCTTTTGGGCACGATCTTCTTGAGCACGAGCAACTAGAAACAACAAGCATCCCACATCCACATCTCCCTTCCATCGGAATCAAACGTCGTCGCAAGCATATGTGTGAGAGTGTATAAATTAGCAAGCACTTGTTCCCGGAACGACATGGACGTCCAACGACCACGATCTG
Organism: Aedes albopictus; assembly: GCF_035046485.1. Lineage (NCBI taxonomy): Eukaryota > Metazoa > Arthropoda > Insecta > Diptera > Culicidae > Aedes > Aedes albopictus. The sequence goes on along the minus strand of NC_085137.1, from coordinate 467,435,879 downwards.
TGATGGCGACATCCCAGAGAAGCCATCCTGGCAGACAGTTGGGGAGGCAGTGGCCGATGCGTTGCGTGGATAATGGGAAATTATCTCCGTTATCCTCCTTGATGGCATGGTAGCAGCTTTGTCTCGGGGAGACTGGCACGCTGGCACGCTTCAACGAACTGTCAAGTACATCTTTGGATGGGGGGGATACCCCGTATCCTGTCGAGTCGGGTGTGGGTGTGGGCAGATCGTCGTCTACATGTGCCAGCAAGCCAATATGAGCTGTCGACTAATAATGGGACGGTCAATGGCTATAATAATAATTTGATAAAGCAGATTGGAAACAATGGAAACGTCTGAACAGAATGTGTTTTTGCTTGGCTTGGTCGTCACCGAAATTGAGTTGGGTGCTTTTTGTTTTTTTTTTTGTTTTTTGACGTTACGTCCCAACTGAGGCAAAACCAGTTTTCAGCATAGGGTTCAATGAGCACTTCCACGGTTATTAACTGAGAGCTTTCGCTCATGGTATCTTCCGCTTCGGCTACATGGGTCATAACAAACAAGTATGTAAGTGAGAAAGTAAGTAAGGATGCAAGAAAATAAGTTAATAAGTAAGTGAGTAAGTAAGTAAGTAAGTTAGTAAGTAAGTAAGTAAGTAAGTAAGAAAGTACGTAACTAAAGCAGAAAGTAGGTAATCAAGATGGTTATTGTTTTTTATTTATTTGTTTTTTATAAATAAGAGTGAATACATAAAGTGAATAAAAGTGAACTAATAATGGTCCATTGCAGGTGAAAATTATTGAAATATGCTTTTATAACTCGATAAAGGCCCACACAGCAAAACAGTAGTGGGAATATTACCGCTTCTCCTACATAACATCTGATACAAGTATCCACCCCCACCAGCATGTGAAGCGAAAGGAGGCTACTGGGAAAAGATTATCATCGCCGCAACCGCACACGTAAACAACTCATTCAATGATGCGTGAGAATGATATGTTTATGGTCGTTCTCCCATCCACTCACGCGGGGCTTAACGAGAAAGCCTTTGCAGCCTTTGAAAGGAGCAGGAGCAACGTGGATGTGGCATTACGGTTGAATTGTGCTAGGGGCTGTCCATAAACCACGTGGTCATGAGGGGGGGTTCGGCCGATGACCATTTTGTATGGACGAATAAAAAAATTTGTATGGACTAATGACCACGCGGGGGGGGGGGGGTGTGTTGAGAAGTCCCAAAAAAATGACCACGTGGTTTATGGACAGCCCCCTACTGAACTGCTTCGGCAGCCAGAGCTCTGTAACCACAGGCAAGCAGTCGGAGTACATACAGGGGATACTCAAAATAACTGGGATAGGTAAAATTTTCACTTTTCAAAAAATGATCAATTCGCTGTAACTTTTCGAAAATGGCATCAAATATTCTCAAATTTTTACTGTAAGTTCATCAACTAGTTGTGTATCAGTGGTTCAAATTTGGAAAAGATTAGGCCATTCTACAAGAAGTTATAAAGGTTCTACAAAAAGGTATAATTATCCGATAGCCAACTTTGAGCTGTTATATCTCCGGAGTCAATGAATGCAATGAAATTTTGATAATTTATGACTTATATAATGAACTTTGAAAAACAGTTTACTTAATTTGAAATTATTAATAAGAAAAAAAGTTATGACGGCTTCTTTTTTTCTATGTTTTTTAGTAAATTTATCTATTTTTGATATGCATCCCATTACTTTTTCAATTTAATGCCGGTTATTTTGTTACTTCCTTTCAAAACATATTCAAATTAAAGTCAATTAGAGGGAATTTAAATGAACTATAATTACTATCTCGAATTTTGGAACGATGATGAAGTTTTGGATACATTGGTGGTATATTAGAAAAATAATCCAATCGTAATAGTTTTCTTTCGTATAAAGAATTTTAAGTTAAATCAAAAATTTTTGTAATGAGCTATTTATATAAGTCATAAATGATCAAAATTTTATTGCATTCGGTTCATTGAATCCGGAGGTATAACAGCTCAAAGTTGGCTATCGGATAACCTTTTTCTAGATGGCTCGATCTTTTCCAAATTTTGACCACTGATACAAAACTAGTTGATGAGCTCACAGTAAAAATTTGAGAATATTTGATGTATTTTTCAAAAAGTTACAGCGATTTAAACATATTTTGAAAATTGAAAATTTTACCTATCCCAGTTATTTTGAGTATCCCCTGTAGGTCCTTGCGGCTCACAAGTTGACGAGGAATGATGGAAGGAACTCGCACTAAAAGTGCGTGATGATTTATGATCCTTTGGTGTTGGAAATCGCAGCTTTGAATTGTTTTTTTTTTATAAATGCCAGCTATTATCAAGCATTAAGCTGTAATATTGAAATTGTTTCAGTTTTGAAACCTTGTTCGAAGTTATCACAAAACAAGTACCCAGACAACCAGGAATCGCATAAGGATGCACGTTGTACATCGTAGAAAGTACTGTTTTAAGTCACTATCGCATATATGTACGGCTGAGGGACAATTTTCATCGCATACGATGTTATTTTTTGAACTTACTGCGATGTATCTGGTAAAATCATATAAGAGTGCATATTAACTTTTATAATGCATGACTACATCGTAGTAGACGATATTCCGATGTTTTGTAGCGACGAACTTTGCTTATTCGCAAAAGCGTTCGAGTGAACTCGCAAAGTGTCAATTGAGTTCGCATAATTGCGTACTGCGATGATTATACGACTTCGCTTGGTGCTTTTCTAATTATGTCAGTATAACTCGCATTGGTGTACAAACCAAATCGCATAAAAGTGAAAATAAACTCGTTCAAATGTACATACAATCGTATAAGCTAGAATCGTTAACGTTGGCATATTGCGATGTGATATGTGATAACAATGAAAGAGGTGCTGTTGGAGTGCCAAAAAGCTAAAAGGAAGTGAAAAGTCATCATTATGGTTACAAAACAAGTTACAAAGTCATCAGTTTTGTTTTGTTGACCTTATAATTAACAATGGGTGGTGCTAGCAAGAGAGGAGTAGTGGTAACTGTGCGGGAAATCATGCTACATCATTTTGATTTCCAAAGAGCCTGCCGAACACGTACAACGCACGGAAACCAAGTGTATTCCAAGAAGCACTGAGGTGAGTTATAATGTCATGACATTTAATCAGTGTGTTTCATAAGTAGTGTTTGGTGCTAAGTATGAAATGCGGCTCCATAATCCAAAGGTTATTAGTTCGATACTTAGGTGACAAGATTTTTTTTATTTCGAATATTTTAAGTCGCATAAGGTGCTATATCACGTCGCAATAGAGCATACCGTACATCGCATAAGATATCGCTTCAAGTCATATAGCGTCATTATTTTGTCGTCAATGCACGTATAGCGCCTCCACTTTTGTACGCATAAGGCACTTTTACTGCATCTTATGCGATGTAACTTTACCGCATAAAAGTACGTATAATATGAACATAAACTTCATTATACGTGCAAATTGGTTGTCTGGGTAGTGTGTGATTCTTTGCTATGAGTACAGCATTCCTGTATGAAGTGAATATGTCAGCGATTGTTTCAGGGGCTCGCTCGGGGTCACACCGACAGGATGGGCTCACCTGGGAAACGGGAAAGAAGGACCAATGTTTCAGGGGCTCGCTCGGGGTCACACCGACAGGATGGGCTCACCTGGGAAACGGGAAAGAAGGACCAATGTTTCAGGGGCTCGCTCGGGGTCACACCGACAGGATGGGCTCACCTGGGAAACGGGAAAGAAGGACCAATGTTTCAGGGGCTCGCTCGGGGTCACACCGACAGGATGGGCTCACCTGGGAAACGGGAAAGAAGGACCAATGTTTCAGGGGCTCGCTCGGGGTCACACCGACAGGATGGGCTCACCTGGGAAACGGGAAAGAAGGACCAATGTTTCAGGGGCTCGCTCGGGGTCACACCGACAGGATGGGCTCACCTGGGAAACGGGAAAGAAGGACCAATGTTTCAGGGGCTCGCTCGGGGTCACACCGACAGGATGGGCTCACCTGGGAAACGGGAAAGAAGGACCAATGTTTCAGGGGCTCGCTCGGGGTCACACCGACAGGATGGGCTCACCTGGGAAACGGGAAAGAAGGACCAATGTTTCAGGGGCTCGCTCGGGGTCACACCGACAGGATGGGCTCACCTGGGAAACGGGAAAGAAGGACCAATGTTTCAGGGGCTCGCTCGGGGTCACACCGACAGGATGGGCTCACCTGGGAAACGGGAAAGAAGGACCAATGTTTCAGGGGCTCGCTCGGGGTCACACCGACAGGATGGGCTCACCTGGGAAACGGGAATCGATCCTCGCTGGGAACACTGGATCGTCCTTTGCCGGGAACACGGAATCAATCCTCGCGATTCTTCACTCACTACTTTCTCTACTACTACTACTCACTACTTTCTCTACTACTGCTACTTCTCGGAATAATACTTCGCAAAACTGTTTTTCACACAACTGTTTTATTGATCTCGCTATAACAATGGTTGTTAGGGGAATGAAAATTTCTTACGTGGGCCTGTGCCATGGCTTACTTGTCGGCAACATTCTCCGGGGCACCAGCGGAATTGGCCTGTAACAAAATTATCTTCGTGATAGGCCGGACGTAGGTTGATCTTGAAGTCCTCATTTCCACTGTTCGTACTTTTCCGTCGGGTCCACGGTTAACCTTTTCTATGACTCCTTTGGGCCAGCATCCACGATGTAAATTTTCGTCGACAAGCATAACTAAATCTCCTACAGAATATTCATAATAGTTTCGGTTGTCTTGCCATTTCTGTCGCTTCATCAATTCTGGGCGGTAGGCTGACACCCATTTCCGCCAAAAACGGTCAGCGTATACTTGTGCCTGCTTGTAGGCAGCTCTACAGTCCAGACTTCTCTCGTCAAAATCGTGATCGTATTGCATATGATTGTTCCGTCCAAGTAATAACATATTCGGGGTTATAGGTTCGGGATCATGAGGGTCGTCGGAAACTTGAGTTAGGGGTCTGTTGTTGACTACGTTCATCACTTCACAAATTGTCGTTCGAAGAACTAAATCCGTTGGGTGCCGTTCCTTCAGCATAGCACGCATTCCTGTTTTTACTGATCGAATCAATCGCTCCCAACACCCTCCAAAATGAGGCGCGGCCGGAGGTATGAACGTCCATTCTACACCTCTGACGCTAAGAGTCTCTTCTATCTGCTGCTGGTCTAGTTCCTTGATCAACTTTTTCAGTTCTTGATTAGCTCCCACAAAATTTGTTCCGTTATCAGATAGAATTTTTTGAGGAACACCACGAATCGCCATGAAACATCGGATAGCCATAATACAGCTGCTCGTATCTAGAGATGGAACTACTTCCAGGTGTACCGCTCGACTGGCCATACACGTGAACAGTACTATCCAGCGTTTCTCGGTGCGTCGTCCAACTTTTACTGTTAAGGGTCCAAAGTAGTCAATTCCTGCATGAGTAAATGGGAACACAAAAGCGGTCGTCCGTTCTGATGGTAAGTTTCCCATCTGTGCCACGCTCGGTTTTGCACGCAGCTCTCGGCAACGCACACAAGAGTTCCCAATCTTCTTGACCTGGGACCGAATCTTCAATATACGGTGACGGTGTTTCAAATTATTGATAATGGTTTCCAATCCTTGATGAGCGTTTGCGTTGTGAAATGTCTTGATCAACAAGTTAGTAAAGTTGTGGTTGTCGGGCAATATCACTGGATTATTAACTGCAAAAGGTTTGCTTGCATCTTGTATTCGTCCTTTCATTCTAATTACTCCATCAATCAAAACTGGAGAGTACGTGTACAAACGGCTCGATTTCTTCACAAATCCTGACGTTTTCAAGCTGTTGATTTCGTCGGAAAACGATTCCATTTGAGTTCGTTTGAACCACTCATTCTTTGCGTCTTCCATGTCGTACACGTTGATGGTGAACTTCTTCGGTTTTTCATTTTTCGGTAGCGATAGAATCTTCCTCATCTTCAAATAATATGCAGTTGATCTTATTAATCGGTTATAATCTGAAAATCTTCGAATGTCAGGCAAATCCATAATATCTTTTGCATATACTTGATGGCAAATCGTTTCTTCGCTTGAGTCCAATTCGAAATGAAAGTTTACAGACTCTTCGGATGACATTGTTACACATTCCTGGTTCGGCCACTCACTCTGACGGTGTTTCAAGAAAACGGGACCATGCAGCCACTCGGATATGTTCGCGAATTTGGATGATTTTGTCCCAAGATCAGCAACATTTAAAGCCGACGGAACCCATTTCCACATTGCAGTACCATGTCCATTTTCTTTAATCTTGCAGACTCGAGCTCCTACGAAGGCTGCCAACTTCTCCTTGGTGCAAAGCCATGCCAGACATATTTTAGAATCCGTCCAAAAGTGTGTTGATGTCACCTCTATTTCTAGTTCTTCTTGTACTACCTTCATCATCTGGCTAGAAAGCACACATCCTTGAAGCTCAAGTCTTGGAACAGTTTGTGATTTCAGCGGAGCAACACGCGACTTAGCCAGAACCAGTGCAACATGCGACGTGTTCGCACATCGATGAACCATGTAGATAACGCAAGCGAATGCTTTATCACTGGCATCCGAAAAAGCATGAAGTTCTACACTTCCAAAGGACGGAACATCGGGAAAATAATACCTCGGAATTCTGATTTCTTTTAACTTCGCGGTTTCTTGAAGCCACTCCTTCCATTTTGGTACCAAGCCATCGGGTATTTTATCATCCCAATCAGTTTGTAAACGCCACAAATCTTGGAAAAGTATCTTCAAATGAATTGTGATGGGACTCAAAACGTTCAACGGATCGAAAATTCCCATCATGAACTGCAGTAATTGTCGCTTAGTGGGAATATCTTCACCTGTTCGAAGAGCAACGTCAAGCTTCGGAAAATCCAACGTAAACACCATTTCATCGGTGTGAAGATTCCACTGAAGACCTAGAACACGAACTTCTGCTTTCGGTTCAGCTTTCAACGAGGGGTCAAGAGATTTCAGCACAGCTTCGGAGTTGGAAACGAATTTAACCAGCTTGAAACCGCCATGTTCGTGAGCCGCTACAACATTTTTCAGTAATCCAATGGCTTGTTCTTCGGTATCCGTCGAATCAAAATAGTCATCCACATAGTGTTGTTTGACTATTGGACGCAGTATTCCAGGGAAACGATCTTCTAGTTCCTTCGCATTGAAGTTTTTGATAAATTGTGCAATAGAAGGAGACGATACTGCACCAAAAATCATCGCCATCATTACGTAGACTTCAGGAGGCTCTGTACGGTTCATGCCACGCCAGAAGAACCGTTGAGAATTCTGATCCTCCTCTCGTATCTGCACCTGATGGAACATTTCCTTGATGTCTGCCATAAACGCCACTTTTTTCTGTCTACCGCGCATTAATACTGCAATCAAAGACGGAACGAAATCAGGTCCTTTCAACAAAAGGTCGTTCAAGGAAAAGCCGTGTGATTTTGCTTTGGCATCCATCACCAGCCTAAATTTGTTTGCAGTCATAACGCTGAAATGCGGCAAATACCAGGTATTTGGTGGTTCGTGCATCTCCTCGGGATTCAGCTTCCGTGCGTAGCCTTTTGTCACGTAATCTTCAATTTTTTGACAATATTGCTCGGCGAACTTCGGGTCTGCATCCATTTTTTTCTCCATGATGGTCAGGCGGCGGAGTGCCTGCGGTTTGCTGTCAGGAAACGTGAAGTTGTTGTATCGGTAAATCTGACCAACTTCAAAACGGTCGTCGCGACGCTTCAGTGTGCGGTTCATGATGTCTAATGCTCGTTCATCTTCTTCGGATATTTTTGGACCTTGATCTCGGATGCCGAAGTCTTCAATTTTATACAACTCTTTTATTTGCTCCGTCAGCTCCAGATCTTCATTGTTATTGCAGAGGAAAACGTGAAATTGGTCAGCAGTGTCCACTGTCGCAGGCTCAATTTCTCCGTGGATTGTCCATCCAAGATGACAACGCGTCAGTTGTAGACCTCTTAACGAATATTGCACAGTTTTCAATGGAACTATGAGACCGGCGTTGTTTGATCCTATCAGCATTTTAGGTGTGGCATTTTGCAGAACAATCAGCTTCTCCTCGTCAAGGAGTGGATACAAACTCTTGATCCTGGCGATGTCGAGGTTCACACGAGGAAGATTCATGTTCGTAATGGTCCGTACGTTGTTCACTTCGTGCCATTTAGCTTGTTCGCTTGGTCCAGAAACTTCGAAGGATAACAGCATCGACCTCGAATCCTGGTGGGTTATTCCATTTGTCCAGCGGTATGTTACAGGAGATACCGGTCCGTGGAGATCCATTTTATCGGCTAGCTCCGTGTCGATCATCGAGATAGAAGATCCTTCATCGAAAAGGGCGAACACGTCCTGAACTCTACCTTGGCTGCGGATCCTAACCTTACCAACACGCAGAAGAGTTTTCTCGTTCCTTCCGTTAACATGGCAAATATCCTCAGGTTCTTTCTTACCGAACTTGCGAACTGACTTCCTGTACTCCTTGTCTGAATGCACTAACTCGTGATGGTTCTTATTGCACACTGAACAGGATTTGTTGGATCGGCAATCACTACGAGAATGGTCCTGCTTCAAGCATATATAGCATACCTTACAGGATCTTGCAGCAGACCGCCGTTGTTCCACAGATAGTTTGACGAACTGCTCACACTTCACCAGGCTCAGATGGTCGTTCGAACTGCACAAAGGACACTGTCCTCTCTGGTCTGCAGTACGAGTGTTCACGTTCAGCACAGGAGGCTTTGATCTCGCGAACGGTATATCCTTGCGATCTTTTTTGTTGAGAAAGAGAGGGTTCATACTCGCCAACTGATTCTCCATCTCATCCTCCAACCACCGCGAAAATTCCTGGAAGTCGACGATGGTATCTTGCTTCATCAGAAACGCTTTATGCCGCACCCACATTTGCTTGCTAAAAGCGGGCAACTTCTCTGCCAGATGCGATATCAGCTCAGGATTCATCAAGTACGCCTCCGCATTAACATTTTTCAGCGCCACCGCAGTTCCAATGACAGCGTTATAGAAAACTCGGAAAGACTCGATATTACCTTCCTTCACGTAGTCAAGGTTGCGTAGCAACTCCAGTCTGTTCGCCACTACCCACTCAGTACGTCCGAAATTCGATTTGAGCATCCGCATGATTAGTCCAACGTTTTCGGAGGCCGACAACAAACACTCTACAGTTTTTCGAGCTTTCCCTTGCAGAGCGTTGTTCAGCCTTCTGAGATTTTCTCTATCCGTCAGCTTGAACTCGGCGGTCGACGTCTTGAATTCGTTTTCGAATATTGGCCAGTCCATGATATTTCCAGAAAACGTTGGTAGATCCTTGGGTTGATCCTTGACGTGTCGATTCTGAAGTGCCTTAAACGCGTGACACAAAACCTCGTTCACACTGTTTGCTGCTGCTGCTGCATCTGGCTCAACATGTTCATTGTCGTCTTTGATTTCGATCGTTGGAGTCACGTTTCTGTTCAACCAGTCCTGTACACGTTGCGTAGAGCTACAGCTTGACACGCCTGAGCACGATCGTAACTCGCTCATCTGAACTGCTCGTTCTCGTTTTTTCTTGATGAATTCCGCTTTTTTCTGCTCACGCTTGAGCTCCAGGTCTTTCTGGATCTTCAGTGCTTCCAGCCGCTGCTCAGCAACAATCCTATCTTGCTCTAAGGAGACGCGCAGTTCTTCTTCCTCCAGTTCGTCGACGAGTTCCAAAGCTCTGATTTGACTTTGCGTTACCGACGCCGCTGCTTTGCTTTTATGCGATCGCCTGCTACCGGACGCGAAACTTCTCAGCGATTCCGACACCAACTTACTCTCTTTACCCTGCTTATTACTAACGCTATCAGCGACGTGAGAGACCTCCGGAAGTACGGATTTGGTAACCGGGGTTCGCTGCATTCTCGCTTCTCGTTCTAATTTCGGGATTTCGATATAATAATCTACTAGATTTTTTGGCACTGTACCTGCGTTGCACCTTTTTGGCCGTTGCAGGTGACTTTCCATATAAACTGGACGTTTGTTCTCGAAGGACCAATGTTTCAGGGGCTCGCTCGGGGTCACACCGACAGGATGGGCTCACCTGGGAAACGGGAAAGAAGGACCAATGTTTCAGGGGCTCGCTCGGGGTCACACCGACAGGATGGGCTCACCTGGGAAACGGGAAAGAAGGACCAATGTTTCAGGGGCTCGCTCGGGGTCACACCGACAGGATGGGCTCACCTGGGAAACGGGAAAGAAGGACCAATGTTTCAGGGGCTCGCTCGGGGTCACACCGACAGGATGGGCTCACCTGGGAAACGGGAAAGAAGGACCAATGTTTCAGGGGCTCGCTCGGGGTCACACCGACAGGATGGGCTCACCTGGGAAACGGGAAAGAAGGACCAATGTTTCAGGGGCTCGCTCGGGGTCACACCGACAGGATGGGCTCACCTGGGAAACGGGAAAGAAGGACCAATGTTTCAGGGGCTCGCTCGGGGTCACACCGACAGGATGGGCTCACCTGGGAAACGGGAAAGAAGGACCAATGTTTCAGGGGCTCGCTCGGGGTCACACCGACAGGATGGGCTCACCTGGGAAACGGGAATCGATCCTCGCTGGGAACACTGGATCGTCCTTTGCCGGGAACACGGAATCAATCCTCGCGATTCTTCACTCACTACTTTCTCTACTACTACTACTCACTACTTTCTCTACTACTGCTACTTCTCGGAATAATACTTCGCAAAACTGTTTTTCACACAACTGTTTTATTGATCTCGCTATAACAATGGTTGTTAGGGGAATGAAAATTTCTTACGTGGGCCTGTGCCATGGCTTACTTGTCGGCAACAGCGATAACATTGGTGTTCGTCATTGAAGGTGTTTTATAACTAAAGTTCAACCAAAATCAGTGTTTTTTTTTATCTGTTTTAACGAGATTTTTAGCCCTAGGCTAGTTCATCTCGGGACCCACACTTTACTTCCCCTTACTACATCCCCTCCCACATTTTGCGTTTGTCGGGAGTGGGATTCAATCCCAGGTCCTCGGCGTGATAGTCAAGTATTTTGAAACTTTTAAGAGGAATCTTGGGCTGCAAAACGGTGAGTCGATAAGGAGAGCGTCCAACATAGCTCTGGTCCTCACAAGTTCCTACCTCATGCTTCCACGGGTCAAACGATGACAAAGACCGCCAGCTAAGAGTTGTGTGCTTAGCTGGTAGTGCAGCCTGAGCACTGTTGTCCTTCTGACTTCAGCTAGATTGAGGAGGTACGACCCGAACGTCTGTTCACCAAGGAGGTGCGGCTCAAACAGCGTCTGTTCTGGCATCCAGCGGCTGAATATGAAACGCTGTATCGCGTCAGCTATACCTAAGGTGGCAGCCCCACCAACGCGATGTAGGCAGCGCGACCCCGGTAAGGTAGCCTGTCGAAGCCTTTCAACACTACGAAAAATGAAGTAAGAAATAGAATATGCGAACGATACTCTCGAAAACCGTCCCGGCAACGAAATAAGGACTATGATTTGAAACTCGGTACCTGGAACGTCAGGACCTTAAATGAACCTGGACGAGTGAGCCTTTTGGCTCGTGAATTGCAGAAAGTTGGTGTGTGCGTGGTTGCTATACAGGATGTGCAGTGGCCCAAAACTGGTGAACGTGAATTCAGGGCGGTGGATCCCGTCGCCAACACATCGTTCAAATATAACATCTACCACAGCGGCAGCGATAAGGCAGAACATGGGGTCGGATTCATAGTGATCGGGAAACAGATGAAGCGAGTTATGAGGTGGAAGCCGATCAACGAGCGGATCTGCGTACTGAGGATCCGGGGCAAATTCTTTAACTACAGCCTGATCAATGTCTAGCACCTACTTTACACGCAAGGATATCCGCAAGCACACCTGGAGACACCCAAACGGCGAGACTTGCAACCAAATCGACCATGTGCTGGTAGATGGCCTACATTTTCGGACGTAATTGATGTTAGAACTTTTCGAGGTCCCAACATCGACTCAGATCACTGTCTCGTAGTTAGTAAGATTCGAGATCGATTATCAACCGTGCCGGACTCTAGGAACCGGCGATCGATGCGTTTCAACATCCAGCGGTTTTCAGCAGACGGTACGGTAGCTGACTATCACCAGAAGCTGGACGAGCGGATAAGTGAGATCAACGAGAGCGATAATCTCAACACTCTCTGGAAGTCTATCCACGGGTCGATGAGTACAGCAGCGCGGGAGGTGATAGGTACTGCTCGAAGATGACCTAGAAACGGGTGGTTCGACGAGGAGTGCCAGAGAGTAACGGACGAGAAGAATGTTGCCAGAAGCCGGATGTTGGTGTCGGGGACCCGGCAGAGCAGGGAGCGATATAGGGAAGCAAGAGTAGCTGAAAAACGAATCCACCGCAAAAAGAAAAAAGAGCACGAGGAAAATGTGATTGCTCAGGCGCAAGAGAGTATGCAACAGAATGATATGCGGAGATTTTACGAAACTGTCAATGGCGTGCGGAGAAAAACAGCGCCTTCTCCCGTCATATGCAACGACCGTAATGGAAAGTTGCTGACAGACAAGACAATGGTGGCTGCCAGGTGGAGAGAGCACTTCGAGGTATTGTTGAACGGTGGGAGTGGAAGAGCGACGGACAGAATTCGAATTGACGACGACGGACAAGCTGTGGAACCTCCAACGCTAGACGAGGTCAAGACAACCATTAGGGGACTGAAGAACAACAAGGCTGCTGGGAAGGACGAACTCCCGGCCGAGCTTCTCAAGCACGGTAGTGAGCAGCTGTATCAACTGTTACACCGTATTATATTGAAGATATGGGAGGAGGAAGAACTGTCTGCTAGTTGGTTGGATGGTCTCATTTGCCCTCTTTTCAAGAAAGGGCATCGACTGGAGTGCGCGAATTACAGAGGAATAACACTCCTCAATTCAGCGTACAAAATTTTGTTCGGAGTTCTGTTCCACAGGCTGAGGCCGATTGAGGAGTCCTTCGTCGGCGAATATCTGGCAGGATTTCGTGAGGGCCGATCAACGACGGACCAGATGTTCACCCTGCGGCAGATTCTCGATAAATTTCGAGAGTACAACTTGCAGACCCATCATCTGTTTATTGATTTCAAGGCGGCGTACGATTCAGTGAAGAGAAACGAGTTATGGCAGATTATGATCGAACTTGGTTTTCCGGCGAAGCTGATTAGACTGATTCGTGGGACGCTTGACGGATCGAAATCAAGTGTACGGGTTGCGGATGAAATTTCGTCATCGTTCGTAACCTTTGACGGACTGCAGCAGGGCGATGCTCTTTCGAACTTGCTGTTCAACATAGCACTGGAAGGAGCGATAAGGAGAGCTGGTGTGCACAGGAGCGGAACCATTGTCACGAAGTAGCATATGCTCCTGGGCTTCGCGGACGATATCGACATCATTGGAATCGACCGTCGGGCCGTGGAAGAGGCGTTCGTACCTTTTGAGAGGGAGACTGCGAGGATTGGACTTACGATCAACACCACAAAGACTAAGTACATGATTGCTGGTGTTCAACGTCGGTCCGGCCGTGGTAGTGGTAACGAAGTGGTGCTAGGTGGGGAAAAGTTTGAAGTTGTGGATGAATCTATTTATCTTGGTACTCTAGTGATGTGCGACCAGCTGAGGTCCCGCAGGCTGCAAACGAAGACAAAACTCGTGTTGTACAAGTCTCTGATTCTCCCGGTCGTTTTATACGGTCATGAAACGTGGACGTTAAAAGAAGTTGATCGGAGAGCCTTTGGAGTCTTCGAACGTAAAGTGCTGCGAACAATACTCAGCGGTAAACTGGAGGACGGCATCTGGCGGCGTCGCATGAACTACGAATTGTACCAGGTATATAAAGAGATGGATATAGTGAAGCGAATACAACACGGCAGGCTGCGGTGGGCTGGACACACAGCTCGTATGCCGGAGGAACGACAAGCTAAAATTATATTCAGCAGAGAATCAGGAAGGGTACGTCGGCTTCGTAGGAGGCCGCGCACACGTTGGCTTTTTGTAGTTGAGGAGGTCCTAAGGACTCTAAACGTTCTGGGCGACTGGAAGCGATTGTCCCAGGACCGAGGCCAGTGGAGGCGTATACTTCATTCGGCGTAGACTCACCGCTACGAGTTGTAGCTCATCAAGTATCAAGTAAGTAAGAGGAATCTTTTGAAACTATTCTAAGGTTTACTTGATAAATTTCTAAGAATATGGCTCCAGGAATTTATTCAAGAATATAACAATTCTTTGAGTGTTAATGCAGACCGACTCCAGGGAGCTTTCGATATGGTTTGCCTTTCAAATATGCTGATAGTTTGGTTTAAATTATGAACGAATTATTACACACTTTTTTAAGATTTTGCTAGAGATTTTTCTAAGATCCACAATTCGTTAAAACACATTCGCAACATAATAAAAAATCATTCCTTCCAAGAGATCTTTCAAAACGAACAAGGTACATTTTCGAATGTGTATTGTAAGCTTAGCCATTCCAAACAATGTTTTTTTTTTTCAATAGCATTTCGAGCGGGACATTTTGAGCAATACTTCTAAGTATTATTCAAGAAATTGCACAGAAGATGGCTCCAGGAATTAATTCAAGAATGTATTTCACTATCCATTTTAAGAAGATTACTGCAAAAAAAGTAGGTAATTTTGCAGAAATTCCATAGAGAATTCTTACACACATACCTCAACATAGTTCACCGAGCACTTGCCCAAAGATGTCTTCGAAAATATCTACGAGAGTTCTCCCAAGCATTACTCTAGAAATTTCCCCTAGTAATCCCCCACAAAAACGGTCCTCAACAAGCTTGCACTATGAGTTATAACTCATATAAACGTATACCTTTCCGACATCGTCTCAAATTTACGAGCTACAATATCAATATCATCAGCGAAACCAAGCAGCTGACCGGACTTCAGGAAAATTGTTTCACTCGTGTTTATCCCCGCTCTCCTTATTACACTTTCTAAGGCGATGTTGAACAACAAGCACGAAAGACCTTGCCGTAACCCTCTGCGAGATTCGAAGGGACTCGAGAGTGTCCCTGATACTCGAACTACGCACATCACTCGATCCATCGTCGCTCTGATTAATCGTATCAGTTTATTCGAGAATCCGTACTCGTGCATAATCTGCCATAGCTGGTCTCGATCGATTGTATCATACTCCGATTTAAATTCGATGAACAAGTGATGTGTGGGCACGTTGTATTCGCGGTATTTCTGCAACATCTGGCGGAGGGTGGACATCTGATCCGTTGTAACACGTTCACCCATGAATACAGCCTGATGTTGCTCCAAGAAATGTCTTGCAATTGGTGATAGCGACGGCATAAAAGTTGAGAGATTATCTTGCAGGCAGCGCTTTGTAGTGTGGTCGTGCAAAGAGCAGAATACATGTTACAAAAGAGTCACGGCAATGATTTGGTGCGTGCTGCTTTGGGAAAATTCAATACCATAGTCAGTGTTACTACCACAGAACTCTAAACAAACCGCTTACAGCGGCACTGCAGTCACTCGTTTCGCATCGGCTACATAATGGGTGCTTGCTTACCCATCCCTCGGCAGTATGTCTTTTTAATGAGTTTGAAACTTAATTAATTCCACTTTCTAATCCTTTGTCGGGAGTCGAATCCCCGTAATCTCCACACTCCACATCCAGGGAGGGAGGGAAGAAAATCATTCAAGTACCGTGTCCTAGTCACTTTCACAGACAATTATCCAAGGAAGAAGCACTGCGGCCAGGCTAAGGTGCACGGATCATGGTAATTATTCATCCATCGCCGCTGGTTCTGGTCGTGGAACAATGTTCGACACCAAGTGGAAGGAAGTCCTAGCAAGCGAGTGGTGGCGGTGCGACCATGAACATTATCCCAACCCAATAATATATCTGATCGTGTGGAATGAACGGAAGAAAGGAAGCAGACAACCGGATAATCCCGTTCGGGGTCAGCAAAGCACGATTCAGTGCAATTTTGCCGCTCGTCTGCATGCAAATAGAAATAGTCCGGCTAAAAATGATTGGTAATTTAATAAAGCGAGAAGAAATCGTTTTTCACCAGCAGACCTGGTGCTGTTGGTGGACAGTGGACATCAGTGGTCTAGGGTGTAAGCGTGACTTTCGTAGCGAGGCGAAAGTATTGCGGCGACCCCTTCAATTTCGTCATAACCGAAGAGGATATCAATGAAAAAGGGGATTCTTAATCTCGCATACATACATATACAGCAACCCATCCACTAGGGCCTGTCCATAAACTACGAATACTCCTAGGTGACTGGGGCCCATATCTGCAAGGGAAGGACTGAGATGGATAAAATTGAGTCTACGTAGTTTATGGACAGCGCCCTATCAGTTCTTAACAGAATAGCATTTTCTCGGATACTACTTGCCGGAGTCGATTGAATTCCGGCAAAGAAGCCGAAATGCACTTTAACAGGCACTGTTGCTGCCTGATGCTGATGCTGTCGTCGTCGTCGTCGCAGGAAACATGGCAACGTCGTCATGGTGGACCGTTTCCCGAACCTACCACCCTACCACGTGAAGCGGTTGGATCCGTGGGTGGTGGGGGTGGTGTTAGGAAAAACGCCAGACGTGCCGATGGAAAAGATGTTCGATGATGGAGGGTTTCTTTGGCGACTAGGTGCCATTCAGTCAGCCATCAGCCGTCAACATCTTGACGACGATATACCACCTATTTACCCACCTAGAGGATGGATGATGGAAGAAACCTTCGCGTTGTTGTGGTTTCATGCTTGCGCGCTGGGGGATGGGAAAGGGGGGATAAGGATGTGAAAAATAACACGAAATTTGCGCTCCAATGGTTCCATTCTCATTTGCTAGTGCCGCTGAAAATGATGACGTGCAGTTAACACATAAATGAGGATTAGTAAGGTAGGTGAGAGAAAGGGCCGAATATGATAACACGTGCATATGTTATCATGGTGACCTTTTTGATGCTTCAACACATAGGGGAACTTACGTATTTTCGACCGTTTTGTTCACCAAGTTTACCGGAAAGGCTATCACTCCAAAAATGACTTTTTGATAGAAGGCCCGGAGGGTCGAGTCACAAATACCAATCAACTCAGATCGACGAATTGAGGTGATGTCTGTGTGTGTGTGTATGTGTGTATGTCTGTGTACAAAATAAACTCACATCAATTTTTGGCAGTAAACCTCAACCGAATTGGATGACCGACGGTTCATTCGATGCGGAATCTGGTCCCATTGTTCCCTATTGGAAATGGTTCAGATCGGTCCAGCCGTTCCGGAGTTATTGCCATTTAGGTGTTCCAGATCGGTACCCCAGAAAGGGGCCAAATATGAAAATGCTACAAACCCATGCATGCGACACATCTAACCGAAATTCTAACATCTAATTTTGAAAAGTCTGATAAACGGTAAGCAAGAAAATAGTCTTAGACTATATCTGAAGCGGTAGTGTTCCGGAACCGGTTCCGGTGTCCCGCCGGAAGTGGCCAAATATAAAAATTCACCAAACCTATGCATGCGACACATCAAACCGCGGCATTTCCGAAATCCTGATGAATGATAAGCAGGAAAATAGCCTTAGTCCATATCTGAGCCGGTTGTAATCCGGGTGCGCCGGCGGAAATGAACAAATATAAGAGTGAACCAAACCCATGCAATGGACATATCAAATAGTGGCTTATTCGATAACCTGATGAACAGTAAGCAGAAAAATATTCTCAGATCATATCTGAACCGGTAGTGTTCTGGAACCGGTTCTGGGTGCCCCGCCGGAAGTGGCCTAATATAAAAGTGAACCAAACCCGTGTATGTGACACATCAAATCACGGGTTTTTTCATAACCTGATGAATGATTAACAAGAAAATAGGCTCAGACCATATTTGGGAAAACCAGTAGTGTTCCGGAACTGGTTCTCTGTGTCCCGCTGGATGTGGTAAAATGTAATATTGAACCAAGCCCATGCATGCGGTACCGTAAAACCTCGCCAACTCAACAATGATTGCTGTTGAATTACCGGGGTAAACTTTTAATTCGACAAACTGGCCACCCAACACAATCTTGTTTTTCTCTTTTTGTTTTTTTTTTGATTGTCGGGTTTGTTGTTGAACACTAATTCTACAGATATTGTGGTGGAGCGAATTAACATGTTGTTTTTGCCTTTCTCATACCCAAGTGTACTGGGAAGCCTACATATATGTTCACTCCAAAAATGACTTTGACTTTCACTGTGACAAAAGAAGAAAATGAGATTTGTATCGTTCTAAAGTTTCCTCAGGATTCAAGAGCACTACGGTTTACGTCGAAGAAAAGATCATGAGAACATATTCGATGAGAAAGGCACTATTACCACTAGGTGGATAAATCTAGATTTTTTAACTCAAAATTGGCCCCCAATCTTTCGCAAACAAGCTGAATTATACGGCCATGTTCCAAGCAAAAACTCCTCATGACGAGAAGAATAAACCTGCCTATAATACCTTCGATCATTCCTTTTAAAAACAATGTTCAACTATCTGTAACTTTTAGAAAAGTGCATAAAATATTCTCAAATATTCCTGTTAGTTGATTAACTAGTGGTGTATCAGTGGTCCAAATTTGGAATGGATCGGGCTATTCTACGCGAAGTAAGAAAGATTCTAGAAAAAGGTATAATTCTCGCGTTTAGTATCATACAGGCTACGCATATCTACGCATACCGCACGGTCTCAAAGGACGTGGTCTGTGTGGTAGCGGGCATGATGCCCATAGCCTTAGTGGTGGCAGAGGATGAAGAATGTTTCGAGCGACGCGGCATAAGAGGCGCGAGGCGTATCGCCAGAACCTCGTCTATGCTGAAGTGGCAGAGGGAATGGGATTCCTCCAGCAAGGGTAGATGGACACATAGGCTCATACTGAGCGTGTCCATGTGGACGAGCAGGCCCCATGGCGAGGTGAATTTTCACTTGACTCAATTTCTGTCAGGCCATGGGTGCTTTAGGTGGTATCTGCACAGATTCGGACACGCAGGCTCCCCCGTATGTCCGGAGTGTGCAGACTGCGACGAGACCGCGGAGCATGTGCTCTTCGAATGTCCACGTTTCGTGGAGCAAAGGTCGAGTATGCAGGAGGTATGCGGTAGAGATATCACGCCTGACAACATTGTTGAAAGGATGTGTATGGGGGCGGACAAGTGGGACTCCGTTACTTCCACGATTTCTCGAATCGTACTTGAACTACAGAGTAAATGGCGAGCCGAACAACAGCTTGTTGAGTTGGCCCTCCTTCCCCATCCAGGAGCTTGAATTCAATGGGTAGTCTAAGTACTAGCCAGGACCCGAGCCTCCAGGGAAGAGTGAACAACTTAAGGCGGTAGCTGGTGGAACGCTTACTATTAGAGTGTACTCATGTACGGTCCCCCCCTTCTCGAAGTCATCCCTAACGGGCGTACCGCGAAGGTAAGGAAGAGAGAGAATGAGTTTTTAGTGGGTCGATCCCCACATCACCCGAGGAACCACCTCTTGGGTATCTGTTGCAGATTTTCTCATTCTATAAAAAAAAGGCTACGCATATCTACAATGATCAATTTCTCTTCATCGATCTTCTCTTCGGATTATTCCGGGAAATACGACCAATATTCGGATAATGTCTCGGTGTATTTCGGTAAATGACGACTAGGACTAGCTTTTAAAACAACATAAACAATCTAAAATAATTTGCCGGCCAAGTTATTAACAAAAGAGAAAATTGATGAAGAGAAATCGATCATTGTAGATACGCCCGTATGATACTACGGGCAAGAATAATCCAATAGCCAACTATGAGTAGTTATATCTCCGGATTCAATGAAACGATTGCTATGAAATATTGACAATTTATTACTAGTGGGGGAGATCGGGGCATAATGGACACACGGGGTGAAATGGACACCACTGTTTTTGTCGAAACCTTTGATTTTTATGTCAAACTTTTAATGCGTAAGTGTAAAGAAACAAGTCATTGTTCTATTTTTCAAAATTATCATTTGTATTAATTCAAAATAACCAAAACATCATTGAAATTGAAATATGTTTTTCATATGGTAAAATTCTTATAATTTCGAAGCAGCAACAAATAAGGTATTATGATCACGGTGTGTCTAAAACCGTTATAACCAAAATAAAACACCCATCTTATCAGTACCCACCATTCGAAAGATATAGTATCCAGGTATCATCTCTGAAATTTTGGAAATGTTTCATCGAGGGAATGGATTTTTTGAGCGATTTGAAATTTTAGGGCGATTTTCAATGAAATTCTCTTTGAACTATTAATATTCAATCGTGGTTGTATCACGATCGTGGCCATCAACCTGTGCCTCATAAATTTGGAATTCGACATTCGAAACGTATGGTATTCAAGTATTCTATCTGAAAATTTGAGAACATTTTATCTACGAATTAAAAAGTTATCGTGAATTAAATTTATAAACTAAATCCATAGGTTTTCACAGTATTTATAGCAATTAAACAGTTACTATTTACTACAAATAACCAAATCAATTCAAATGCCCACTGTTGAAGTCCATCACAGCATTCAACAGCTAGTTGAAATAGGATTTAGATGCCTGGTGCGTACGATATCTCTCCCATGTTTCTGAAAAATTGCTGGGAACGCTCTCAGTAGCTTGCTCTCCGAACACACCAAGAGATTTTCCAGTATGTATCATCTCAGATCAACAACTGGAACTGCAAAATATGAAACTTTGATAAATTTGGCAAATTAAGGGTCTCCTATATCGTTCTAAACCTAGCCTTCAACGTGGTATAGTCTTGATCCAATTTATCTATGAAACACACTCTGTACATGTCTGTGTAGAGTTTTAATGCCTGAAGTATAATTGTTATTAAACCATCATAGTTAATTCAGGGCCCATATAGCCGAGGCGGTAAACGCACGGGTATTCAGCATGACCATGCTGAGGGTGACGGGTTCGATTCCCGGTCGGTCCAGGATCTTTTCGTAAAGGAAATTTCCTTGACTTCCTTGGGCATAGAGTATCTTCGTGCCTGCCACACGATATACACATGCAAAATGGTCATTAGCAGAGGAAGCTCTCAGTTAATAACTGTGGAAGTGCTCATAGAACACTAAGCTGAGAAGCAGGCTTTGTCCCAGTGAGGACGTTACGCCAAGAAGAGTTAATTCAAAACTTACATTTAAAAGATCGTGTAGCTTAGGACCTCCTTTAAGAACCATCAAAGCATCCATTAAATTGTAACATGCTTTTTCGTGTGAAGCCATACGTTCGTTGCTGATGTCTCACAACAGCCATCATGAACCACAACTTTATACCTTTTCAGGATTTTCTTTTTTGGCGGCTTTGTACAATGCGTTCCGAAAGTTATGTACAAAGCAGGTTGGGGAGTGGTGGTCAATATAATATTTTCGCGTGCAAGAATGATGACAACGCTACTTCATCATGCCGTGAGGGTAATAAAAATCACTCAACAATTTGCTTTAATTGCTGACTCGCTTCTACACATTAGAACAAAAAATGCTGCTTTCCCTTCTCAATTTCTGGTAAGCATTGTTACAGATCCGGTGGACGTCTTTTGACCATTCATATATCACGTTGATTGCAAAATTTGTATCAATTTCCTAAAAGTTTCATATTTAGCGGTTCCACGTTAAGCAGTTTTGAGAATACACTGAGAAATCTCTTGGTGTGTTTAGAGAGCAAGCTACTAAGAGGGCTCCCAGAGATTTTGCGGAAACATGGGGGAGATATTGTACGTCAAGACATCGAAATCCCATTTCATCCAACTATTGAATGCTATGATTGAGTACAATAATGGGCATTTAAACTGATTTTGGTTATTTGTAGTAAATGGTAACCGTGCCATAAATACTGTAAAAACCTATGGATATGGATAACTCACGATAACTTTTGATATCGTAGATAAAATGTTCTCAAAATTTCAGAAAGAATACTTGAATACCATACGTTTCGAATGTCGAATTCCAAATTTATGAGGGACAGGTTGATGGCCACGATCGTGGTACGACCACGATTGAATATTAATAGTTCAAAGAGAATTTCATTGAAAATCGCCCCAAAATTTCAAATCGCTCAAACACTCAATTCCCTCGATGAAACATTTCCCAAATTTTCAGAGATGATACCTGGATACTATATTTTTCGAATGGTGGGTACCGTGATTTCGGGTGAAATTGATCACTTTTCGCAGTTTTTTGCGTCTTATTTTTGAATGTTTGTTGATATGGTTAAATTCAATGCTTTAAAACAAGTACGACCATGGTTTTCATCAGTCAACGAGGTTGAAACTTTTACAGCAAATCATTTCATTATAATAAATAACATTTTTCCTAAAAAATCAAAAATTTTACTTTCGGGGTGAAGTTGATCAGTCAGTGAAATGCCTTTGTAAGTGCTGAAAATTATTTTTCCATCTGAATTAACCACCCTAGAATGCAGAAAGCTATGCAAAACTGTTACAAGTTTACTAAATTTTTAATTATTTAAGTTTAAAGTTTAATAAATCGAAAGAAAACGCCTAAAAGTATGCAATTTCCTCACTAATTATGTGTATCCATATTGTACTTCCGAAAAAGTGCAATTTTATGCATAAATTATAATATTTATAGAACTTTTGATGACGAAATCGGGTTTAGCAAATACTTGGCAGCTATGAACATTCATTCGAATATTCATTACATGTGCGATACAACTACGGTAACAAAAGTTTGGAAGTGTCTATGAAGATCGCCTAACACGCAGTTCCGGAAAATATTGAATTTAATACCGAAATATGTAACTAATTGGCTGTAAAACATGTTAACTCATCATTCAATAACCCTTGAGCAAGGTGATGGCCATTTTCCACAAATTGTTTTAAGTTTAAAGCATTATTTTTAACAAATAAAAATGGTCCTTTCGTCGATCAATTTCACCCCACTGATCAATTTCACCCGAAATCACGGTACCGCTTAGATGGGTATGTTATTTTGTTAATAACGGTTTCAGACACACCGTGACGAGTGTTTGAGTGTGTCCACCATAAAAATAAATGAATTTTTACCTTACCTCCCGTCAACCCAGCAAAAATATAGGTACGTCCTCATTCCCTTAGACAAGGTATTACGCTCCTCTTCCCTCTAATCTTTTCCCAACCCTTTTTCTCACCGCCTTCACTATTTAGAAAAACGTTGTCAAATTTCCGCATTCCACCATGTGTTTGACATCGGAAATTACCGTACGAACCCACATGACCGCCGAACCATGCAATGATGAAAGCCTACCTTCCGGCGTGACGACGACGACGACGATGGCAAGAAGCCTAGTCACCCCTTCCAACGAGAAGACACAGCCAGAGGAAGCCATTATCTAATGCATAAGCATGGTGTGTGCAACCTCTCCTTACTGGTGCTGTGTTCTCCTTTTGTTTTCCGGAGTGTAGAGTGTGTATTGTCGAGGTCCTGGTTGGGTGTGGGTCTGGGTACAACCCCAAGAGAGGCATTAATCCCGATTGTATAACCAATCGAGCGGCGACAAACGTCAACCATTGCTGCACTGTCATGCTCTTCTGGTAAATATGTGGCGTTTATTGTAACCACTACAAGTGTGCGTGTGTGTGTCGTTATGTGTGAGTGTTGTTGTTCTTTGTATCGATTTATGATCGGACATTAGGACGAAAGTTGAGTAAGAGATGTCACTTTAGGTCATCAGGATGCCATACACATATTTGCCTACTTTAAGGTGCAAAAACTGCAATCTATTCAGAGCAGGCGAAAGCAAGAAACAGACATTCTTATAAATCACTTTCTAACAAAGGAACAGCAGCGGGAGGAACTAGCGAAATGAGGTGGTGAAGGCAGGAAAACCGGGAAGGTTGCATAAAATTATCATAATTTAGAACGTTGCAGGAAAAGAACAATTTCGCCTGAAAGGTATGCATATGTAAAGGCATTTCTCTTCTCGTTTCTTTTAGCTCCGGTTGGTACGTGATGAAAAATTGCCTTCTTCTTTTGCAGCATCCTCATTCAACGTACCCATTTTTGCCTCCATTCTGGCGAAGATAAAAGCCCGTGTGATTTCATGATGTTGATGATGCTGACACTGATAGTAGTTGCGGCTGGCAGGCTGGCGCCGCCAAGCCGAAACAATGAGATGAAATGGGAGCTCTCGCGGCTGCAGGAAAGGCAAAACGAAGTGAAAAAGAAACGCATACATAAACCACATCTATTCTAGAGGCGCGCCGGAATGCTGCTACTGTGCTACGTGGCGGTGCCTGCAACTAGGCAATCGTCCAACCTTCCGTACAGAGGGAGCGCCGTCCGCACCCCAGTCCTCGAATCCACCCGCATCGAAATCGAAATCAAACTCGGTGGCATCATGCTCGTCGGGCTCCACGTCGCCAGATTTTCTGCCGCCACGAAAGGACCACCGTCTCGCTTTCGATGACTTGCGTCGTAAATCTGGGGCACTTTTTCGGCGCCTGGCTACCCGCAGCAGCAAAAACGGTCCACAATCAGCACAAGGACACAGCGCCCGTGCCAGCGATTCTATCTGGGCAGCCGGATGGACGCCAAACATCCTGCTACAGTCGCAACAACACTCACTTTTATCTCCAAACTGCACTCTGATCCGCTTTTTCTTCTTCAGAACTAACACCAACCAACTCCCTTGAAAGTTATCCAAAACGAGTCGAACTCTGATTTTTCCTTCTGCTAAAAAGCACTTTATCCGACCAAATCACGACACCAACTGAACAGATCTCATCCAGTGGAGGTGCTAGCAACCCAGCATCCCACTCATCTCGTATCCCTAATGGAAAACTGTGAAACCACCGCACTGCACAGACTCCGAATTTTCCATCTCACCGAACGTATACATTTAGGCGAAAAATCTCACCACGACCACCATCGCAATCATTCACGCACGCACACACATTCGGCATTCTCAATTCAGCAGCGAGCGTTTGGGTGATTACGTGAGCGGAGAATGCAATTGTTCAATTTCGGCGCCCTCTCGTGACGCGCGTGATGCCCACATTTACGGGCAGAAGCGGGGGGGAGCAAGTTGATTCGGAAAATGCACGCAGCGCACATGCACTCGTCGCATCCGTGAGTGCCGTTCCATTATCGGTTCGGGTTCCACTCCAGAAGGATTGAAACTGCTTATACCGCGCTCCACAGCTGTCGTGGCTTCCCTTCCGCACGAGAAATCTGTCTAGGTCTAGCTAGAGCAAGAGCATCCTTTTCCAGAGGAGGCAGAATGGATTTCCATGGAGACGATTAACCTCTCAGGAGGAGCATTTGGTTTTGCCTATTCATCGCCTAAATGTATATGCTATATTTGTGAAGATTTTGTATTCATTTGATTGATTTGCGGGGGAGGGGGTGGCGGAGAAGGCGACTGATAGGCGCCCACCCACTCACAATGACTGATGGAGCCACGTCGTTTTCAGTTAGTTGCCTGTCTGTAGGCGGGTGGATTTTTGTGTGTTTTTAACTTTGAGGGGTTTTATTCTATTGGTTTTGTAGGTTATGGAATTACATTCGAGATTCCTATAGTACAGATTTGATCTTTCTGGGAATACTGATGCCAGAGGACACGTGACATATAGGGATGTTTTTCTTATTTTGTACGATAATACAACGCAACATTGGGAGGGTTCATATATATATATATATGAACAATAACTAAATTGCAAAAATCAGGGTCGCCCAATTTTCCGGAAAACTCCAATGGAAAACAAACATTTTCCGCAGACACCACCTATTTTGAAAAATCATATCTCAAGAACGAAGCATCGTAGACAGTTTTATTTTTGTGAAATCACAAGCAAATTTTTTCAGCAATTCAAAAAAAAATACAAAATAAAAATTGTTTTCACAAAATTTTTCACTGTTGAGGAAAATCGGTTGGAAAAGTCGGAAAAACTATTTTCGAAATTCAGAAAAATTCCCATAAGAAATTTTATAAGCTACAATGTCGGACAAAACAATAAGACCGCCGGTCCTTTTTCATACAAAATGGCCAAATTTGACGAAAAGGTACACGGTTTCTAGTAAACCGATTTGACTGAAATTTTGACAGCCGACATGGAATTACGTGAACTTAGATATATATTTAATTTATTGAGTTTTGTTCACCACTTCCAAATTTACAGATATACGGTTCGACATAACTCTAACACCATATTTTTATGATGTTTATTTGTGGTCAATTCAATAAAAACGTCCCCAAATTTAAATGGCATCCTTATTTTTAGTATTTGTTTATCAATTATCAAGTATCAGATACTCTCAATTATCCTTTGGTAATGCCAATCTAAAAGTGGTTCTATTATGTTGATGTAGTGAACAGAACTCAATCAAATAAATACAAATCAAAATTTACGTAGCTCCATGTCAAATTTTCAGCCAAATCGGTTCACTAGAAACCAAGCAGCATATCGTCAAACTTGGCCATTTTGTATGAAAAATGGCTGCTGGTCTTATTATTTTGTCCGACACAGTATATTCTGTAAAATTTTTACGATGTTGATTTTTCTCCATTCCTGAGTTATGACCAATTTTGTGGAAATTGCCCAGATGTTGGTTCCCGGGTAGAGGCGAAAAACAAACCAAGGACAAAATAATAACAAATTTTGCCATCATATCTCATTTTATCATTCTTATGTTATTTATGAATAACACTAAATAACTCGCTAAGAACAAAAAATATTATCATTGCAAAATTTATAACAATAAATAATTGAATAAAAACAAAATATGCAATCATAGCAAAATAAGCTATTCTGAGCATCCTTAGTAAAATAACATCCAAATTGCATATTTTGCAATCATAACTTGTTTTGATGAGTTATTTAGTATTTATTTTATTTTAAATAGAATATTCATGAAGAGCAAATTTTGTTATTGGTTTGTTAGAAATAATAGCTAAAAGAACAAAAAATAGTAACTCTCTTTGTTCCACAAAAAACGTAAATAACAACTTATTTTGTTATTATAAGATCAAACCAAAGACAAAACATTTCAGAACTTACAATACATAGTTTTTTTTTCAATCATAAGATCAAAATTTACAATTATGATGATCTTATTTGAAATAACTTATTGTGTTCTTACTTTGTTCTTAATAACTCGATAATGACATTTTGAAATATTTTGTCATTGGTTTATTCTGATCAGGACAAAATTAGTTATTATTGTATTATTTTCCGGTACAAAGTCAGTTATTAGAGTAATGCGGGGCAAAAGTTCGCACCTAACAGACTTCACAAAATAACTAATAAACGAAAAGAAAACAATATCATTTTTCTTCGTTAAAAGGGTCCCTATCATGTTGCCTTCAAAATGTAGTACTAGATTTTTTTGCATTACTTTTGTAGTTTTAGTAATACGGTTTTTAATACAAGTACTCCAATGCGAACTTTTGCCCCATAGTGGGGGCAAAAGTTCGCATTATGCGGGGCAAAAGTTCGCACCTTGTACAGGGTAGTTTATTTGTGTGATGTTCTTTTATTGAATGTTAATTCATGTTCGTCTTTTCAATCTAGCCATGAAATCTGTTTCCTTCTGTTTTTAGCATTACGGCCCAACTGGAATACGACCTGGTGTTCAGCTTTTGTATAGAATGTGTTTTATGAAGACTTCCACAACTATTAACTAAGAGCTGTCCTTTCCAGCGTTACTGAAAGTTGCCAAAATACATTGTGGGGTAATCATAGAGATACATGTTGCACAAAATACAAAATACAAAATACAAAAAAAACAAATATGCAGCAAAACTGTTGAACAGGACCGTAATCGAATCTTATCCCCGTCAGTATGGTGATGAGTTACAGCTGTCAATTTACAAACTAAGCTATGAAAGACCCCGGTAGAGTAGATGAACATAAGAACTTCAGAAACATACGAAAAGACACGACGAGGATGACGAAGAGAACGTTTAAAAATGTTTTTGACCATTTTTCATTTCTTGAAATGGGTTAACATAATGTTTGTCTTACAATGGAACTTCTCACAAAACTAAGTTCAAACCCTCTGCCGGAACGATTTCAGGATGCATACTACACATATTATACATATATAGTAGTTTCTATACGAAATCTTCATTGCTTCAAAGATTCTGTAATTATATTGATGTACTAGATTCAGAAATCTAGTGCGAACTTTTGCCCCACATCTACTGCGAACTTTTGCCCCACTGTAGAGGTTTTAACAATGTCCCTTTCTGTAAGAAGCACTAGTAGTTTATTGTTTATTCGAGTGCACCTCTCGAACTACTATGGAATAACGATTCTCCGACGTCAAGAGGTTATGAGATTTTTCTTCTTCTTGTTACTACAAATTCTTATTCCAAAAGGTCCAAAAATTCTATCAAAACACCTCGAAACACATTTTTTTGCATAACTCTGCCAAACCATAACGAAATCAATCCAATTTTTATTGACGAGTAACTGACCTGATTATGTGTCAAACCCATACAGATTTGTTTGGGTTCTTAACTTGTGCTCAGAAAAAGACCCACTGCGAACTTTTGCCCCGTGCGAACTTTTGCCCCGCATTACTCTATTTTTGTTCTTTTAGCTCTCATTCCCAACAAACCAATAACAAATTTTGCCATTCAGCTATTCATTTTAAATGGCAAAATTTGATCTTCGTTTTTTTTTTATTCTTATTCACTTAACCTAATTTACAGCTCTTTTGTCCACTAGGGCACTACGTGAGCGATTCCAATTGGACGCTGCACTTTGTACAGCGCCTACATGTATTCTATTCTAATTCAACTATATCGAACTGGTGCCTTGTGCTGCTTCAACTTTTCTACCCTGTCCACGGTAGAATGATGAGCACGATGATGCTGATGTTTTGGCTGTTGTTCCTTTTCCAGTCCGATTGGGAGGTCCATTATGAGTTGCGGTTCGCCGACATCCAAATTCCGGGTCCGTTGGAGCTGTATGCTCCGAAGAGGGTCAGGTGCCAGCTGCTCTCGGGGGGAAGAGCAACTGACGAAAAACTGCAAGTGCCGGGGCTGGGTTCGAACCCATGACCATCCGCTTATGAAGCGAACGTGTGGACCACTGCGCCACGGGCCCCGACATGATCTTCGTTAGTTATTTTCTTCTACCCGGGTTGATTTTCGGCCGTCTCTAATATTGGTTCGCACAAAATTGGTCATAACTCAGGAACGAAGAAAAACCACATCATGAAAATTTTACAGATTCCGGCAAATTTTCCGGACTTCAAAAATAGTTTTTTCGACTTTTTCAAACGATTGCCCTCAACAGTGGAAAATTATGTGGAAAACCATTTTTATTTTGCATTTTTTAATGCTGAAAAAAGGTTCTTACGATTTCACAATTGTATTTTTTTACAATTGGGAAAAGGATAGCCATCTGGTTGATGAAGGTAGACGAACTCACCTATTGGGTTGGCTTTGCTGAAAACTATGTGGTTTAATGGTATGCTGGGCTGGCTAAGATACAGGGGATGGCCAAAATGTTTGGGATAGGCAACTTTTTTTCTCCCATAAAAAAATTCAACATGCTGTAACTTTTCATAGAGTGCATCAAAAAATCTCAAATTTTGACTGTTTCTCAGCCTATTATATGTGCATCGTTGGTACAAATTTGGGCTCGATTGATTAATATTTCGCGAAGTTAGAACCGTTCGGGTAAAACACTATTATTTGGACAACTTATTTTTGAATTGTCATATCTCGGAAACCAGTGAACCGAATTGAATGAATTTTTTAACGTTTTTCAACAATATATTGATACTACGATACGATGTTATAAAATGTAATATTTTCTCACGGCGAATTAAGTTATACCGGATTGAAATTTTTACCCATATATAGGAAAATAAGTCAAATTTACAATACCACACAAAAATTACTAAATGTGTTCTTCCTTCAATCTAAATAGGCTCTAATATATCTGATTAGAGATAACTTGAGAACAGAAGTGGAAAATCTTTGGATATCAAAACTAAAATTTATTGACATTGATGTAAAAAAATTACATTTTTTCGAGAAAAATCCAAAAAGTGTCAATCCATGATAAATTTTTTCAACGTTTAAAAAGTACCAATGTTTTAATAGTTTGTGAAGCATTAACATATTGTTAGTGTACGTTCAAAATTTCATTCAATTCGGTTCACTGGTTTCCGAGATATGATACCTCAAAAATGAGTTAACTGAAAAATAGTGTTTTACCCGAACGGTTCTAACTTTGCGAAATATTAATCAATCAAGCCCAAATTTGTACCAATGATGCACACATAATAGGTTGACAAACAGTCAAAATTTGAGATTTTTTGATGCGCTCTATGAAAAGTTATAGCTTTTTGAACTTTTTTGTGAGAGAAAAAAAAGTTGCCTATCCCAAACATTTTGGCCATCCCCTGTACAGTTTTTTCTTAAGCCTAGGCTTTCAAGCCACAACATCTGCCCATTGTGGTTTAAACTAGGTGGTGCGAATAGAATCGTTTTTATTTTTCAAGCTAGCTAACACACACCTACACACTCTCGGCACACAGCTTGTAAACACGCACGAGCGTTCAATTTTCTTGCAACCACCTCTCTCAGCGCGGTTGTCAAACACGCCGTCGCGACGCTGCTCGGAAATGGTAAACATGACCAATCCACCATTATTCCGATTTTGTTCTCGTGTTCAAAGTTTATTATTTTCCATTCGCGATGGAAATTTTGATGGATAGTTGTTACAAAATTCGTTAAAATAGGCTCAAAACAATGTTTATCCTTCTCCTCGCTTTCCAACGGCTTGACAGCGGTAAATGGAGAAATCGTGCCAACAGTTTTGATTATATCCGCATCACCTAGATAACAATACTCTTTAATCAATCACACAGGTTCAACAAGGTTTAACATAACCTCAATCTTCAATGTTTGGCTTCCGATGTTTGGCTCCCGATGAGCGAGCATATTGAGTCAGTCCGTGACACTCAGGGTTTAAACACACTTTTGAAATTTTAACACTGAATAATGGAAAGTTTAAGATTTTTTTTTCACGTTGACATCTAGCTAGTGCACATTTGATAGATATTAGCTTGTAAATGCTGACATTGTCAATGGTGGTTATGTCAACTATGCGATCATTGGCAGATAAGGGTTAAACTCATTTGTCCCATCCCAGGAAAAAGAACATCATAGAAGTGACACTAACTTTCCTAGCTACGTCACTCTCAATGTTTTTGCGTCATGTCTATAACACATACTCTTCGGAGCGGTTAACGAGATGTCGCCGTCATATGGTTTAGTTTAATTGTATTTAATGAGGCTGCGTAGTAGGCCTGGCCACTTCGACACTTTTACGATGCACTGCAAGTATTAATAATAACCATAAACATAACAAATTTTATCATTTTCCAAAACTCTTCCAAGAGAGCGTCCATAAATGACTTAGCTTTTTAAGAGCGATTTTTAACACCTCCCTTCCCCCTCGCAGCAATTTGTTACAAATTCGAATACCCTCCTTATGAATGACGTAGCCTGTTAAATAAACAACTTTTCTCCCCCTTAACAAAATGTTCATGTCAAAAATTAAAAAAAAACCCAGATTTATCCACCTAGTGGTGATAGTGCCTTTCTCGTCGAATATGTACTCATGATCTTTCCGTCGACGCAATCAATCTTGCCTTAGAGTCAGTGATCAGCCCCACATCTCTGTGCTTTGGTACGGACGAGATTGAGGAAATGCTCATAACAGCGATCTGGGACTGTACCACCTAAGAATTTCTGAATCATGAGAATACTTTATTTAGAAAATCAAGAATTTTATCAAGGTCATCATCGAATGGATCATTGAAGCCGACTTTACCGCTACTCACCGCATCAAAACAACAGCGCCACCGTATATGGACGGTCACACAGTGACAGCAGTCGAGTTACGTTAAACACGTTAAACACACAAGACTACGGTGGCGCTATCTGTTCATTTCATAGCGGCCGTTTTAGATATTTTAGTGATCCATTGGGGCACTTATTCCGACCTTATGTTCAACGTATGGGCAGAGCTGAAAGTATCAGTACAGTGGCGTTTCGGTTTTATCACTAGTCGTTTTAATCACTACTCGCCCGAATTCACGCTTTTCTATTCGATTTTATCACGATTTCCGTTTCGTTTTTATCACACTTGTTCTAAAACATTCCGAAATCAAAATAAAATCAATACTGCATTGCCCAGTCCATCAAAACTGTTAAAAAATGTGAACTACGACCCATATATATTACAGCTGAACGATTTTGAATGAAAAAATTACATTTTTTTCTCGTTTCACCAAATTCACGGTTTTGTTTATATCACGGTAAAATTTTTTTTGATCGTGATAAAACCGAAAAACCACTGTACTTTCAGTTGACTGCTTGACCACCTTCACTGGAGGCTGATTCATACCAAGATGACAATTACTAGCCAGGGTTAAACTTTTTTCACAGATCACTTTGACAAAGATTTATCTGCACACTTCATGCTATATTTTATTATCATTGGTTACAAAATTCATGTAGAATTTGTAATGTAGTAATTTGAATTGCCAATGCTATATCACATTTAAATATCAACCACATTACAGAGCTCGCCCTCCAGTCGCATCAAAATTTTGCGCAGTAATTTTAGATGCAAATAAAGATTTAAAAGAATGTTCCGGGCTGATGCGCTTAAATTTTAATTTTTCCATACAACGTTGATCCATCCTACTGTAAATTTACGTCTCAGGAATCTAAAATGGTGTGATTTAATGAGATCGTTTTAGTTTTTTTTAGGTTTTTGGTTCTCTTACACATATCTATCGTTTGCATTCATTTAGTTCACCTTCGTAATTCCGCTTAAGCACCCAACGCTGCTTCTGCAACACCACCGGTAGCCTCTTATGTAGTCTGAGTCTATTTTGTATTGCTTACGAGACCCCCGGAAATGATTCCGGAACACTACCGGTATATTAGAATGTAGTCTGAGTTTATGAAAACTGTTAATCAGGTTACCCGGAACTAAAAACACTACCGGTAGTAACTTCTGTGGACTGTGCCTATTTTCTTATTACATATCCATGCATCAGGTTACTGACAAAAAAGCATTTTGATGTACCGCAAACATAGGTTTGATTCACTTTTATGTATGTGCACTTCCAGTGGGACACCCTTAACCGGTTCCGGAAAATTTACATGGATCATTTTTACATTTGACCAATTCCGGCGGGACACCTGAAACCGGTGGTGGAATACTATCGGTGGTCTCTAACGTAATCTGAGCTGATTTTCTTGAAAACCTTTCATCAGCTTATCGAAAAAACCGCGATTTGATTAGGGAACGTCCATAAATTACGTCACCCCCCCCTCCCCCTAGTTCCGTAAAGTCTGACAACCCATACAAAACTTTCAGAGGTCTCATACAAAAAGTGTGACAGAGGGGGGAGGGGGGGGGGGGGGGTGAAAATGGGCAATTTTTGCGTGACGTAATTTATGGACGCTCCCTTAAGCGCATGCATGGGGTTCGGTTCCCTTCTACATTTGACCACATCCAGAGGGACACCTCGAACCGATTCCGGAACACTATCAGTAGTTTCTTACTGATCGTACAAGTTATCGAAAAGGCCACGATTTGATGTGTCGCATGTATGAATTAGGCTACTTCCGGCGGGACACCAGGAACCGGTTCCGGGATGCTACCGGTTCAGATATGATCTGAGACTATTTTCCTGCTTACCGTTCCTCAGGTTATAGAAAAAGCGGCGATTTGATGTGTCGCATGCATGAGTTTGGTTCTCTTTTATATTTGGCCATTTCCTGCGGGATACCCGGAACCAGTTCCGGAACTCTACCGGATCAGATATAGTCTGAGACTATTTTCCTGTTTACCATTCATCAGGTTACAGAAAAAGCGGTGATTTGATGTGTCGCATGCATGGGTTTGTTTCACTTTTATACTTGGCCACTTCCGATGAGACAAACGGAATCGGTTCTGCAACACTACCTGTTCAGATATAGTCTGCGACTATTTTCCTATTTACCGTTCATCAGGTTATAGAAAAAGCTGCGATTTGATGTGTCGCATGCATGGGTTTGGTTCACTTTTATATTTGGTCACTTCCGGCGGGATACCCGGAACCGGTTCCGGAACACTACCGGATCAGATATGGTCTGAGACTATTTTCCTATTTAGCATTCATCAGGTTAAAGAAAAAGCGGTGATTCGATGTGTCGCATGCATGAGTTTGTTTCACTTTTACATTTTGCCACTTCCAGCGGGACACCCGGAACCGGTTCCGGTATGCTACCGGTTTATATGTGGTCCGAAACTATTTTCCTGTCTACTGTTCATCAGGTTATACAAAAAGCTACAATTTGATGTGTCGCATGCATGGGTTTGGTTCACTTTTATATTTGGCCACTTCCGGCGGGACACCCAAAACCGGTTCCGGAACACTACCGGTTCAAATATAGTCCGCGACTATTTTCCTGCTTACCGTTCATCAGATAATCGAAAATGCCTTGGTTTGATGGGTCGCATGCATGGGTTTGTTGCAATTTCATATCTGGCCCCTTCCTGGGGTACCGGTCCGGAACACCAAAATTGCCATAACTCCGGAACGGCTGGACCGATTCAAACCATTTTCAATAGGAAACAATGGGTCAATATTCCGCGTCGATTGAAATCAAAAGCGTTGAAATCAGATGATATTTACTATCCAAAAGTGAGGTGACATTTTTGTACACATACACACATACACACGCACACACATACATACACACACACATACATACACACAGACATCATCTGAACTCGTCGAGCTGAGTCGATTGGTATATAAGACTTGGCCCCCCGGGGGTTCTATCAAAATTTCATTTTTGGAGTGAACATATAGCCTTTCGGTACACCTTGGTGTACGAGAAAGGTAAAACTCGAAACTTAATTTGATTTGAATTTCAACTGATACATTTAACGAATATCATGAAAAATCAATAATAGCCAGAAAACATAGAAATGCCATTTCTTTCCACCGTTCACCAGACCACACCATCTCCATTTTAACACAGTTAGATAAAATGTATCTTTGACAAAGTTGTTCAAAACAACATTGCCTACAACTTTCCGGATGAACTGGATCGTATATGGCATCAAAATATTTGTTGTATTTTAGATTTGATCTTAGACATGGGCTACCCTAACGTTCTACTAGGAATTAATCAATAATGGTTTCTTGCAAGTTTTCTTTGATGGTTTTTTATCATCTGTCCCAGAGATTTCAACCAGATCTTCTTCAGGGATTAGAACTTCCAGGAGTTCCTTCTGGGTTTCCTTCAGGAATTCCTTCCAAAATTCACTCAGATATTCAGAGAGTTCAACAGGTGCTCTTTCCGAAATGCTTTCAAAACCCCTCCAGGAGCTTCTGCGATTCTTCGAGGAGATGTTTTTCGAATTCATACAGGAATTCATTCCTGGATTCTTCTGAAAGTTCCTTCTGGCATTTATCCAGGATTTTTTTTCCCGGGACACCTCCAGGAACTTCTTCCCACATCCCTCTATTTACTCCTACAAGAACTCCTCCAGGATCCAGGAGAATGCCGCGAGGAATCTCTTGACGGGTTCGTCCCATAGTTTCTTCTGGAAATCCTCCAGAATTTTCTTTCTTAGATTTCACCAGAAGTGCTAACTGGATATCTTACGGGATTCTCCAAAAAATATTATCTGGATTCCTTCAGAAATTGCTTCTGGGATTCTTTGAAAAGTTCTTCCGTGTTTTCTTCAGAAATTGAACCAGAATTTTTCCAGATGTTCTTTTAAAACTCCACAAGTAGCTTTTTCTTCCAGGGATTTATTCACGATTTCTTCAAAAATTCCATCTGGAATTTCTCCAGAAACTCCTCACCGAGCATCTTTTAGGATTTCTCTATCATTTCCTTTCAAGATTCATCCAGGAGTTCCTTTTGGAATTTCTCTAGAAGTTCCTTCAGAGATTACTTCTGAGAATGTTTTCAAACGTTCTTTTAGGATTCTCAGAAGGAACTTCTGTGGAAATATTTTCCATCTCCTGTTTGGAATTGGTTGAGGAAACCCAGAAGGAAGACCATGAAAATTCCCCATAAAATTACTGAAGGAACTCCTTAAGAAATTGTTGGAAGAATTCTTCAGGGAAGCCCTGTAGAAGAAACTCTTGGAATAATGTCATAAGGAATTCTATAACAAAACATCCTGGAGGAATGAAACTCTTGCAAGTTTACATTGAGAATATCTGAAAGAATTCCAGACGGAATCCAAGAGGGAGTTTCTGCAAAAATTCTGTAAGGAGTTCATAAAGGATTCCCAGGAGGAGTTTCAGAACTAAAACATTTAAACCCAATTTTGTCAGATTCCAGCCCTTGACTGAACACATTACATAGATACACAAGACAACAGACAACACACAGAACACCCAGTGATGAATTTTTTGTTTGACGAAAAATTTTCACCGATTGGAGGCTTACGATACACCTCTACACGATACACTCCGTGACTTACGATATACCTAGACGACTGCCACCGCTAACCGCATGGCCACGAAGCCCATATTTGATCAAGCCTTTCTTCGGATAGGAAGTAAAGCCGTAGGCGAGAATAATTTGGGTGAGCTACGCACCCGAAGATAGCAGTGGATCACAGGTGACACCTGGAGGAAGATAGAGGAGCGAAGGAACGCCAAAACCGTGATAGAGCGAGTGAAAACACGAGAAGCCAAAGCCGTAGCCCGTCAGCGCTATTCGGCTCTCGAGAAGGAAAAGAAACGCTCACATGTAGACGGGTCAAAAGAGCGTGGGCAGACTCCCTAGCCGGCGAAGGCGAGGAAGCCGCAAACACCGTGAGACATCCGTGTCCTCTAGGATGTCTCAAGTCGCCTTAGTGGGACCAAGATCAATGCTACGATGCCCGTGAAAGATACGTCTGAACAGTTATTGACCGACCCGGGTGACCAGCGTTTCAGGTTCGAACACTTTGGAAACCTTTCTCAAGTGTCGGCCACGCATCAACACCTCAGCATGGTCCGCCAAGGATTCGACCCGTGTCAACACCGAAACTCCATCAGTGCAGGAGATAGAAACAGCCATCCGTAGCATGAAATCGAACATGGTCCCAGGGGTCGATCGCACAACTACTGCATCAATTATTCTGCAACATTTGGAAAACCGCGACATTTTCGACCGACTGGGTGCAAGGCGTCTTAGTAAAGGTACCCAAAAAGGGTGACCTGACTGTATGTGATAATTGGCGTGGCATCATGTTACTGTGTATCGTTCTCAAAGTCCTTTGCAAAGTGATCCTTAACCGGATACAGGAGAAGATTGACGCAACTCTCCGACGGCAGCAAGTAGGATTCCGTGCCGGACGATCCTGTGTGGACCACATTGTCACGCTCCGTATCATTCTGGAGCAAATAAATGAATCTCAAGCGAGTCTCTCTACCTGGTGTTCATTGATTACGAAAAATCTTGCGACCGTCTCAATCACGAAAACACGTGGGAAGCCCTCCGGCGTAAGGGTCTCCCTGAGATAATCATAGGCCTCATTGAAGCACAGTACACGGCATTTTCGTACAGAGTACTGCACTACGGTGTTTTTCCCGATCCCATCCGGGTCGCTGCTGGAGTGAGGCAAGGATGTATACTATCACCGTTACTGTTCCTCATCGTCATCGACGAGATCCTGGTAGGTGCGATTGACCGTAAACCAAATCGTGGATTGCTGTGGCAGCTCATTACCATGGAGCACCTAAATGACTTCGAACTGGCTGATAACGTTGCTCTCCTAGTTCAACAGCACTCTTATACGCAGAGCAAGCTCGATGATCTTGCCAATCGCTCCTCAGCGGCAGGTCTTATCATCAACGCCAAGAAGACCAAATCGTTGGATGTAAACACGGTCAACCCTTCCAGCATTAGGGTAGCTGGGCAATCAGTGGAGAATGTTGAATGCTTCCAATATCTTGGTAGCCATATGGCGGCCGATGGCGGCACCAAGATCAACATAGGTGCACGGATCAAGAAGGCGAGGGCTGCTCTTGCGAGTTTAAGAAATGTATGGAAAAACCAAAATCCGAATTTTCAACTCGAACGTGAAATCTGTGCTGCTATACGCCAGTGAAACCTGGTGTGTATCAGTGAAGAACACGCAACGGCTGCAGGTCTTCATCAATAGATGCCTGCGGTATATAATTCGTGCCTGGTGGCCTCACAATTGGATCTCCAACGTGGAGTTCCATCGTCGATGTCATCAAAAGCCGATAGCGACAGAAATTCGGGAGCGAAAGTGGAGGTGGGTCGGCCACGCTCTACGCAGGGGCGGAAACGAAATCTGCAAACAAGCGTTAGACTGGAACCCAGCAGGACATCGCAGCAGAGGCAGACCCAGAGGCTCATGGCGGCGAAATCAACGAAATCAAGCAAGTCGACAGAAATTTGACCTGGCCACAGGTCAAGGCAATGGCTGGCAATTGCCCAGGATGGAAATCTTTCAATTCGGCCCTCTGCACCACCGTGGGTGCCCAGGACTGAAAGTATGTCGTCAAACAAAATTGTATTGTACTGAGCCATCTCCAGGGGTGGTGAAGTATCTAACTATTCTATCCAAGCAGCTGGTCAAAGTTTTTGAGTCACTCCTTCTCCTTCGATAATGATGGATAGGCTCGAGTTCATGCCGACGGCACAAATTTCCCAAATGGAGAAGAACGTGCCTTTGGATACCTGATATCCAGCCAAAGTTTGAAGATCCGATTTAAAAAAAAAATGCTAAGCTTTTTTGGATGTGATTGGTAATCAGGAATAGTTTCGGCATTGCAGTCTTGTTTTAGTGAAACTAACTATTATATTTTGTCCGACGTTTCGACACCGGGTTCGGCGTCTTCTTCAGATGTTTTATTTTTTAATTAGTCGGAACGTCGGAAAAATTTAAATTGTTTTTTTTTTTTCACTAAAACAAGAATGCAAAGCTGAAACTATTTCCGATCAAAAAAATGTTTTGTCGTGTGCAAAACGATTTTTGACGTGGAACAATCAATAATGCGAAATAAGAAGTCGCGTTCAGAATTCGTCATTTGGAAAAGCGTAGATGAATCACACTAACGAAGTAAAAAAGGTGTTCCGCTATGAAGATATTGTCGAAATAATCCCAAGTAAAATATAAAGTCGATAGTTATAATCATAACTTATTTCACCGATAAGCAAAACGAGAATTTTCGATCCAAGCGGGCAAGATTTTTCCCGAACAAGCAGCCTGGCAGATTCTATCCATATTGGTTCAGTTTTTACCACCATGGGCCACTTTCTCACTACGGGCGCATCGAATGGGGGCAAACTTGCCATGATGCGCACGACAACAACCATGAAGGTTCGGCGGGTGTGCTTTCATGTTCCGCTGGAGTTGAAACGTCTGCTTCAGTTTCATCCTGCTGGGATCAGCAGAGCAGAAGGCACACTGATCCCTCACTGGACCTGGTGGTTTGGTGCCGTCCCGTACTTTCTCCGTCCTTCCTGCATACATGTTGGGTGGGTGTATGTGTGTGTGTGTGTGTCAGTGACTAGGGCACAATGTTCAACGACCCAAGCGAAATGTATCACACAACAGCAACAGCAGAAGCAGAAGTAGAATATCCCCACAGTAGCAGCAGCAGCAGCAGCCAATTCGCGAAAGCGTATGTGCCAGTCTCATTATCATTATTAGCCTCGGAGCTCCGGTGCTGGCATGTAGCGAAACGAGTCAGTACTCTAAACCTGGCCACAAGTTCGTCCACCACCGTCGCCGCATGAAATCTCCCATACGGTACGGTTGTCCCATTGCCATTGGACTACATCATGGTCCCGTATTGTGCCATTCACAGCCCGCCCGTCGTTGTCATTGGTAAACATCCCACTACGACGACGAAGAGGACGATGACACACAGAATTGGGTGCAGAAATCATGCCCGAGAGTTTACCGAGAGTCAGTTATGGCTAAAATATATGCGAATTTCGCACGATTTCGTTGAACATAGTGTCCAGAAGTTCGACGATGCACAGTGGGCAAGAATCGAACATTTCAGAACTTGGTTTAATAACTTCGAATAATTTCGTAGTATTGTGCTCGATTTTGCTCACTGTAGCGCTGAACAGTCCCTGTGTTGTGATGTGGCTACAGCATTGATTGGTCGCTCTATGGCTGGTGGTGCGTGCATTGTTTGCATATTTTTGCGCCTCATTATCAACACTCACTGATTGCCGCGTTTCCGCAATTGGCTTCTTTAGCGGTGTTGAGATAGTTCCATATTCGGAATCTGCATGCCGAACTGAGCCGAAATCCAAATTTTCATGAATTTTGGTGCCCGGGAACCTATTTAAAAATCAATTTGAAGTTTGTATGAGAGCGATTTGTCGGATCACCCCTCGTCGCATTTTGTACTGGGCGGAGCTGTCAAGCAGTTGCTCAGCTGTCAAAAGGTGATTTAAAAAAATCTCTTTGAAATTGGTTTTAGGCACCAAAATAAAGTTCTAAAAATCTGAAAAAAATCATAGTGGCTCAGAAAAAGACGCTCTTTCGTATGAAATCGAAAAAATAATACATTTTTCTAAATTTAAAAACCCAATTGGATGTAGATTCAGTTCCCGGTCAAGGCAGTGGTGCAATAATACCGAGAGCGAAACATGTTCGATGCAGTTCGACCACCCCCGAGTGAGGCTTAATTTGCAGCGATGGATAATAAAAATCGATTTTTAAAGATCATTTGTGCCACTTACCAGAATTGAACTTTGTACCCCAAAGCTGAGTGCAATTAACTGCCTCGTAAAACTTTTCCGGGATTGGACAGGGTGGAACCAATGACGTATCGATTTGCTGCAACTGACTACATTTAGGCGTGAATCGTTAAAGTTTTTCACTTGAATGCCGTTTCCTCTCGACGAATCCCCAAAGTAACAAATTAAAGTGGTTTTGTCATTTTTGTCTATCTCTCGACTAAGACACATCGTGGGTTTTCAGCGGGGACGACATGAATTATGAATATGCACTTTTCAACTCATGCTTCTGAAGGGAAAACCCCATTAGAAACACCGCCGTCACACCAGCTCCTCCACCCGACAACAGTGGTGTAGCGCTTGCAAGTAGATTCACTCTCCATGACATGCAGGCGCTGCCACATTTCTTCGTGCGGAGACCAAAAATTTAATTCCTGTTTGCGACAGATGGCGCGGTGTCGTCTTCGGAGGAAAGGACGACGTCTCCATCCTGCACTCTCCACTTACACTCATAGACGGAGTAGCAGCGATGAACTGAGTCAGTCCG
Source organism: Aedes albopictus (assembly GCF_035046485.1). NCBI lineage: Eukaryota > Metazoa > Arthropoda > Insecta > Diptera > Culicidae > Aedes > Aedes albopictus. The sequence continues at coordinate 467,394,554 of NC_085137.1, read as the reverse complement.
GTCGACGGTAGTTAGGTTCTTCGTAGAGGAAAGATAAATATTTTTGTTCTTCAGCTTTGTATAGTTTCCCACTGAGTTTTGGTCTCCTCTGCTTTCTACTGCGTGGGTGGGAAGGAGGAAGGATCCAAATAAAAAAAGCCAAGAGGATGTTAATTTATGTCTCTTGGTATTTTTCATACTACATTCGAAAGCACTGGTAAATCTCCGACGTTAAGCGGAAGATGAAGTGCTGAGAGATCTTACTTTCATATTTGAGGTGCTTACGGTTGTTTAGGTATTCAGTTTCTTGGATAATTTGCGAAGCATGAAAAAGCAACATTTCACATTCATTCCAAACTTCTTTGGTCGCCACTTGTCGCCTTCGTGATATACCAAATGGAATAAAGTATCCTGGATTACTCCCAGAATTTCACCTCCAATCCATTTTCGGATTCATTCAACGGTTTTGCTAGAATCGCTCTAGAAAAAAAAAAAAAAAAACATTCGCACAAAATTATCCTCGGTATTCCTCCAGGAATTATACCTTGATTCCCTGCTGCTTTCCATAGAAATCTTTTGCAATTCTTTACGCATTTACTCCAGGAATATATTCGAAATTCTTATGGAAATCCTACCGTATTTTTTCGGAGACTTCCATCGAGTTTTCTACTAGTTGTGATTTCTACTGTCCTACATTCTAGGAATAAGTACCTTCTGGTTTTCTCCTGCAGTTTTTCTTGCTTCGTGAAGAACCTCGAAAGGTAATTCGGTTAAAACCTCGTTAGGAAAAAAAAAATGCCGAAAGAAATTCTGGTATGAATTCTGGGAACACCTGTCAGTGAAATCTCGGGAAGAATGGTAGAAACCCGGGTAGAGGAAAAGAGCTCAATGATAGCATACTTTGATATTGAGATCAAAACGTGATATTGGTTTGATTGATATAAGAGATAAAAGTAATATCTAAAATTTACTCCTGGAACATCATCATCAGAGCATATTTAGATCTTGTAAGATCTAACCAATAGCAGCGAGCTATTCGTTTGATCTTGAAATATCATATTTTGATCTTGTTCAGATGTTCCAGGAACATTTTTTAGATATTATTTTCAGATCTTTTATCTCTTATATCGATCAAACCAATATCATGTTTTGATCGTTATTATTTCACCTCTACCCGGGAAACCCTGGAAGTACTTTGAAAGAAATCTCTAAACGAAACGTAGGAAAAAATAGTGGAAATCTTGGGAGGTGGTTATAGAAGAAATTCCAAAATTGAAATAAAATCACCGAGAGATCCCGCAAGGAACTCCAGGAAATCATTCAAGAAAATTTTCTGGGAAAGTTCCGTTATAAACTATAGGAGAACTATAGGAGAAATCTTCAGAAACATTACTGAAGTATTACCGGAAATACCTGTAAAAATATAGGGAAATTTGCGATTTTTTTCTACGAAAATCTTAAAAAAATCTCAATAAATTCCAGGAAAAGATTTCATCTGAATTGTTCTGCTCCCTGTGCAGTCATCCGGAGAAATGTGCAACTTTTCTGACGAACCTCAAGCTTGCTCATCCATATGCGGAAAAAATTTGTTTTGATAATTTTGTACTACATGCAAGAACTCTTTCAGGGATTTCCTTTCCCTTATCTAGAAGTTTGCTATAAGTATTCCGACTTTTTTTATAATTTCTCCAAGAATTTCTCTTAAGATTATATTCAGAGATTTTCACCGAATTTGCTCCCAAAGCTTCTTTCGAGATTTTTGCGGTGTTCTTTCTGGGATTTCTGAGTATTGTTGTTCCTGGGATTTGTACGAGAGTGTCTCCCAGAATTTTTGCAGGAGTTTTTCACAAGGTCCCTGCAGGAGTTCCATCCAGATGTTCTTGTAAGATTTATGCCAATAAGTTTAAATAGTCATCCAAATTTTACCAAAAATTTACTTCAAGGATTTCTCTTAGGCGCTGGTTATAAACTATGATGATAGGCTCATTCTTGGACATCAATTCACAGTAATATCCTGACATCCCCTATCGTCTTTAAGATCTTCCCGGACTTTTTCTGGAGGTTTATAGCACCTCTTTGAATTTCCCTTACATTTCGTCTCGGGATTTTTCAGAAATGTTATATTTTTTCTCACATTTGTTTACCGAAGCTCCTAACGGGATATCAACAATAGTTCTTTCCGGATTTCCTCGCGAGATTTCAACAAGATTTCGTAGGTTCTTCAGGAGATATTCCGAGACCATTTTTTGGAATATCCCGGCAGGAAATCTGGGAGCAAATGTTAGCGAAATTTGAAAAGAAACATCCCAAAATTTCAGGACAATACACGGTAGGGATTCCGGGAAAATCTCTGGGAAAATCTCACAAATCTTAGAAGGATCACTGCAAGAAACCCTGCATACAACTAAACATATGGAAATGCTGGAAAAAAGTCGAGGGAAGAACGTCTTCCTGAGAAATATCATGAGAAATTTCTGCAGAAACCTCAAAAGGAACTCCGGAAGAAACCCTGGAGAAAATCTTTTCCCCGGATAAGGCACGGAAAATTCAGAGACATATCCCGGAAGCAGCACGGGAAGAAATTTTCTAAGAAAAGTCCCAGATGAAACTTCGAAAGAAATACCACGGTACAAAATTTTTTTTCGGAAAACTCCAGTGGGAATTATGGGAGAAACTCCAGCAAAATGCTACAGACAAAACTCCAAAGTAAAACTAGTGAGAGACTTTAGGAGCAATGGAGGGGAGAATCTTCTGGAAGAATTTCCGGGAGGTCGTACTCCTGCAGAGAACCTATGAAATCCTCCTGTAAAATTCTGGGAGGAACACCGAAGAAATCGCAGATAATTCTTGATGAGCAGTTCCGAAAGAAACCACAACAGATGTTCTTCTAAAAAATCCTCGTATAAATCCTAGGAAAAGCCCTCGAAAACTTCTAGGATAAACTGCAGGTGTAATTTAAAGAGGAAACCGGAACACCGTGCCATAATTTAAAAAATTGGAAAAGAATTGTGATGCGCGTTGGAAAGCCCCAAAAATATCAAATAAAGAGTGGTCCCAAGCTTCTGACCGGCAGTCTCAAAACAAAATTTCAAAATAGAGGTACCTACTTGTTCATATCTGGATTTGAACCTTAACAGCTATCAGTTGCTTACCTGTAATAGAAGAAACAAGAAAAAATACGTTAGAATATTAATCATATTAACCTTCACGTACCCGCCCCCCAATAACTTATTTTCAAAATGCTGGCATTTCGCTAATTTTCATCCTTTTTTTTTGTAGTCGCCCTCAATCGATCATAAATTGGTGCTAGTTTATTATACTCAAGTAGCCATGTAATATCCGGAACCATTCCGGAGTTTTGAAAATGAGTTGTCGGGGGGCGGGAACGTGAAGGTTAACAACATTTCAAAACTAATATATAGTGTTGCAAGATTAAAATTCCTACAACCTTTTTCCTATGTACCTTTAGGTTTAGGAAGTGTTTTATCCGATATATGATCAGAATGGTGAAAATGTTCCAAATTTTAATACTCTCTAAAGAAGCTCACAATTTTGATAGTGGCCACTCCTGATCAAAATAGAATCTTTAATCCCCTTCCTTGTTTTCCAATGCATCAACCCACAATCAGTCGATTTAAACCAGCAGTGGAGGCGACAAATCGTTTGCAAACCTTATTTTCTCAGACACTCGCCCACACTGGCATCACCACTGTGCCGCTCTCCGCCTAGCCCAACAAGATTCAAAAACCCCATAAATCCAAAACAGACAACCGCAGTTTTGGTATTTGTCCTTTGGACACTTCCTCTGCCACTGGTTTATCCTCGCTCTCTCTGTGACCAATAGGTTGTGGGTGATGGTGATGGCTCTCCTCGCCACCATCATAAGGCACGTAATACTTGCGGAGAACTTCTTCAACCGACTAGCAGCAGCAGATCATCTTCGACTCTCGACGAGCTTCTTCATCATTATTTATGCTCCTTCTTGGTAGGTCGGGTCAGTGTCATTACACAACAGCTGCACTTCTCACAATGAAGGTGTTTGCTGGTCAGTTTGTGATGATATTGTAGAGTGAACGATGTAGAATTTGTCACAACAAGTAACTTTGATTTTCCAAACTTAAACCAAACTATCCAATGGATTCGGTCCCCTACTTGTGTGTTGTACAATAAATTTCATTTATTGTTTCCAATCATTCTATCATAAAGCCCGCTTTTCGGCTTAGTGTACTAAGTGCATTTCCACAGTTGTTAACTGAGAGCTTCCTCTACCAAAGACTATTTTGCATGTGTGTGTATGTGTATCGTCTACAAGGCACGGAGATACTCTATGCTCAAGGAAGTCAAAGAAATTTGCATTACGAAAAGTTCCTGGACCGACCGGGAATCGAACCCGTCACCCTCAGCTTGGTTATGCTGAATACCCACGCCTTTACACCGCCAATAGTCCAGGTCTCGTGCCCGTAAAGAACCACCGATCTTATCAGCTTTTAGTACATGGTATATTTGATGAGGGGGTGGATCTTTTTCGACCGCACAGACAACCGGATTTCGTGAAAATCGTGCCTTGGCTGTTGAGCCCGTCTCGTCACATTACACCTTCCAGGGCAACATTGAACAGTCCGTCACCATATCGCAGTCCCCGGCGAGAAACGTTGAACTTACGAAACTTACGAAGTTTTGTACACCTTCCATCGCCGCTTTGATCAGTCTAGTGAGCTTCCCGGAGAAACCGTTCTCGTCCATGATTTCCCATAGCTCTGCGCGCTTGATACTGTCGTACGCCGCCCTGAAGGTGGTGCGTTGGGACCTGGAATTCGCGGCCTTTTTGGGGTTCGTTATCGAGCGGCCATCGACGAAGCCGGCTTGGCAACTTCCCACAACCTCATTCACTTTAGGTGATAAACAACGAAAGATGATCCGGGATAGCACTTTATAGGCGGAATATAGAATTGTAATCGCTCGGAAGTTCTCACATTCCAACTTGTCACATTTCTAGTAGATGGGGCGTATACTTCCGGTAGTTGTTCGGTCTCCCAGATCCGGTCTATTAGCCGGTGCAGTCAGCAGGTGGCCAACTTTTCCGGGTTCATATTGACTTATTGTTCTTGAACTGCTGGATAGCATTTTAACCCTCTATTTCCATGATTGATTTAGAGCAATATTGATTTTCGTAAAAATCGAGACAAACAATATTAGATGAATATGATGCAATCGTTGTTAGGATATGATTGCAAACTCATTAGGCAAATTCAACTGTCAATTACTTGTTTCAATAGAGGAACTATTGATAAATAATAAAAAAATAACTATTGACTTTTTTCGTTGATTTCGAAAAATTTGGCCAATTCGCAATAACTTTTGTTCAAGCACTCGGAAACGCTTTCTTGACATAGAAATGAAATAGTCGTGGGAAGGAAAGGGTTGACTTCCCTCAAAGTGGGAGTTGTTGCTCCCTGCTTTACTGACGTAGTCGTTTATCCCGCTGCCTAGGTCCTCCATGGGTGCACTTCCCGCGCCATTCAGGTGTTCCTCTTAGTGCTGATTCGATTACCTCACGTTCGTCCGTCAAGATGATCCCGTCCTCATCCCTGTACATTTCAACTCGCAACACGAAGCGTTTGCAGGATGCGTAGAGCTTCTGGTAGAACTAAGGGATTGTCTGTACAAACATTCACTGAAATTGAAACGCTTTCTAAAATATGTAGTTTCTCTGTGAAATTGAAAATTCTGGGATGTTCTAGGTGTTCCAAACTGTCCTGTAGTAAAATCCTTCAAATCTACAAGAATAACTTTATGAGTTTTCGCCATAAATAATAGCATTGCATAATCTGCTGGGATCCGTCAAGCTCATGAAATCTCAAATGTCATTTAGATACACTATAGGGGAATTCCAAGTCAGCCAAACTATCTTGGAGTTCAGAACTTCAGGTCTACAATCGTAACAGTAGCCATATCTGATATACTGAGTAACGTAGCATAATCAATCGTGGTTACTAGACCAACCTCACGTCTACCATATATTATTATGAACCTTCGGGACACTATGGGTCGTCTAAACTGTCCTGAAGTTTAACTCTTGACAGTAACAGTAGTTATTCTCACAGTGAACTGTACCATTACACATCCAACTGTAATATGTAATCCCCCTGGCATTTCATGAGTCATTCCAAGATAGTGTTACATCCACTGTATTTCCAAAATAGATCGAGGAACAATAAGCGTTGTTATATATTTTTAGGATATTATGGGCCATCCTTATTGTTATGGAGCTTGGTTTTATAAAAACAACTACTGTAACATGAGGTGATTTCGTTTTAGATAGTAACGTTACACAACCAAATAGGATCCATGAACATCTTAACTCTTAAGGGTCACTTCATGTAATATTTGTGATAATTTAGGTCATCCAATCTTTCATGGAGTACACAACTTTATACCTATACTTGCAATGCTAACCTGCTACACTAAATAATGCTACAAAATTAACCATATTTATTGATATTCTTCAAAGACTAGTAGGCATTGTTTTGTACCTTTGAAATGTTTGTGCTATTAAACGTTACGTTACCTAGTCTAACTCGCCGAGATTCATGTACTTCTGTAAAACTCAGAGCCATTCCAAAATACCTTTAAAATATTTCAGGTTTACTAAACTTCCATACAACCAAGAACATCCAGGTAAGGTATGGCGAAGCCACATCTGAAGGCAAATGTGGGACGCGGCCGAGGATAAGAACTGCATCCACGAATCGAGTGTTGTGGTAAAGATTTGTAGATTCAGTTTTAATATAATTGTTATCAACGCTAAATAAATTAATTAGATACAATCATTACGGTTTGTAATGTTCTGTACCTCAAAGCAGCAAAGAAGATATTACGGCTGTAGACGCCATGTTGCATATTGTCCATATTGCTGAACAGTGTGTACGATTCTGAATATCAGAATATCCCGAAGCTAGGTCATAGTCTCTGATAGTGTTCTGTTAGCTCCAGTAAGTATAATAGATTATAAAACATATTTCTATATAGCCAAAACAGAAACATCAAATGCTGTAGATGCTAGATTTTTAACGTCATAATAGTTAGGATGACCCCAGCCGATCTGATGATGCCCATTGAACACTCAGAAGATTTACAGGGCATGACAGATTACAAATCGTCGCTTTGTATAATGAAAGAAATTACCGTTACACCAGTAGACTTTAGGATCTAAACTCAAGAACAATTTGGATGACCTAGGATATCCCGACTGATCTGATACTGTCTTTTGAACTTTCAGCAGACTTACTGGACATGATAGAATACATATCGTAGCTTTGTATTATGAAAGAAGTTACCGTTACACCCGTAGACTTCAGGATCTGAACTCAAGAACAGTTTGAATGACCTATGATATCCCAACTGTTCTGATACTGTATTTTGAACTTTCAGAACCTTCAGAAGACTTACTGAACATTATAGATTACAAATCGTAGTTTTGTATAATGATAGAAGTTAGGGGAGACTGGGGAGACTTGATCCCTTTTTCTTAATTTACCTGAAACTTTAAGAAAAAACACAAAACTAGATCCGATTTCCGTACAAAATGGCAGGTAAACATCTATTGCAAGTTTATACACAACAGAAGGCCTTTAAATTATTGTTAAAGTTTTAAAAACTGTGTTTTTATGGAGGCATGTCTTATGATGTATTTTTCAAAAATGGGTGACACTTGATCCCCCTTTGAGCACATGGTTTATTTAAAGGGAAAATAATTCCAGAGTCTTCCTATTCATTTTCTTTTCGAGTTTTCTTGTATTTCCGATGAATATGGAGTGTTTGAAATTGTAAGATTTCCTTCAATTCTTAAGGATATGCCGGATTTTAAAAATGGGGAGACTTGATCCCCCTTTTCTTAGTTTGTACTCAAGTTATTATTATCTGACACATTTTATCGTTGAATAGACTAGAATTCCAAGTAAATAGAGGCTTCCGAATAGAATTTTATTTTTCACATGTATAATGTGTGTGTAATCCTCGAGGGATCAAGTCTCCCCATGTCATTGTTGTGTATACTAAGCTGAATTAATTAAAATATGTTAACAACAGCCTTATTTGGATAAATAAGTTTGAAAGTATTTTATTTAAACTATGTGCTGTGAAATTTTGACACCATTTGGTTCAATTTTCACAAAGTTATTGAGATTTTTCGGAATCGCCTTAAAGATTTCTGAAGGACTGAAAACAAACCATCAGCCGTTAAAAAATAATGCAATGTACAATCGATATCACTTGTAGCCAAAACATAGTCGTTTGTCCAGGAGTAGTTTTGGAAAAAATATGCTAGAAGAAAAATGTTTTTGATTCCGAGCAAATATGGGGGGAACAAGTCTCCCCAGGGATCAAGTCTCCTCAGTCTCCCCTACCGTTACACGTGTAGACTTTAGGATTTAAGCTCAAGAACAGTTTGTATGACCTGCGATATCCCGACTGATCCGATACTTTCTGTTGAGTTTTCAGAAGACTTACTGGACATAATGGAATACAAATCGTTGCTTTCTATAATGAAAGAAGCTACTTTACACTCGTAGACTTCAGGGTCTGAACTCAAGAACAGTTTGGATGACCTAGGATATCCCAACTATTCTGAAACTGTTGTTTGTACTTCCAGAAGACTTACTGGACATGATAAATTACAAATCGTAGACTTTAGGATCTAAACTCAAGAACAATTTGGATTATCTGGTCTATTGAACATTCAGAAGACTTTTCTTTATAATTCCTTGTCGGGTATCTAATTCACTGCGACCAGTTGATAGATCTATTGTGACATATGCCCCATTTTTATATAGCTTTGTCAAGTCGACGTATCACCATTGGTATTGATAATAATCAGACTTTGACTTCAGAAGACTTACTGGACATGATAAATTACAAATCGTAGCCTTGTATAACGAAAGAAGTTACCGTTATACGTGTAGACATAAAGATCTATACTCAAGAACACTTAGGATGACTTAGGATATCCAGAAAAAATATTCTGCATCATATTCTACACTTTCTATGCTATTGAGCACCAAAACCACAGAAATACGTAGAAAAAAAAAACTCTATAATAACGCTTGGAAAAATTCTAGCTTCGAAGGGTTAAACAGCCGTTCCATAAAAAAAAATCGATACACTGAAACCTCCATTTAAGAAAAATCCATTTAAGTAAACTTCTCTAAAGTCTCTCTTTAGAAGGTTGCAAGGGAGTCGTCTACTCGAACAGATCATAAGGCCGAATAGGTCATTAGACTGAATAGGTCATAAGGCCGAATAGGTAATTATGCCAAATACCTAATTAGGTCAAATAGGTCATTAGGCCAAATAGGTCATTAGGCTGAAATAGCTATATGGTCAGAAAGGACATTAAGCCGTATTTATCATTAGGCCGCAAAGGTCATTAGGTCACAAAGGTCATTGGGCCGCAAAGTTCAATAGGCCGAATAGGCCATTAGACTAAACAGGTCATTATCCCGAAAAGTTCATAAGGCCGAATATGTCATTAGGCCGAAGAGGTCATAAGGCCGAACAGATCAGTATGCCAAATAGGTAATTACGTCGAATAGGTCATAATTGGGTTCTATAGGGGTATCCAGATTATTTCATAATCGGACATTTACATTTACATTTGGTCGTTTTGTTTTCATGAATTTCAAGCTCGTTGAGCACTTCCAAATGATCCATTCATAACTTTTCAATAGTCCAAAGAAGCATAACAGAAAACCATAAAGCAGTCATTTGGATCCCTAAAACATTGTCGAATGCTTCCTTCTTTTCGTAAAGTTTGGCATAAAAAGTTCAAGATTTTCGTGAACCGCGCCATGAAACGGGTGAAACGATCCCTAGAAGGATCCATAAATAATAGGAAGTGATCCCCAAAAAAATAGACAATGATTCATAGAAAATAGAAAATGATCCATGAAAAATTAGAAAACGATCCAGAAAAAATAAGAAATGATCCATTGAATTTTGGGAACGATCTATATTTTTTTGGAATGATCCATAAAATTGGGAAAATAACCCATAAACATATGGATCGAATAAAACCATGGACGACTTATTTCGTAAAATTTACACTTTTAATTCATGGATCATTTCCTAATTTTTAGGAATCATTCACTAAATGTTATGGATCATTTCTAAATTTTTTTTGGATCGTTTCTAAAATTTCATGGATCATTTTCGATCGTTCTCATATTTTCCATGAATCATTTTTTTATATTTTATGGATCGTTTTCCTATTTACTATGGATCATTTTCTATGTGTTTATACGGATCATTCAAGGGATCGTTTCAACCATTTCAAGGAGCAGTTCATTCTGGAGCAGCATTCTGGATTTTTTATTGTTAATTTTTACGAAAAGAAGAGAGCATTTGACAATGATTCATGGTTCCAAATGACTTAATTATGGTTTTCTGGTATGATTCTGTGGAGTATTGTAAAGTTATCAATGGATCATTTGGAAATTTTCCATGAATCTTTTTAAAAGTTTAGCAATCAAGGGCTACCCGACCAGAAGCACATAACAAGATCATAACAAAATTGTGACAACTGTTGTTATTAATAACAATAGTTGATATAAACTGCTACATATGAAGATCCATGTTAATATCCATAACAAAATTATATTTACATTTTTTATAATTTTAGTAACAAAGTTATAACAAAACTTGTTTCATTTATTCAAACAGATGTATAACAAGATTGATAATTTTTGTTATTTTGGTCACTCGAACCAAGAGATTTATAACAAAACTTGTTAAAAAGTTGTTATGAAATATATAACAGAACTTGTTATAATTTTGTTATGATTTCGCATGTTAAGTCTAACAAAATTTGATATAATCTTGTAATGATTATAACTCAACTTGTTATATTTTTGTTTAAATTGGAACAAATTTTGGGAGAATTTTTGTTCTTTTAACTACTAACGGTACTTGTTTTATAACAACAGTTGTTACAAAAATCATTGTAACAAAATAACACAACCTGTAATAATTTCGTAATAATCTCTATAACAAAATATAATATTTATCATAGTGCACAGGGATGGGATCATTCATTTACAAAGAGATACATTCACTTGCTATCATCTCAGTTCAGAAGCATGCTATCAAAAAACAATGTATGGATGAATTAAACCTTGCGAATAACATTAGGGTCGCACACGTATACTAAAGTCGTGAGCGAGCTGTGAAGGCAACTCTCCAAGCGGTAAATGTAAATTACATTCACGCCGTGGAGAGTTGCGTTTGCTGCCTTCTGTTGATTTAGTTATTCATTCTACACTAATCATTGTTCTACAAAGTTTCAGGTAAAACAAAAAATGAAAGTGTTGCATAATTTGATTTTTGCTGCATTGTTTATGAAGCGAGTTTACAGCAAGTGAATGTAACTAATTACAAATGAATCATACCATCCCTGATAGTGCATGTCAGTATTCAGAAGAAGATGTCTGTTGATGTTAATAATAAATTCGGATTCGGAGAAGCAAACTTTATATTATGGTACAACACTCTGTACCACAGATGCAGAGAGTGCTATCGAAAAAAACTCATCCCGATTAATTGATAGAAAATTGTATGCTATGAAAACGATAACACTGAACACAAACGAAAGAGGACATGCAAACACAACACATGCTGGGATGCCTCGTGTTGTGAGTTTCGATTCCAGCGTCCCTATCGGTGCGAATGAAATGGGTATAGGTGATGATAGTGGTGTTGCTGCTTCCTGGTTCCGATTTTTTGCTGCTCTGCCCAAATTCTGCAAAGTGACGTAAGCGACATTGATAGTTTTGGCCCATTTTTTGGTTATTATGCATAAAACTCTTGCTCATCCTCTAAGTTTCTTTCCATAGATAATAGATTACGACTAGATCTTGCATTCTAATACAACAGGCATACCACAGTGTTATCTTTACACCAGATATTACATATAATATATCAACAAATATCGACATTTTGAATGGCGCTTACGTCACTTTGCAGAATTACGGCAGTGCTACCGCTTCCAAAGCCTGGATCATCAGTGAGTTGACCTGATTTTTTTTTCTATCCCGGTTCGATGATCGAACGCCGACTAGAGGTATGTTATTGCGATAAAATTTGAACTGATTCAAGGAGGATTGCAATGTGTACCAGAACGGTGTCCGAGCTTATGGAGTTTGAGAGGAGACGAGGATGAAAAAATGGAGCAAAATATTTTGTATTCCATTTGTGTTCTGTTTGTGTAAACATTTGTGCTAGCCAACGAACCGGTGTTTGATCTTTCTGTGCCAATCGGTTGACATGTGGCACCCGGTTGAAATTGCATTTGCGTAAGGTTTTACTTCAGTACATAGGGTGATGTCCGGGTAAGGAGTCGTTCTTGCCCGAGCAGAAGGGCGTACCTTACAAATACCACGCGAAGAGCATGTGCTCTAATACCTAAAACTGTTATTGCTGCGTTATTCTACGAAATGTTATGAGAACATCACAATAATAGTTTGAGCTATTTGAGCAGAGTTTGGTATTGATGTAGTTTTTGTTGGTTTAGCAGTGAAAATAATCGAAGAACAAGATTTGCTATTATATCATGAAGTCATCGAATAAATGAATCATTCAGTAACAAGAAATGTTATTAGTTTGCTATACAATAACTTTGGAATAACAAATACAGCACTTGAAATTTTAGGTATGCATTCATTATTGAAATAACAAAACTTGTTATTTTCTAGGTGTTATTTATACACAATTTTGGCATTCATTTCTGTTATTTTGCCTCTTATTACCACCTAATGAAGGGCATATAAAGGTATGGTAGTATTTAAGATAAATACCTTGATATGTTATTCACTTGTTATTTTCTTCTGCTAGGCCTTTTACTTGACTTCTTGCATAAACTGCCAAATATTTGGGTATGTGGCGTACATATTTAAGTTAGACTTTTTGAAGTTCTATACTGAAGTCGCGTGAAACGAACTCGACTCATCCGGCTTCATCATTGTCGCTGTACTCCACCTACCCCATCGCGTTTTGGAAGGACTCTACTCTACTCATGCATAACAGCTAATTGAACTTAGTCAGGCTAGCTCAATGGTTTTTCACGTTGCTCGTTTATCCCATTTTCGACCATCACCATCAGAGGCAAATAGTCAGGAAAAGCTTCATCCAGACACCACCATCGGGATAGGTACCTTCTATTGTACTCTTTCCTGTTTTCATCCAACCACCACCCCGGCGGGGGCAGTTCGTGTGAGTGCGTCACATTGATTAAAATAAATTCAATTTCGTGCTGAACTTAATGGAAAAATAATCCTTTTAAAATCAATTTCCTTGGCATTGGCGCGCGCTCTGCTGGCTTTTCACTCCCATTTTGTTTTTGTTCGCTAATTCCCGAAGAAGAGCAAGACTTCTGCCGGCAGCAGCGAACTTTCGGTAATCTCGGTCCGAAAATAACGCGGAAGACAACGACGGCGACGAGAAACAATCATTACGATTTCTTCGATTGAAAGATTTGAGACTTCCGCTGCGCACCGATGAGCAGAAATCGGACAACAGGAGGAGTAAATTAATTAACACGTCGTATGCCCGTCCAATTGGGTGTAAGCAAGAGTGCGTGGCATAACCGTTGTTTTGATCCACCTGCTGCGAGGCTGAATAATCTGGCTGCTCCGGTTGGCCAAGCAATCCCCTTGGAAACCGTTTCGTCTCTGAGCGAAATCAACAACTCTGCTGCGAGGATATTTACACACAGTGGGACTCACCCTTATAAGACGTTTCGCCAATTAGTCATGACCCCGATTAGTGTCAGCATGGAGCATCTTCCAGGAGATGATTCTCACTGTTTTGGTTGCTACTTTCAATTTAAGGATTGTATCGAAGAGTTACTAAAAAAAAATAATGCAGCTAAGTAAGGACAACAGAGGCACACATATTTCACCAGCACGGTCAGAAAATTCACTCAAAATTGGGATATTGTGGAAAAACACATTATCTTATCACTTTTCTAGAGGTTCATTTCTAGAGGTTCATTTCAGGAAAAAAAAAATCATACAAATTCAACAGGTAATGAAAAGGCAGGCCAAACACAAATGTTTTGGCAACAATCTATACGGCAGACGATAGATACTACGACTCCTGAGAAAGGCCGAAAACCTTCGACCGAAACGTAGGGAGAATAGAAAACAATCGTTCTCGACTTTAAAACTAAGAAAGCCACCCGATACATCGATCAAACATCCAGTCGAAGCCCTCATATAACTTGGATATATCTCTAGTGGAATCTAAAAAGAAAACCTAGTGGAATCTCCGGAGGAATTCCCGGAGAAATTTTTGGAGGAATAACTGAAGCCATTCCCGAAGACATACCTGGAGGAATTCTCGGAAAAATTCCGGGAGAAATTCCCGGAGAAATTCCTGGAGAAATAACGGTGACATCCCCGGAGGAAATCCTGGAGAAATTTCCGAAGGAATTCTTGGAGGAATTTCCGGAGGAATTCTTGGAGGAATTTCTAAAGCAGTTCCCGAAGGAATTCCTAAAGGAATTTTCGGAAATATTCTATGAGGAATAACCGGAAAAATTCATAGAGGAATTACCGGAGAAATTTCGGAGGAATTTCCGGAGAAATTTCGGAGGAATTTCCGGAGAAATTTTGGAGGAATTAACCGTGGATTTGGCTGAGGTATTCCTGGAGGAGTTTCTGGAGGAATTCCCGGAAGAATTCTTGGAGAAATTCCTGGAGGAGTCAACAGAGGAATTCTTGAAAGAATTTCCGAAGAAATTCCGGAAGCAATTGCCGGAGGAACTCCGGAAGCAATTCCCGGAGGAAATACTGAAGCAATTCCCGGAGAAATTCCTGTAGCAATTTCCTGAGGAATTCCTAAAGGAATTGTCGGAAAAAATCTTGGAGGAATTACCGGAGAAATTCCTGGATAAATTCCAGATGGAATTCTCGGAGAAATTCTTGGAAGAATTTCTGGTGGAATCCCTGGAGGAACTCTTGAAGGAATTCCCCAAAGGAATCCC
This sequence comes from Aedes albopictus, assembly GCF_035046485.1. Lineage (NCBI taxonomy): Eukaryota > Metazoa > Arthropoda > Insecta > Diptera > Culicidae > Aedes > Aedes albopictus. Next base: position 467,379,541 of record NC_085137.1, on the reverse strand, counting down.
TGAAGCAATTCATGGAAGAATTCCTGGAGCAATTCGCGGTGGAATTCCTGGAGCAAATGCCGGAGGAATTCCTAGAGGAATGCTCGGAAATAAAACTTGAAGGAATTACCGGAGAAAATCCTGGCTGAATTTCCGAAGGAAATCCTGAAGCAACTTGTGGAGGATTTCTTGCTGAAATTCCTGGCGGAATTCCCAAAGAAATTCCTGGAGGAGTTACAGGAGAAATCGTTGAAGAAATCCTTTGAAGTGTTCCTGGAATAACACCCAGAGGAATGCTTGAACATATCTCTAATCGAGTTCTTGAAGGAACTCCCGGAGGAATTCCTGGAAGATGTCCCGAAGAGATTATCTGAGGAATAACCACAGAAATTCCTAGAGGAATTACCAGGGTAACTCCCGATGGGTTCAGAGAACGGGATTCGGAGAAAATCTTGGGGGAATTCCCGAAGGTATTCATGGAGCAATTCCCGGTGAAATTCCTGAAAGAATTCTCAAAGAATTTCCTGGAGGAATAACTGGAGAAATTCCATGGGGAATTATCGGAGAAATTCCTGGAGGAATTACCGAAGAAATTCTTGGAAGAGTTACAGGAGAAATCGTTGAAGGAATCCCTGGAGAGTTCCTGTAGAAACACTTAGAAGAATTCTTGGACAAATCTCTAATCGAATTCTTGGAGAAATTCCTGGTGGAATCCCCGAAGGAATTCCCGTAGGAATTCTCAGAGGAATTCCTGGAGGAATCCCCGGAGTAGTTCTTGGAGAAATTCCCGGAGAAAATCATGAAGCAATTCTCGGTAAAATTCCTGGAATAAAAATCGGAAGAAACCCTGAAGGAATTACCGGAGAAATTCCTTGATGAATTACACTGCTTGACAAAATCAAACAAAATTTTGTGTTATGAGATGAGAAAAAAATAGTATTATCCAATATTAAGTGTCCAATATTTTTCAAAAAAATTTTCACTATGACACTTCTAGGGTCCCAAACCCCTGATTTTTTTTTTCTCATCCCATAACAAAATTTAGTGTTGATAAATTTTTGGATACATCTCCTGTGAAGTTTCTGGAGGAATTCCCGATGGAATATCCGGAGGAATTCCCGGAGGAATTCTTGAAGAAATTTCTGAACGAATTCCTGGAGCAATTCCCGGAGAAATTCCTGGAGGAAGTACCGGAGACATTCCTGAAGGAATTACCGGAAAAAAAAACTCCTGGAAGATTTACCGGCGAAGTTCCTGAAGGATTTACCGGAGAAATTCCTGGAGGAATAACTGGAAAAGTCGTAGAAGAAATCTCAGGAAGAGTTCTTGGCTATAGTGATATATCTCTAGTTGAATTTTTCGAGAAATTCCCGGTTGAATCCCCGGAGGAATTCCTGAAGCAATTCCCGGAGAGATTCCTAGAAGAATTTTCTAAAAAATTTCTGGAGGAATTTTCGAGAAAAAATCCTGGAGGAATTCTCGGAAAAAATTCCTGGAGCAATAACCGAAGAAATTCCTGAATGAATTCCTGGTGGAATTTCCGGAGAAATCCTCGAAGGAGTGCTTGGAGGAATTTCCGTAGGGATTCTTGCAGCAATTCTCGGAGAAATTCCTAGATTGTAACCAGAGATATTGATGAAGGAATTACGGAGAAATTCCTGGAAGAATTACTGGAGGAATTTGAGGAAAAATTCACGGAATTCAAGAAAGAATTCCAGGAGCAATTCCAGGACGAATTCATGGAGCAATTCTCAGTGAAATTTCTGGAAAAACTCCTGAATGTATCTTTGGAGGAATTCCTGGAGTGATTCCCGGAGGATTCATGGAGGCATCCTCGGAGGAGATCCTGGGTAAATATGCTGAAGAATTCGTGGAAGAATCCTGAAGGAATGAATATCTAGATGAATTCCTGAAAAAATCACATTAGGAATTTCTGTAGTCCGTTCAGGAACTCTGGGGTATTTGACCCGTTCCAGGACGGGCATTGGTACCTCGCTAGAGTGTCCTGAAACCACTAGCCGTAAAGCGAAAACGATTTTCTCATAAATTTATCACATTCGCTCATGTAGAACCCATTCGCATATATCGTAAACTGCACTCAGATAACACTTCAACAGTTCACGAATTGAAACTCAATCATATAGCAAAAGGAAAACTCCCTACAATCTGTGCACTATGGGCCAGAAATCAAAATTTCGCGACAAAATTCAAAAAAGTTGTTTTTTTTTAGATGAATCTATTTTTATATATGTATGATTGTTTGGGCTATGTTTGATTGTATGCCGACTGATTTTTTTGATTTGTAACAAAATTGTATCGTTTTTTGTATGGAGAAACTTCTTGTAAGCGAAAATTCTCAATTTTAACCAATATTAAGAAAAATGTAATTTGTGGTGAACAATGTGCCCAACAAATATAACGCCTACATTTCCCAACAGCGGGTCTCCAGTTAGCCTAGTGGTTGGGGCTATGGATCGCCAATCTGGAATCAGCGGGTTTGATACCCGGTTCCGGCCGGGAAAAATTTCTCGACTCCCTGGGCATAGTGTATCATTGTACTTGCCTCACAATATACAAATTCATGCAATGGCAGGCAAAGAAAGCCCTTCAATTTATAACTGTGGAAGTGCTCAAAGAACACTAAGTTGAAGCGAGGCAGGCCAAGTCCCAGTGGGGATGTCGAGCCATAAAGAAAAAGATAAAGATTTCCAGTAAATTTAGTATATTTTGCATATTTGATGCACAAATTGCGATAAGTTTAAATTAAAATTTTACAATATTTACTCAAATTTCATGGTTTATTTGCCAATTTGTTCAAAAAGTAGTAGTATTCGACCGTGTTCGACATGCAACTGGTCTAGGAAGCTAGTCGACACTCTTCTTTTTCGGATGCTACCGGACTTTTTTTGCGGGAATTTGCGGGGAACCAAGATAGAGTGATTTTAGTGCATGCGTTAATTTTACAAAACTGTGTTTTACGCTGTGCTTCAATAACCATCAACACTAAGATCCATTTTTGCCATTACGACGCAATCTCTTTATGGCTTGCGAAACAATACGCAACAAAGGTTTCGTTTCAGGTAAGACTGTGATTGTAGGTGTTTAAATCAATACCACACACTTACTCAAAGTGCAAAGTTTCGGTACATCAATTGACCACACGAATTTATGATTTTTAATAAGCTCAATTTATGTATACAGGGATAAGTTTTCGGTGAAAAAATCTGCTGCTCAGGTGTTTCAGATGTCCGGCATTTGGCCGAATGTCGCTTGGCCGAATTATGTTCAAAATAGTTCAGAGACTCCTTTTCACATTCTAGCTTCCAATTTGATCATCATTAATTGTTCCTTTTTCATTCCTCCAATCATTGATTATTCTTTCTAGTTTCACAATTCAGGGGTAAGTTGGCGTTGAAACTGTCAATATTTTATCAGAGAATTTTCCTCCTTTTAATCATAGGCGATTATTTTGAGTTATATTGATGAGGAGAACAGTGGCACGATCGTTTCTTCTTCAGCCAAACGGCATTCAGCCAAAAGGCGTTCGGCCAAATGGCGTCCGGCTAATCGGCAATCATCCAAATGACAGTCGGCTAAATGACTCGGAGCCGGTATTTGAACAATAAATAAATTACGCTCGCTCTTCGTACATATGTGCGAGTGGGATGGATATATTTGCGATAAATAGAAATTTTTAATTTTCCTTGAAATATTCAAAATGCCGTGTCATTGATTGGCTCGGTAGTTAAGTCGGTAAAGCACTTGTGCAGCATATAAGGGTCGTGAGTTCAAATTTCACTTAAGCTGTGGATTTGGCCCTAATTTCATTAATAATGTATCCATCTGTACATAAGTATGTACGTTGGATAAATTTTAATTTTTTATTGATCACACGGATTGATATACTTTGCACATTGAGTAAGTGTGTGGTCTTGATTTAAAAGCTTATAATCACATTTATATCTGAAACAAAATCTTCCAGAATGGTAGTTGTTTGTTGCTATGTATATTGTTTCGCAAGTCATAAAGTCATTGCGTCGTAATGGTAAGAGTAGATGATTATTGAAGCCCAGCGTGAAATATTGAAAAATTAAAGCAAGCACTAAAATCACTCTAACTTGGTTTCCCGCAAACTCCCGCAAAAAAGTCCGGAAGCATTCGAAAAAGAAGAGTCCAAACTAGCATCCTAGACCGGTTGCATGTCGAATACGGTCGAATACTTCTACTTTTGGAACACATTGGCAAATAAACCGTAAAATTTGAGTAAATATTGAAAAATTTTCTTTTTGAGCTTAAAAGCATCGCAATTTGTGCACCAAATATGCAAAATATACTATATTTACTTTTCGGAAATGTATGCGTTGTACTTGTTGGGCACATTTTTCGCCAAAAATAACATTTTTCTAAATATTGGTTAAAATCGACAATTTCCGCTTATAAGAAGTTTCTCCATACAAAAAACGATACAATTTTGTTACAAATCGAAAAAATCAAAAGTCGGTATACAATCAAACATAGCCCAAATAACCATACAAATATGAAAATTGATTGATCTTAGAAAAACAACTTTTTTGACTTTTGTCGCGAAATTTTGATTTCTGGCCCATAGTGCTGTGTATTCACAAAACATCATCCCACTTACACTGAAGTTCTCACGTAGGTATCACGAGCTTCAAGTTCACGCACCGAAAAAAAAGCGATTCACGCCAGAGACTCGAAAAATCCGAAGAAAAAGAGAAATGGAGTACAAAATCACACTTACCGGTGCCACTCGAACCAATTTCCTCGAATCCTGCCATCATCATCATCATCACCATCATCGTTTCAAGATGCAGGATCAGTTCAAAGTCACGTGCTGCTGTGCGTGGGTACGGGGACGCGACGCGTTATTTATTACTTCTTCCGGTTGTCGATTTTCGCACAGTAAGCTCTCCTCAAAGCGTATAAGGCACATTACCCTACATATTTATTGCCCCGCGCGTCAGCATGGTATCTGTCTGGTACACGGTGGCGACGGTGGCGGCTAACAGAAGGCACTCTGCAGTATTTATTACATAGGTAGGCTAGGCACTCATTCGGGTTAACAATAATGTGTATAGTTACGCACCACTTCCGTCCAGCGATGGCGGGCGACGACGAGGACGGGAAAATTTCATGAGAGAGAGGTGGTGTTTTTGGCGCAGAATAAAGAAAACAACCATCAACAAACATTACCGGGTGGAAAAACTCTGCTTGGGGCGCCGGCATCGCAGGTGGAATAGATGGAGAGAGGGAAAGAAGAAAGTCAAAGTTTAGCGTATTTGTTCGACGGGAAAAAATGTTGCCGCCCGAGACGAAAGAAAGTAGAGTATGACACTAAGCCGAGGAAATGTTTCGAGTCGAGGAAAAGCCGTAGCCAAACTGCTGCCCACAGAAACGAGGGGAAAATGTGTGGAAAGTTGTTTAATTTTAGGAGTATTTTTATGTCAGCCGCCATTGGAGAGATTTCATTACGGTTCTATATTCTAAGAACACGAATATTTTTTCTGTGGAGTGGACTTGACGTGATGACAAAATGTATGGAAAATTTTTCGCCGGTGAAATATTTTCTAGTCTTACAAATACTAATAAATTTTGAAGAAAAATACGAGGTACATGAAAGTTCGATAATAATCGAGATTTTGACACCGTGCAGTATTCTTATCTCACCGAGAGTTTGCTGGAATACAGATAAACTAGAAAAAAAAATCATAGGGAGGTCTTGGTTGAGGAATTTTATTGAGAAATTTTTGGATGTATACCCTAGGGAACAACTCCTAAACATATGATTGAGAATAGTGTGAAATTTGAGTAAGAACTGGAAGAATATATGGATCAGTACTGTGTTTTATATGACGTAGCTAAAGGTTTTTTTTTTAAGAGATGCCAATATTTTCGATGGATGGAGTTACAGTTCTTATCTCAAATCTCCTTAAATCAACTAAAATATTTCCAAGTAAAAAAAAAAACTGTACGAAAATAAATGGTGCGGAATTTTCAGAACGATTCATAGTTCAAAACTATTTGTTCATAATTGGTATAGACCAGGATGGGGTAAAAGTATGGTTATCAAGTTCAAATAATCGGTGGGGCCGTCAAAATATTACACTATGAAATTTCGAATCTGTCAGATTTTTTGAAAAAAAATCCTTAAAAACTTTGAAAGAATTGCGTTTTAAACTCCTCAAAAAATCTTAAGAAAATCTCTCCAGAATCTGCAGCAGAATCCTATGAGAGATGTTTCGTACTATTTTTTTACGTGAAAACTGTTTCTTTTTTTTTTTCAATGCTTCAACGAATTCCTGTATTCATGCTCCACTGATATTTAGCTCCAGGATAAATAACGAAATCTTGATTTGTGCATTAAAATAGAAGAATCCCGAGAAGAAACAAATAACTGACACATAACTGCAGCATACCAAAGTCAGGTATCATACCAAGATGAGGTATTGGTCGGTACCCAAGTATTGAAAATAACCTATTTTGGTATTTTGTAGGTATTAATAAAATACCTCAACGGGTTATGATTTTGGTGTTGAGGACTGCTTGAGGTATTATTCAATTATGCAAAAATCGCTGTTTGTATGAAAAAATTGCTTATTATTATTTAGGTATTGTCATACCTGATGTCATTATTGTCGTGTTATGCACAGAATGCACACCAGTTATTATTTTATGTTTTTTACCTCTTATTCAGGGCTTCTTCATAACTCATTCAGGTTGTAGGTATTCGGTTTTCCATACCAGAGTTTGTTATTCTTCAGCTATTTTCTCCTGCTCGGGATGTGTTCAATATTAATCCACGTGAAAATTCAAACTGTTACCAGTAACAAGGGATTTGATCAGAGGATTCATATTGCCAAATACTCAACCCTGGTGCGACCATCAGAATGACATAAAAGTTTGGTGTGGCAGATCTAACTCCAGAGCGCAACACAAAAAGGTGAACTGATTTTATTTATATTTTTTTATCTTTATTGTATATTTTTTTTAAATTTTGTATTTAGTTTATGTGTGAACCATACTTCTGCGTACGAGTATCTTTCGAAAACAAAATCTACAGAAGTTTAAAAAAATGCTAGGAAAATTTAATAAAACTTCGCATAGAATTCTACACTTGAAATCATTTCCATGACAATTATCTGAAGTTAATTCCATCTAAATTTGTTGAAAAATAGCAAGCCGAGCTTACATCCAAATGCCTGGAAATCATTCTGCTGATTTAGGGTCGTCAATTTGAGTGAAACTCTGGGCGCGAATTTGTTGTCTAATGTATGAAAAACTTGAATTGAATATTGAATCATACTAAATTCTTGAAAAGATACCAAAGACGTAGCTCTGAAGATTTTCAGTCCAAACTTTCACAGAAGATTTTGGAAAAATTTTAAGGGAAACTTCTTCCAAAATTCGTTAGAAACTTTTAGTAAAAGTCGTAAAAGAATTTCTGTTAGAATTTTAGGGTCAATTTTCAAGAAAAAAAAATAGATTCAAATACATATTAGCATGAAAGACCATAACAACTTCCTAAACGCATTTATGGAGCAATCCGGCAAGACCTTTTGTACCAGCATTGCAAAGTCTAGAAAGACTTTCTGTTCTTTATTAACTTATTATTATAACACGAGTTCACAACATGTTTGAACTAGGAAAGCTAATGCTCATATTTAGTGTAGAATCATGACGTGAGTTCGAAAACGCGAATTTTGATCTAATTTTATTCAAAGTTGCTCACTTCATACACTAATTCTCCTTAACCATTTCTCTGATTGAGCTGAATTTTTGACTGTAACTCGTTATCATCTTATCTTGTATTTCAAATGTACGTTGAGACAGAATTTTTAAATTAGTTTTTTCCTTGTTGAAAAAATACATTTTTCCATTTTTTTTTTGATTTCTTTTCCAAAATTTATGAAGATTCTAAGATTTAAGAAGATGTCCCATATACTCGTTGGTATCACGACCATCGTCAACATAAAAACAGATAATTGAAAGATACAGTGTATCAAACAATTGTCCGTACATCAATTTTTTGGCAAAATAATTTTTCATTTAAATGTTTATAACTTTTTTATACGTCAATCAAAAACGCTGAAATTTTGACCAATTACTACTCATATATTAAAGCTCCATTGGTAAAATTTTGAGCGAGATCGAATAAGTTTTCTGAAAGTTATAGAACTTTTAGTAAAACTTATAAGATTTTCGAACACATTTTTAAAACATTATATCTCAAAATGTACTTGATGAAACTTTTTAATTTTTTTTTTCTGTTACAGCTTGTACCTAAGGCTTTCATATGCAGCTTCGTTTAAGGTTTTATATTCACTACAAGAAATATGAAAAATCATTATATGTTCAGACTGTCATTTGTAAATTAAACATATTTTGATCAATAAAAGTGCCAAGTGTTTTCAACTTTTTCAAACTCTCTTAATGTAATATTTTTATACAGGACCTACTAAACTACATATGAAGAGTAGGTCCTATGGATTTTTCATTCAGTTAATGCACTTTTATTGGTGGAAAACCTTTGGCAGATTATATGTGCAAAATATGATAAATTTTTAAACATCGTCAACTACATAAGCACATTTTTCATATTTTTTGTAGTGAATATAAAACCCTAAACATAGCTGCATATGAAAGCCTTAGGTATAAGATGTAACACAAAAAAAAATGAAAAAAAAATCATCGAGTACATATTAAGATATAATGTTTTAAAAATGTGTTCAAAAATCTTATAAGTTTTACTAAAAGTTCTATAACTTTCAGAAAACTTATTCGATTTCGCTCAAAATTTTACCAATGGAGCTTAAATATATGATTCATGATTGGTCAAAATTTCAGCGTTTCTGATTGACGCATAAAAAAGTTATTGACATTTGAATGAAATATTATTTTGACAAAAAAATTGCTGTACGGACAATTGTTTGATACACTGTATAATATTTAGCTTTCAATAAATGCCAAAAGATTTACAATTAGTTCACTACGCAAAAAAATAAATACCAATTCAAATAAACTCCAAATTTATAAATAGTGTAAAACAAGAATTTCAGCTATTATTCAGAAACCGTTTTACATAAAATTTCTTGGGGTACGATTCAGAAATCAGCACGTAATAATGCATTGTTGTTAGAAGTTCATGACTTTTGTTTTATTTTGTATACTAGTGGTTTTTGACTGACTCGGGAAATTTAGAAACGCCATACAAGGTTTTCTTACTAAATCGCCATATCTTAATAAATTCTTACACCATTTATTCTTCAAATTCCTATGGAATTTCTCTGCCACTTTTATTACAAAAATCTAGAAAAAGTCGAGTCAAGCATTTCGTAACATTTCCTGCAGGTTTTGACTGCTTTAGTTAAAACTCCAGGCACAAAAATGTATGTTTATAATCATGGCGAAATTCTTAGGCTTGCTTGCATTCCTGAATTAATTTTCATCTGAATTTTCGATGAATTGGGTTGCTCTCCTTTCTTGAAGCAGTGGATTTACTAAAAATTAAGAAACTGCTTAGTTTTATAAAAGTTACAATAATTTTCATAAATTCTAGTGAAATTATATCGATATTCTAGGAGCAAATGATGTTCTAACTCTTGATCGAGTTTAACAATCAAATATGGTAAAAGTAAACCAAAAAATGAAAGTTTCGATACAATTTCTAAAAACTGTGTTGAATAGCATCTCAAAAAAATCTTTATAGAATAAGAAGTACAGTTTAAGGACAATTAACTGAACATTTATTGTATTAAATTTTGAGTTTTGGTGGCTACACATACATTACATTATTTATTTAATTAAATTTTAAGTTTTTGTCTTATGGATAGACACTCTGTCCTGAATTGGGTTGAAGTGAGGTTGTTAGAGAAATGTTTAACAGATTGGGTGGAATTTTTACTGGAGAAAAAAAACTATTACCATAGGTAAAGTTGTTTGAAAAAATGTTTTTATTTCTTTGAATAATCTTTTCCAGTGAGTTTCATATTTATTGATAATTTAGAGTACAAGAGTGCCGTCTTGAACAATTTTCAAACATATTCTCAAGCGTGAGGTTTAAGGAACATATCTAATTGGTGCATTCTCAAATATTAAGAATGTAATTTATGTCATACATATTAAACTGGAAGTATCCCATAAACGATCAGTCAATTCCACCAGTCTATAGAAACACGCTGATCGTTTTTCAAAACCAAATAATAATATTTGGGCGAGAAAATTGTTTTTTGTTTTTTGAAAACACTCCAAATGCAGCTAAAAAAAAACGTTAAGCATTTTTTTACAAATATCAACAGAGAGAATTCTTTGAAAAAATTAAAAAAAAATTCTTAGAATACCAAGAAAAAATAGACAAACTCAGTCTTGAAGTCCTGGAAGAATCTTTGAAAAAATAAATATAGCGAGAATTCATCAGAGAACACAAACATGCCACAATGACCAACTTGAACCCCTACTAACGTTTTCAAGGGCACTCATTTTAAAAATGAAACAAATGTGCCTGTTTTTAATAATCTGCCTCTCTTTGCAAGTGAGCAAAGTCAGGATAAACGAGTGCATAATAAATGATACCTCGTTCGTCCTGTTTATGTCTCTAAAGCTTGTATAGAAAATTGAAACTGAATTTCCTGATGCACTTGTGGATATTCTATTTGGATGATTATTTTTTTGTAGAAAACCAGTAGCAGCTCCTACGAGAAAAATAATTAAAAAAATCAGGTAAACTTCCTTGAAGTGCTTTGAAAATATTTTCTGGAAGAAATTGTGAAGGAGCTTCACTATAAATTAAACAGTATATGAATTTGATTTACATTCGTGGTAACATAGCTCACGAACAAATGAACCGATGAGCATAGTTTTTGCATAATTTCGCCAAAGATTTTTCATGAGGACTCCTGGAGTCTGTAATATCTGCAAATTAATCTTGTAGCTCTGGTGCTGGCCTAATATTGAAGCAATAAAAATGTTGGAAGAAAATAATTGCAGTTCACAACAATCATTGAGCAAATTAAAAATAATTGGCTTAATTACCTCAACGGCTGTCGATCACAGGTAACACATAGGATTACTCATAGTAAAATACATAATTCGAAAAAGCTATCTAAGCTTGAAAGTATAGTCACCGTATACTCTAAGTTCAATACTGTGAGAAACGCGCGGCTATTTTCATGAGTCGGTCGGTTTTCTCGGTAGGGAGATGGGGTCGCGAATATTGAATGCGGAATCAGAAGCGCGCGATAACTTTCGTGGCAAAGTCGGGTTTCACGGTTAAATAAACGATCAATGCGGTGACGCTTTTAATATTCAACGATCGTTTCTGTCGCGACCAAATAAATCATAATCGGGATGAAGACCGTGTCGTGTATTTTCATATAACTAGTGGATCATATCACCTACCAAAGGTGGCTCCAAGATCCACGCCTTACCCTACCCTACTAACAAATATTCCTTCCCGAGACAACTGTGGGGATGCTGTGGATTCCACGGTTTCTAGTAACAACGGTTGTCGAACTAACATTCCTTCCCTTTCCCGATGACCGTAAGGACGTAGCTGGCGCCGTTATTGACTTTAAAATATTGAACTCTCGAATTGTGCACATTGAGAGTGTGTAGCTAGTCCCAAGCACCATTCATTGGATCTCTGTGCAACTTCGATTGTTCTGGTCAATCACGGAGTAGCAACTACGATGTGTACCTACGGTTATCTTTGCTCTGCTTTGCTTTAAGTCAGTCAATTTTCAACCAATTGACCTAATTTTTTGGACGCGGTGAGATTCTTGTAATTTAGCTAGCCGTGTACGAAAATTCAAGTCATTTGGTTTGAAATTGATTGGGTTTTAGCTGAAAAGTGCCTAAAATACCGGCCACTGTCCAAGTGGTTCGGTACAAAAAAACAAAAAAATAAAAATATAAAAAATGCCTGTCAAAATTTGGTCCTGTTTAACTTTGTTTTAATTTCTTTAAACTTTCCATTCTGCTTTATCTCATACTACTGTAATCCGTAGGCACGTCACCAACGAGGTGGAAAATCGGAAAACAATAGCACTTTAACTTCCGCCGGCGTTGTTCGTTCGGTTGGTTGTTGGGTGGAATATATTGACTCCTCGTTCCACTACCTACTGTGGAAATAACCAACATCACCGACCGGGAGAAACTGTGTTGTTCCCATCGTCTCTGGAGCATGCAGCATGTTCGGCACATGTAGGTAGTGAATTCCTCGGTTTCCGAAACGAAAGGGAGATACTCGCAAGAGAAACTTTCAAAACTCCTAAAATCATCATGGGGGACCCGAGAAGGTGGAAAATCAAATTCTCGTTGAATTCTGATAGATGCCTTCTTTTGTTATTAGTTTTTTTTTTCATCATAGAAATTTTTAAACCAAGGCCGATTCTCCTGTTTGTTTATTATAGGTTTAAATAGATTTGGCAACAAATGTGAAAATACTTACATTTTCTTTTTGATTTCCTCAATTTTTACTCACTTTGATCAGAACTTGCGCATTTATGGAAACGAAATGATCATTTATCTACGATAAACGTACGTAATCTGAAGTATGAATAATTCTTATGAGCTCAAAAGTAAATAGCCATCCACTTTCCGACATAATCGTTATCCAGGTCAGTTCGGGTAATCAACTCCCCCAAACGCAACTAGCAGTTTTTAGTTCAAAATACACACACTGCATCGGATCCACATCATACGCCGGGCTGGCGGAGAGTTGTTGGATGAAAGTTTTATTAAATTTCGTAAATTAGTTTTGAAGTGTTTTCCCTCCGCCAACCGGGTTTCCGGCAGTTGGGTGTGTGATTTTTTTTTGTGTTGCTCTTTCCACCATATGGAGGTCGCCGCATTCCTTCCTCTGATTAAGTTGGCTCCGGAAGGAGTGCGAAAAAGTTCAATTACCGGGATCCTCGTATGTGGAAAACGAATTGAAAAAAGTTTTTCGCGGCCTCCCTGCTAGTGTGCAGTGTCGGGCAAACGGAATTGTGGGTGCTGAAAAGTTTTCGCTGGAAACCCTTTTTTTTCGCGCCATGAAAATCGGAGGCCGTGGGTGCTGGGAATTCCTAGCGGGAAAAAGCTCCGAAGCCAATAGAAGATGAAAATAATGCGACCAAACGACCGACCGCGTAGGAACCCATCATCATCATCATCGTGCGGTTCAAGTTTGCTCGTACGAACAATTGATATCGAAATGAGTGAATGGTGGTAGGTGGCCTGGGGCAGATACCGGTGCACACTGTTTCCAAAGGCCCAATTTCGTGATCGAAATTGTTTTGGGCATGAAAAATTGATTTTAGAGGTTTGGTGTCTTCGAAGAAGTTGTTTGGTATATCAGAGCCCTTTTTTTGGAAGTATCACTAATGTGATTAACCCACCTAAAAGTGAGATAGAAATTCGATTTTTTTCATAAGTGAAGATAGCGTGTTTATGTCTTCAGCAAAGTTGTAGAAAATGTCATTATGAGAAAACTTGCCGAATTAACTTTTGCTCTATCTGCTCAATTTCTAGTGATATAGGCCATTATTTGTGAATGGCCCCTTAAAAACAGTTTTTTTTTGTTGTAACTTTTTCCAGACATTTTTGGGAATTTTCAAATGTTCTACAAAGTTATTTAATATGACAAAATACGTACTTCTTCTGGAGAAACATTGTATCTTTGATAGTTTTTGAGATATTCAATAATTTGTTTGAGTGTAGAATTAGCAACTAGTTAAAATACACAAAAATAAAAACTAAAAAAAAAAAATAATTTGTTTAAAAAAAATAGCCTTTTTACGGCTTTGTGACATTTACAGAGGCGAAATGGGGCAAGATTTTTCAATTGAATATGAAAGAAGTTTATAATAGGTGTACATTTTGTTTCAACTCAGGCTGGACACTTGCTTCCTTGACAGTAAAATTGAACTGTGAAATATTTAAGTTCGTAACTGAGATTTTCAAAAAAACTCAAAAAGTATTGAAGATAGAACTTTGACGTCTTTAAAGAAAACATCTATTTTATCATATATAATAACTTCGTAGAAAATTTAAAAATTCCTAAGAATGTCTGAAAAAAGTTACAATGATAAAACTGATATTTAGGGGTCGTTTTCAGGAAATGATCCATATCTTTCAAAATGGAGTATATAGAACAAAAGTTTGTTCGGCAAGTTTTCTTATAATGATATTTCCTACAACTTTCCCGAAGACATCAGTATACATATTCACATATGGTAAACACTGAATTTTCATCTCACTACTAGGTGAATTGATCACAAAAGTAATACTTTCAAAAGAAGGATTCTTGTCTATCAAACAACTTCTTGCAACAAACTTTTGTCCTATCTGCTCCGTTTTGATAAGGGTCATTTTCTGTTAACGACCCCTAAATATCAGTTTTTTATTGTAACTTTTTGCAGACATTTTTAGGAATTTTCAAATATTCTACAAACTTATTATACATGATAAAGTGCATGTTTTCTTTAAAGACGACAAAGTTCTATTTTCAATACTTTTTGAGTTTTTTGAAAATTTCAGTTACGAACTAAAATATTTCATAGCTCAATTTTACTGTCAAGGAAGCAAGTGTCCAGCCTGAGTTGAAACAAAATTTACACCTATTATAAACTTCTTTCATATTCAATTGAAAAATCTTGCACCATTTTGCCTCTGTAAATGTCACAAAACCGTAAAAAAGGCTACTTTTCAAAATAAATTAGTAAATATCTCAGAAACTATCATAGATATAATGTTGCCGTCTTCAGAAGAAATACGTATTTTGTCATATTAAATAACTTTGTAGAACATTTGAACATTTCCAAAAATGTCTGGAAAAAGTTACAACAAAAAAACTGATTTTAAGGGGCCCATCACAAATAATGGCCCATATCTCTAGAAATTGAGCAGATAGAGCAAAAGTTAATTCGGCAAGTTTTCTCATAATGACATTTTCTACAACTTTGCTGAAGACATAAACACGCTATCTTCACTTATGAAAAAAATCGAATTTCTATCTCACTTTTAGGTGGGTTAATCACATTAGTGGTACTTTCAAAAGAAGGGCTCTGATATACCAAACAACTTCTTCGAAGACACCAAACCTCTAAAATCAATTTTTCATGCCCAAAACAATTTCGATCACGAAATTGGGCCTTTGGAAACAGTGTGCGGTGGTGGTAGGAAAGAACGATATCCTGAAAAGCAGTAAATAACTACTGAATGTCAAATTCTGGTGTAACTAAGTTATTGCTTACTATGAAAAACCAATATAATTTTTTAGAACGTTGTCAGCATACTTTTACGGACCAATGTACATTAGGCTGCGGATTATTTTTTTAAAAGTTGGTGAAACCTGAAATTCGAGAACTCTTTTGGATTCAAATGACGTAAAATAAGAAACCTCTGAGTTTGAGCCAAAAATATTGAGATTTAGAGGTGGCGCTGTCGCCTCAAAGTTGAATTTTCGAGTAATAAAATGATGTTTTCACTTCAAGTGTCATAACTTTTTCAATGTTCAACCGATTTACAATCTTTTTTAATGAATTTCTTACAAATCAAATAAGGAATATGTAAACTTGTGGAACATTACATTTTCCCAAAGTCACGCAAAATATGAGTTTTTAAAGATATATTTTACTTTATACATGTAAAATTCGAGTATAGGACGATTTTTTGCAAGTTTTTACTCCAAACCAGGTACTAAGCATCATATTTAGGAATATGGAATACAGTGGAGAACTTTAAAAAAAATCGCATTTTAAACATGGAAATATGTTTTGATTCGGAACACTCTAAAATTAAAATTTAAGGCTTCAGTATGAAACTTTAGAATACATTTTTTACTTTAAGCCCGAAATTAAGCATGAAAGCATGACTATTAAAATTTTGACAAAATTATCATTTTTCTTGTAAAATACGTGTTTTTGAACGGTTTTTGATGTTTATCCATGTTGAAACCATTTTTAAAGGTAAAGTTTATTCACAGTATTCTTAGGTAACAGAAATATCTACAAAATCACGCCAAAAGATTTGAAATTGGTGAAGCGGTTAAAAGTTATCGGGTCCCAAAGTATTTTTTTTTGTGAAAAAAAGAAAAAAATAAATAAAATTTTTGAAAACTCATATTTTACGTGACTTTGGAAAAAAACAATGCTCTAAAAGTTTATTCGAAATTTAATTTGTGAGAGATTCATAAAAATAGATTGAAAATCGGTTGAAAGTTGAAAAAGTTATGACCAGTGTCGCGAAGCATCAGCGTACAAGTCACAAAAAAGCTGATAAACACCAAACTTGTATCACCCTGTCTCTGCGGTTTCTGATTCGCTTTCTCTACAGTCGCTAACACCAGAAAAGACAGAATCCCATCATAGTCACCCGGTCACCCTTGTTTTGCTACAATCATCTTGACTTGGATACGGCTCATGTGAGTGTCATGACTCTCTCCGTCGCCTCAAGCAGATGCACGCGCAACAGCATGTAAAACTATGCATGTGTATTATCACAAGCACGGTACTACGTCATAAATCCTATTCGTTTTGCATAGCTCAGTTTAAACGCACACATTGAGCGCACCACGCAGTTCGCCCTGGCTACGGCAAACGCTCTCACTTCGCCCGTTATGCATCGTTGCTCAGAGAGATTGATTCTCTAGCAACCCGCCTGAAGCATACTCAGCAACTGCTATCGCTGCAAAGCTGCGAAGGGTGGAACCCACAACATGTTTATCATTCCAGGCGTGACATGCTAGCTGGTTCGTATCACCTTGGGAACGGTGACTCCAGAAAGCGGTTCAAGTGATTGTCTCGTGATGGTCGCGATTATTCGCAAGACTGGTTATGACACTTGAAGTGAAAACACCTTTTTATTACTCGAAAATTCAACTTTGAGGCGACTGCGCCACCTCTAAATCTCAATATTTTTGGCTCAAACTCAGAGGTTTCTCTTTTTACGCCATTTGAATCCAAAAGAGCTTACGAATTTTAGGTTTCAACAACTTTTGAAAAATAAGCCGCAGTCTAATGTACAGTGGTCGAATCCATGTTTCAGTAGGAAAAAACATACTATCTCGGTTATCATTATTTTTAGGTGCTCAGTGTCTTCGTTTCGTCTATTTGCACCACCGTGGGTGCTCAGAACTGAAAGAGAAGAGTGTCTTCAGAGCAGTTAGTTGTTTGCAATTGTTTGTTGCATCTTTTCCCGAAATTTTTGATAAGAGCGATTGTCGTATTAATTCAAATCTAGGATAATACGTTTAAATTTGATGCCATATGCGAAACAGTTCTTCAGCAAAGTAGTAGGCAATGTTAACTACTCCGAAAATACTTTTTATGCATCTCCTCATTGGAACGTAGTACATAACTCAATTTTAAGTTTTGACTTAGAATAATCTCTGCAGAAACATTTTTGTTTGATTTTTTCTGAGAATATGACATTTGTATCATTTGAAAAACAAGTTCTGAACTTTGAAAGTGTATTTTCCGGACCTTCGGAAATTTAAAGAGCCCGTTATCATAGGTGAAACATATTTTCCGTAAAAATACTAAGCAACTCTGAGTAAACAAGGTTTATAATTGAACATGTACAAAAATATTGAAAAAGAGACTTCTAACTAGTGTTGTAGCATAAGCATAAAAAATGGTTGTATATGAATTTTCAAAGCATTTTTTTAGCATTCCGTTCATAAAATCCAAAATTTCTGAAGAAATCTCGAACAAGTTTCTTGAGAAATCTTTGGTGGAATTTTTGGAGCAATCCATGCAGGCATTACTCAAGGAATTACAGTACAAAACCTTAAATGAATTCCTGAAAACAAAATACCCGTAAGTGTTATCCTTAGAAACCTCAACATGAGTAATTTCTGAAGGAATCCCTATTTCAATCTCTAGAGAATTTCCTGGAAAAAATTCCTGGAGTAATTTCTTAAAAAGAAACGGGCACCGTCTTCAGCCAGAGGCTGTACAGATTGAACGAAACTTAACACTAGACAACGGACACGACACACAATACGAGCACCAGTGGATGCGAGGAAGAAACATTTCTTGCGAAAAGTTTCACCGCTCGGAGCGGGAATCGAAACCTCACCCCTTGGGCATGGTACGGCTATACGCTTGGTGACGCTAACCGCACGGCCACGAGGCTCCACAAAAGAAGAATCATTGAAGATATTCCAATTGAAATCTTTGAAGAAATCCCTGTTAGGAAATCAGATTGAATTCCTGAAGAAATCCACGGAAGAAAAAGTTCTAGGGAAATATGTGGAGCAATTACTGGAGGAGTCCCAGCAGACATGACTTGATAAATTCTAGCATGAGTTGATGGAAAATTCCCAGTAAAACATCTTAGAGGTGTTCCGGAAAATATCATAAGGGATATTTCTGAAGCAATATCAAGAGATGTTCCATACCAAAAGGAAAATCCTGGAGCAATCTCTAGATAGAACACCAGGAAATCCATAGGGACATCCCTATAGTGAAACACATAAAGCAATCCTGGAGAAATCCCCAAAAGAACTCCTGGATAAATTGCATTAGTAATTCTAACTAAAGGAATTCCTTTCATTCTTAAAAAAGTCCCAGCAGAAATTCTTGAAAGAGTTCCTAAAAAAAAAACTCTGATCAAAATCCCCAGATAAATTCCTGGATAAATTCACAGAGTAATTCGAGGAGAAATTATTGGAAAATTTCCTAAGAAATCTTTAGATAAATCCGTGTAGGAGTTCCTGGAGATATTCCTGAAAAAAAAATCCAATTTTTGAAGAAATCCCAGCAGGATTGCATAAAAAAACTTGGAGAAATCACCGAAGGTTTGTATGAGAATACCTTCATCTTGTAGAAATCGGCGGAGAATTCATGGAGTAAGAATCGAAGCAGCAATTATGGGAGGAATTACACTACCAATCCCTGAAGGATCCCAATAGAAATTCTTGGGGGAATCCCAAGAGAATGTGATGGTGGAATGTCTAGCAGGAATAACTAGGATGTAAAATCCCGTCAGCAACTAAAGAAGTAATCCGAGCATGAAATCTAGATCGTAGATCTCAGCATAAATGTATACCTGGAGGAATTTATCTCTGGAGCATCTCTGGAAAAAGTAGCAAATTTTGCATGTTTCCATATTGTGACGAGTTTTACTAAAAGAAGGGGCTTTTATCCCAGCGTTACATGCTTGGGGATATGTTGATGCAATAATATCGTTTGTTCTGTTTCAGATACAAGTGTTTCAGAAATATGAAATGATATCGGTTTATGGACAAACGTCTTGGAATCCTATTTCAACAGTGCATCCGAACTTTAGATGCACAAATCGCAAGAAGTAAGCGTTATGATGATAGTTGTTTCTTTTTATTTGGATGTTGCTGACTTGTAATAAACTTAAAATAAGAAAATCCTGTGCGCTACAGTAGTTTTTCAAGAGATTTGAGCGCCTAAAATCGTGAGTACGTGCAATCGACCATTGTGACGGCTATCTTGGGATTTGTTCTTAAAAAGTTGAATAGCGCTAGGCGCTAAAGGAAAAGAAAGTTTGCAAAAAATATTTAGCTGTTTTCAAAAGTTACGCAAGATTTGATCGTCATTTAATTTATATATATGAAGCCAAAAGACATCAACTGAATTGCTATAGATTATAAAATGGCAATGCTAAGAAAAATACATTTTCATTTTTTTTTTGTTCAAAAAGAGCTGACAAAATCAGATAAAAAAGCTACCAAAACCAGAGGTCTTACAGAATCGTTTCCCCACTGCAGTAAAGATTTTAAATATTTCCATATAGTTTTTGGACCTCAGGAATAATAAAAATAAATCAAAATAGAGGAAGTATGTTACTTTGGGGGGACCATGATAAAAATTCTCAAAATATTAAAAAAAAACAACTTGCTTTGATAAATGCTATACTTTTTATCTATTTTTTAAATACCTTGGACACCGATTGACACTGAAAAAGACTAAACTGAATAAAACTCATGAACTTTTAAAAAGCAATAGTTTAACTAAGTTTTACTTACAAATGATCCTTTAATTGTTTTTGCAATAAATAAAAACAAATAAGTAAATACATATTTTTGTGGTTATTAAACGTAAATCAGCTTATTTCTAATTTATGTCATCAATCTGTATTCTTGAATCTAGATTGTCAATGACATAAACATAAGCGATCAGTTATGATTGAAGCATTATGGTTTTGGAGAATAAAGAATTCAAAGCAATATTTTTATTTATTTATTTTTTTTTTTGACCATT
Source organism: Aedes albopictus (assembly GCF_035046485.1). Taxonomy (NCBI): domain Eukaryota; kingdom Metazoa; phylum Arthropoda; class Insecta; order Diptera; family Culicidae; genus Aedes; species Aedes albopictus. Next base: position 467,359,328 of record NC_085137.1, on the reverse strand, counting down.
TGTGTTTTTCTGCTTTTTATGAGAATTGATAAACACAAGACTCTTAATTTGCATTCCAAAATCTGGATTGTCAATGGCATAAAGATAAGCGAAAAATTGTGATTCTAGCATTACAATTGTAGAGAATAAAGAATTTAAAATAATATTTATTTTTTTATTTTTTTTACCATTTGTCTTTTTTGTTTTTTTTTTTATAGAATTGATAAACACAAGACCAACGAATTATACGGTACAAATGGTAAGCTGCCAACCAAACTTCCGATTTTGTCGAAGAATCAAACACCTTTCCAACCGATGCTAATAGAATTTTATCAAACATTTCTTAGTGTGACTTTAGAGCAGGCCGGGCTACCCAACGAACGGCCCGTGGGTCACATCTGGCCTCTCAGGAAAATTTGTCACTTATGAGATAATATTTTTTGCAAATCTAACTCCAGTTAAAACAGGCATATTGCCTAAAATCTTTGAGATCACAATCCTGGACGTGTTCAGCTTTCGACAACTGATTCACAAAGATATTCGATAATTCAAAAAATGGAACGAAGAGACTGCGGAAAATTCTTATTTACTCCTCAATTCCACATTGAAATAGTGTAAATAGTGTCAATTTCTTTCATTATAAAACAAATTGAGTCTCTTTCGCGATTTAATTTTTTTCACAGTCAAGCAATACAGTACAGGAAAGCTTGTTCGAAAAATAAAATGACTAATCAACTAATTTAAATATCTGGTCCGCTATCTGTACTGGAGGTTAATCTGAGGCAGGCCCCCAAAACTATCCAGACATGTCATGTTACATTTTGCTTAAGAAGTCGTTTAAGCTAGAATAACAATATTCTATCAGAACATCAACCTACAGAAATGAACTTCCAGGAACTTTAAAGTTCCGGAAAAGTTCCGAGTGGCATCTGAAGCAGCTTTCAAGCTGCTCAAGTGGCTTACAATGATCCTTAGTGGAACTTTTGCGCGAAGTTTTAGCAATGCTCATTGTTAGTTTCTTAAGCGGCCAGAAAGTTCCATTTGAAACTTTATCTGAACTTTGTGGAACTTGAAAATGTATTTTGTCATGTGAATGAACTGTTGGTTACTTGGGTAAAGCCTGAGGAAGTCATTTCGATTTCTCAAATTTTAATAATTCAGCTCGAAGGATGTCATACAATGAATAGTTTATTTTTGTAACCGTAACTGTAGTTTTTCTCAAAAAAACCTACAATTGTGAAAAAAATCAAAAATAGAGCTCAGCTAACACGAATGTTTGTCACTGTATAACCTAGGCTTGCTTTAGCTACAAACCGACCATTTTGCGTATGAGATTTGGTCATGATTGTACAAAATGCGTGAATGCACCGTTTCTTATTCTTGATCTGGAGCTAATTATTTTTACCGTTTTTTCCGATCAATTGCAAACTTACAGCCACATTCTTCAACTTATTTTGGTTCTGATTTGTGAGCAAGTTTTCGTTAGATACATAGTTTGACCATAGTTTGGGGTCTCCAGTTAGCCTAGTGGTTAAGGCTATGGATCGCCAATCCGGAGACGGCGGGTTCAATTCCCGTTCCAGTCGGGGAACTTTTCTCGACTCCCTGGGCATAGTGTATCATTGTACTTGCAACACAATGTACAAATTCATGCGATGGCAGGCAAAGAAAGCCCTGTGGAAGTGCTCAAAGAACACTAAGTTGAAGAGAGACAGGCCAAGTTCCAATGCGAACGACGAGCCACAAAGAAGAAGAAGAAGAATGTTTGAACATTTTTTGATAGGAATGTTGTTGGTTTTAGGATAACCAACCGAAATGGTACGTTAAACATACGTATTGCCTGAACTTCGACAATATGAGTTGAAAAATGAACAAATTGAGTGGAAAAATTGCGGAAAATCCACGTATTTCTAGAGAAGTTGGAACCCACGTCTCCCCAAGTTCGCTAGACAGGACGCGTTAACCAACTCTGCCACAGAACAAGTAGGGTAGGGGACGTATTTTGGTCTGGGCAGGTGTTTTGGCCAACCTTGGGAGTTTTATTACATTTATCATAAAATCTCTACAAAGTCTTAGCAAATTTTTATTGGAATTTTCAATAAAAATTTGCCAAGATTTTGTAGATATTACATGATAAAGTAGTTGACTAAAAGTCTAAAAGCAACTACCTTGACGAAGACAATACCTTCATGGTTCCTGATCTCGAGATGATTATAGGTTCTGACTGATTCAAAATTTTTGGGGGAAATGCAATTATGTTTCTCCAGGTGAGTGAATATATCACGTAAAGTGTATATCTGAGCTTTTACAAATGAATTATTATTATTATTTATCTCTATTATCATGATATTGAGGCCTTGTCTTTTACAAATACAACATTTTTAAATCCCCCAACTTATTAAAAAAATGGTACAAAAATTAATAAAAATATTATTGTTAATTATAAAGAACAATTCACATACTAGACTAGAATGCCCTCAGTAGCTCACTAGAAGGCTTAATTCAACTTGATAAAGACTGCATATTCGTGTTTCCAAATTTTGATACGCGATGTTTTTGAAGGTTCTCAATGATCCTTAATTTCTGAGAGAATATTTATGACTTTAAGTGTAGAATTAGCATTTAAGTTAAAATACACGTTAATACAAACAAAAAAAAATATTTATGATTGCATTGCTTCTCCACGTGAGTGAATATATGGCAGAAAGTATATAAACGGATTTCTACAAATGAATAATTTTTATTTATATTTATTACTGCAAATGTAGCTGTTTTTAGCCTTTTAGTCACCCATGAATGATTTTCTAAAACTAATGTTTTAGTTTTCTAAAACAAGTTAAAAAACAATAAACGGGTTTGGTTCAATTAAGTTGGGCGTTACTTAAAATATCCTACCAATCAATTATGACCTAATATCAGAAAACGTCACGCTCCAGCAACAATCAAAGTTATTCCCTCTTACTCGGGATCCAGTGCCAGCGACGGTGACTGAAATGAAATCACGAGGAGAACAATCAACTTCCACATGGTTGACTCTTAATTTGAACCGTTTTTAACTTTTCCCCGTATACTTTCTGTTAGGCATCATAGGCAATCGGCAAGAAAGGCTACTCTTTTAACTCGACGACTTTGAGGATTTGATTCTTTCGTTCGTCATTCGGCGGATTGTGGGGGATAGGGACAGAAAGGATAGCGGAAAATCACTCACTTCTTCAGTTGTATAACAATCAGCTTTTTGCCAGCTGAAGCGGTATTTAACAGTTTAAGTACACTTGAGGCCCGGTTTTCCTTTTGATTCGGACGAAGACGAAAACGTAGCAATAGAGAGAGTTCAACAAAGTTCAACTAACGCCGTTCCGCTTCACAACTGGGATGTAACAAACCGAACGCGGAACGGCTAACTATGAGGGCACTTTTGGTGATGATCCAGGAGGACGTGTCCTCCACTCCTAAGTACACACAACAACACAACAATTCAACAATTCACAATTATAACTCTGGCTGGAGGTCCTGGCCTCGATCCTCGGCCACTATGCGGAAATCACACACTTTTTAACTTTGAACTTGGCGCTTTCTTGGCTTGGCGAGCGGTGAAGGACTTCTGCGCTGCCAATCGGACGGAAAACCCTGAACTGCCGCACGCGCCAGGATTCAGGGATAAATTAGAATGTCCTCTCGGGACAACGGTTAGGCCTAGAATGACGGTAGCCTAGGGATGCTGACGAAGAAGGGCTCACGTTTTTCCGATTCTTTTTCCCCGGTCCAGAGCGCACCACACAGTAGTGGCTGGCTGGTTGGCTAGCGCGCGTATCCTTGTCTATTTACTTGGATGGTAGCGTGGAAAACACAGGCGCACTTGTATGGTCTTCCCGTCGCGACGACGACGACGGCGACAACGATAGAGTGAGCGACAGAGAGTGAGAAAGAGGGTGAGAGAGATATCGAGAGCGAGAGTGAGACCAACCAATACTAGTGCAAATGGTTGTCGCGGAATTACCCTGGTCCTGGTCCCCTTCGCGTAGGATGCGTGTTTATCAAGTCGCGTCCCAAGTTTAGAAAGTAATCTTCTGGCCAGTGGTTTTCAAGTGGTCGATGATCTTAACCAAAGCAAAAAAATATGACGTCCAATATTTTTTTTAAACCATTTGCAAACCACAACAAAACTTCAAGTTCATTAGTTTGTTTATGTGTCAAGATTTTTCAACGCGTTTCAGTGCGTTTCAGGAGCTTTCAGGTGGCTTTAAGAGTGCTTCATAGGCTCTTATAACATTTTAACGGGGGTTCCAGAGGCGTTTCAAGGCTTCCATGGCATTTCAGAAAGCTTCATATCGGTTGTACGGGGCTTCATAGGCTCTCAACTGAGCTTCATACGGGGTTCCAGAGGAATTTCAGAAGCGTTGCAAAGCATTTTAAGGCATTCCAGGGCTGTTCAGCAGGTTTTAAGAACTTTTAGGGCTATCCATAGGTTTGCGAAGCTTGTGAAAGATAGTTTTATCTTGTGACAATGAAAGCCCAAATAACATTTTTAGTTAAATAGCATAGAAGAGGTTCTCAGAACCGTCATAAAATCAATCTAAAAGGTTTAAGGTGTTATGACATTTCTCAAAACCACTACCAGACTAAATAGTCATCAAAATGATACTTGTGATACTGCTCTCAGATGAGGGAGTTTCAGAGCATTTCAAGGCGTTTCATCATGATACAGAACGGTTTTAAGGGCGGGACATCATAAACTCTCAGCTGAACTTTCTGGGATTCTCACGAGGGTTTTAAGGGGGTTCCGCCGATCAAAATAACTCACGCCGATGAGAAAACAACATTTTTTTTTCACTAGCACTTTACAAACGTCCTATTTGAACCTGGTAGCAATAACAGTAGTAATTTTTAGACAGTTTATTTTTTTCTGATAATTTTTTGCTTTGTTTTTCTAGAGATCTTTTGGATTCGGAATCCAGATAAAGATTAAAAGATGTGGACAACTGTTTTGCATAGCTATACTTATAGCTTTTGACCCAGTGGGTGGATTTTCAAAACCAAAATGTTTTTATCAAGGGGATATCTAATATTAGTTGTGCTATCATATGCATATATGGAGATTATGTTATGCAAGAACATTATGGAGATATAGCTGCAAATGTAGTGTACACCACTTGTTATTCGCTCGATTTCGGGTAATATTTCTATGTACATGTGATATATGATAGTGAAAATTGCACAAAACTACTTGTTTGGGTTATAGCTGTTAGATAGAAATGAGTTATGTCCTTTTATAGCTGTTACATAGATCTCCAGGTTATCCAAAACGTCCAGAAGTTTTGAACTCTGTCTAATGAATACAAATTGTTATGTTTACTTTTTAAATCACTTGAACTTGAAGAATTACATTCAAATATACATTTTAAAACATGAAATGATGGTAGTCATGACCTGGTGTTGTTCTAGGAAACTTAAAAAAGCTCTGAAGATCTCATAGAAGATCAGTTGAATTATATGATACTTGTATACACATCATAGAGGCATCCTGGATCATCCAAACTATTCTGAAGTTAAGAAATATGGTTTGAATTTGAAATGGTTTACCAACAGAAGTGAACAAACATAAGGTTTTTCCCATTTGATTTATACACATAGTGCAAGTCATGGGAGAGAAGTTTCCAGATCATCAGGGATATGTGAGGTCACCTTTCAGTATTATGTGGTTAAGGCGTTCAGATCTATACTCGTAACAAAGCATCCTGCACGTTCAAAAATTGGTGTAGTTTTTTTTAGTAGACATAGATGATGAGTTTAACAATATATCATATAACTTAAAGCTGTTCTAGATCATCCAAACCATTCTGAAGCTTAAATATACGGTTTTCATTTGTAATGACATATCGATAAAAGTGCACTAATAGCAGCATAATATTAAAAGTTAAGAGTTCTTACTTAAATTTCTCCAGGGATTTGAAAACAACGTTTAATGCTTTGAAATCCATGCACGTAACAGAAACACATGTTTGATGAACAAATTGATACTTGAATTGTGAAAAGAAATGCACGTACTCCGGTGGGAATCGAACCTACGACTCCCAATTTATTAGACGGGCGCATGTTTCCTCTAAGTTACGGAGCCACTCAAGGATATTTTCAGAAATTCCTACAAGGATTCGTTTTTAAACTTTTTCAGGAATTCAGGAAATTTATTCATGGATTTTTTTTATAGAAATTCATCCAGAACT